>NC_071651.1:2089999-2407499 GCF_014839835.1 Dryobates pubescens | reverse complement strand
AAATATTTCTTTTGTACTTTACTTTTTTTCCCCAAACATTTAATTTCAGCATATTTAGCATGTTCTTAGGAACAAAGTCTTTTTTAATAGGGAAGACAGGAAAACACTCAGGGAGTTTTGGGGTCTCTTTGTTGGATTTCTTGTTGGTTTGCGTTGTGGGTTTTGGTGGTTTTTAATCAGCTGTAATTAAGAATGTTACACTGGGTTAAAGAGCTCTAACACAGCGCTAAAGAGGATTAAATCTGATGGTTAAAAACTGATGTGGTGTGGATTACCACATGCCACTTGTGCTAGAACCATTTGGGTAAATTCAGGAGTTCACAGTTCGCTCAGCACAGGATGCTGGTTGTGGGAGCCCTCACAGAGCCATCACACAGGCCTAGCTACAAGGTGGTTATTTGTAATGAATGCACATAGAGTGGAAAGAAAGGACAAAAAGAAAAGGAAAAAACAAAAGACCATAAAGAAGTTTATACAAGCAGCTATAGATGCAGAACGCTGGCAAGCTGAGAGCTACGCTGCCACCAGTGAAGTTTGGCTTTTGCAATCCAAACAGCTGCTGCACCTAATGAAAGCACTCAAGTTTTAACTCTAATGAAAGCACTCAAGTTTTAACTCTAATGCAGTGGAATTACAGCAGTGCCTGTTCACCACGTGGTGAAAGGGTCTGTCAGAACTGCCAGTGCAAACCACTGTTGTCAGAGTTTTCTTTTCTGGAGACAGCCTCTGTTTTGGGTGCTGTGCTGCTCATCCAATTGGCTGACAAATGCATGTTTTTAAGCAAAGGAGTTCATCAGAGGGGCTAACTATTTCTGGAAGCTTTAAATACAAAGAGATGAAAAATGACCTTGTAATTAGCTGGAGAAATGAGAACGTCAGTGCACAGAAGATGCCTTTCTCAATATTACCTGACCAAGGAGAGCCTAGATTACCTTGGGAGATTAAGAAATACCCTTCTACAGAGGTTGTACCCAAAGGATATCTAGGATATTAGAAATCCTTGAAGAATACCTCAGAGGCACCAGGTTAGTCTCTCAAAAATCATTCTTTTGCAGGATTTTACTGACACTTTTGCTTGCAGGACCCTGGATAAAATGTGAGCTTGGCATTAGCAATTTGTGGAAACATGTCAGGGTGCAAGACCTTTGAAGCAGGTCCCAGAGGGACTGAGTCCCAGTCTGCTTAAGAAACATGGACATTCCTAAAAACAGGCTTGTAATTACCCAAAATTCCCAAGCCCAACTTGCTGGTGGTCAGGCTGCTTGGCTCACAGAGGATTCAAGGCACCATACTAGGGCTTAGGAACAGTATTTTTAGCCTCTGGCTCTGTCCAAGCTGTGTTACTTGTTGAGCCACAAGGGTACTTCAATATCACACAGGCAGCGTTAAATGAGAATGGACGTTTCTGAAACTGCCCCTATGAATGGGAAACCCTCCTGAATTAGTCAGAAGATAATGTTATGGCAAAGTACATCAGACCCTTTCTTTTAGAAAGGCTTAAGTCTTCACACCAGTGAATTATTTAGCAAGACTGATTTAGCCCAGTGGTTTGAGCAGTGACCTCTGATGCACAAAACTCAGCAGCAATGAACAGGAAGCTTGCAAGAGAGGTTCAGAAGAGCTCATCTGGTAACTCTTCTTGATCCCACAAAACTCAGTCCAGCCACTGGGTCTTAAGCAGATGGGGACACTACCATAACAGCTAGCCCTGGCCATACTGACTAGCTGGTTTATTGATAGAGTTGTAGATGATGGTGATGACACCTGGCATGAACATGGCTGCTGGGACTAGCAATAAAGCTTGACCCTGAATGACTCATGGAACCAGGTCTCTGCATGGCCGCTGCAGGACTTTATAGCAGCTGCAGAGAGGCAAAGGGGTTTGGAGTACCTCAGATCCATAAAAGGGCAGGAAAGCTCCCCTTTTGCTCCACAGGGCCTTTGCTTCTCTACAAGCTTGTAAGAGAGGAAAATAAAACAGTAAAAAAACCCCAGACACTACTTTCCTATCTCCTAAGAATCAATTCATTAATAAAGTTTCACAATGTTACAGTGAGAGGCATTTCATTAAATAATAGTCTAGAGCCTATCGACCAGAAATGTTTGACATCCATAGAGAGAGCTATGTAAGTGCAAGTGCCAGTATGGCTCTGCTTCCCCTTATGAAGACAATAATGTGGTTCTGCTTCTGCCCTCCGCTTAGCCCCTAAGGCTTCCATGGCAGTTTCTCAGGGTCCTCTTAACATCTGAACAGCCAAAGGAAAGACAGGAGTTGGCAAATAAACACTTTCCTACACTTCCACATGGGAAACACTTCAAAAGCCTTCACATTGGAGTTTACCTCAAGGGCATCACATACTTTGCAATTTAGATAAGTCATTATGCCCAGCCTTTGCTGAGCTCAGTGGAATGCCTGTTCATAAATCTGAAAGCAGAGCAAACATGGATGAGTGAATAAAAGAACAGATGTAACTTACCTAAGGATAGCTATGTAACAAAAGCTGCATTTATATATGTGAATATGAAATGAAGTAAAATTAGCCTGACACATTATATAATCTTTTAGCCAGGCACATAGATTTCCAGCAGTTCACCTCTGCTTACTACATCTCTGCCTTCTGCAGCGACAGGGGAACACTATCTGATGAGCTGTGCTCTTCCACTGGCATTATCTCTCAATTGAAAATCAAGCCATGGAAAAGGGCCATAGACTTGCTAGGCTTTCTGTCAGCCAGAGGAGCAAGGAGGGAGATTCATAGGATGTCGATGGAAAGTGGATGTGTTGCTGAGTAGTATTGTGCCGGCTGCTACAACAGTTATTTGATGTAAATGACTTTGTAAAGTCTTGTAAAGTCATCCAAGCCCATGCCACATGTGCTGGGTTGAGGCAGCCCCCTCTCTCCCCACCACGGGCAGGAATAAAACACTCAGACAAACGGATTGCAAAAGTGATGAAAGTTTAAATAGAAAGCAGTGAATATTACAGAAAACCCAAAGCGCAGTGACAAAGAAAGATCCCAAAGCAAACCCAGAGGCATCCCATTCCCACCTGAGGGTACACCCGAGACCCTCAGGGCTCCTTCTTCCCCCTCCCTCTGCTGGGCTAGTCTCAGCTGGCCAGGCCTGAGACTGCCCATCCCCCCGTGGCCTTGGGCCTAGCCAGGCCCAAAGCCAGGAGACATCTCCCCCAGTTACCGGCTGGCAGAGGAGGAAGAAAAGAGAGCGTGCTAGACTCCGCACTGGATCTTATAGTGGTGCAAAGAATTATGGTAGGAAATACACACTTTCCTGTGTCCATCCCTCTGGGCTGGACTTCTGGACACAGGAAGTGAACACACCAGGGGGGCACCCAGCTCAAACTGCAACATGCCACCCTTGTATTTCATACCATAATCTCTGCACCTAAACACATCATCAAATCAGAAATCTCCTGATGACATGTCCGGCGAAGTCCACATCTTCATCTGGGCGTCCTCTCAAACAGTCTTTCCTTCAAGCTCAAGTGTCAGTCCATTCCAGTTCTTCTCCTCTCATTTAATGGAGCCTCCCGCGATGCAGAGTTCACTCTTCTGTGGTGCAAGCTCTTCATGGATCCGTTGGACATCCTGGTCACCTGGAAAGAACCTCACAACTTCTCAACCAAACCTTTATTCCCATCTCTATCTACTCAGTGGCATATTTCCACCCCTGGGGCAAGCCAGTCAGAACAATCAGGGTCTGCTGCTTCTCCACCCCTCCAGGAAATAGCACGCTGAGCCTCTCTCAACAGTGCACGGACCTATCCAAGCCCAGTGCTGACCGCTTCCAGCCGCGGCCCGAGGCTCCACAGACGCATGCCACAGGTACACCGCCCCTCCACTGGGCGTTCGCGTACCGCAGATGTGGCAGCTCCAAGTACACAGCCCCACCCCGGGAGAGGAGGGGCTGCTCCACAACCTGCTGAGAAGAAGGGAGGTGGAGCCAGGTGCTAGGCGCCATTTTCGGAACTCGTCCGAAAACGTCGGGGAAGAGAACAGGGCTGGCCCCGCCGCCGCTCCGAGTGCACGGCCCGAGCCGCCGCCGCTGCCGCCGCTCCGAGCGCACGGCTCGGCCCTCAGCCGCCGCAGCCCGAGCATACAGCAGGGCTCCAGCCACCTCTACCGCCGCGGTACAGAATCAAAATCGCCTCCACCCCTCGGGCATTCAAACGGCTCCTCCAGCGAAAACCATAAACGCGTCCCCAGGGCCCTTGAGAACAGCTTTCGAACTGAGTTCCCGTTCGCCCTTCCTGGGTATCGGGAGCCGGGCTCGCCCGCTCCGCCGCGGCTGGCCCTACCCCGCAGCGAGAACGGACCTGACTTTGATCTGCTCGCCGCTGCCCCCTCCGCCACTTCACCCCCCGCCGCTTCTGCCGCTCCGCAGAGAGTAAAGGTGGAGGAGGGGCAGGTCCCGCATTCTTAAGCGATGCCCCAGTTCCGATGGTTAAGAGCCACCCCTGCTTGAAATAGCAGGAGGGGCTCCGTGCCACCGGCTACGCACCAGGTGCCCCCCCGCAATCCACGAGAACTCGCACAATCGCCCCAACAACAACAACACTTGAGCCCCAACTGCCAGAAAACCAGAACGACGCCCAGAACTAAATTTAAACTCTCTTATCTTTTGCAATCCGATCTGCAGAATGCACACAATAAACTCCTCTCCTGGCTGGCTCGCCAAGAATGTGGTGGGTTCAGAGGCAGACCCCCTCCCCACAACAACCATCCTCTGCTACCAAGAATGTGCTGGGTTGAGGCAGCCCCCTCTCTCCCCACCACGGGCAGGAATAAAACACTCAGACAAACGGATTGCAAAAGTGATGAAAGTTTAAATAGAAAGCAGTGAATATTTACAGAAAACCCAAAAGCGCAGTGACAAAGAAAGATCCCAAAGCAAACCCAGAGGCATCCCATTCCCACCTGAGGGTACACCCGAGACCCTCAGGGCTCCTTCTTCCCCCTCCCTCTGCTGGGCTAGTCTCAGCTGGCCAGGCCTGAGACTGCCCATCCCCCCGTGGCCTTGGGCCTAGCCAGGCCCAAAGCCAGGAGACATCTCCCCCAGTTACCGGCTGGCGGAGGAGGAAGAAAAGAGAGCGTGCTAGACTCCGCACTGGATCTTATAGTGGTGCAAAGAATTATGGTAGGAAATACACAATTTCCTGTGTCCATCCCTCTGGGCTGGACTTCTGGACACAGGAAGTGAACACAGCAGGGGGGCACCCAGCTCAAACTGCAACACCACAGCACTGGGAACTGCTCTTGTTCTCAGAGCATGCAGGCTCCCTTGTATCGATCTTGGCTATTCCTGAATTATTAGAAGGACACTGGCTCCTAACTTGTTCTCTTCCTGGGGCTGTGATGCAGATAGGTCCTTCGTGAATGCCTGGACCCGTTGTGAAAAAGGAAAGCAAAGGATGGGAAAGGAAGGGGAATTTTCTGGAACAGGGGTGGAAGTCTAACGTGCAACATCTAACATGCAATGGAGTCAGAAAAGCGCAGGTGCAAAAGGGAAATAGTATTAGTGGCCCTGATTCAGGCAGACTGAGAGTGAAGGAAACAAGAGCAACCAGATAGAAATGCAAAAAATGTTGTTACAGCTGGCCAAAGATTGGCTTCGTGCTGAGATTAGAGAAAATATAGTAAGACATTCTGGAAAGGATTAACCCAGAATCAGTGACAGCCTTGAAAGGGACAAGTAACTGTGGCAGAGGTTTCTAGCCTGGCACTGAATGAAGTTTTCAGACAGGGAGAGGAAGTTAGGAGAGTGAGCAGAAAATGAGATCTGCCCCATCAAATCCAAGGAGTCCCATTAATAAATTCAGCCCCACTGTAGGGACAAGAAAAACATGACAGCATTCACTAAACTCTTGGAGTAAGAGAGAGGTGACAGTGGGGGTTTGGTAGATATCAATACTTCTGCTCCCTAAAATCAGTCCCTCCCCTTGTGAGTCTCTGGTTCTTTATGCCTTACATACAGAAAAAAGAAAAGGTGCCCCAGGATCTTGGGGCATGAGGCCTGCATGGCTCTCAGCTACACTGGAAGGAGCAATTGCATCCTGCCCATTTCTCACCCTCCAGATACCAGCATCTAATATAAAGCTGAGCTCTTTAGTGACCACACACTACAGAGCTACACCTCTTGAACTCAGCTAGACCAGCCCTACAATATAAAACCAGAGGCTGTGTCTGAAGCAGACACAGAGTTTCAAGTTTGCTGTTCCACACCAGAAGGAAAGTTTCTGTACGTAAAGCGTGGGGTTTTCTCCCAGCTAAATCAGTTGCTCTAATAATAGATATCATCTATACACACAGTGCTTAGGCCACCACAGCTACAACAAAACTCTGCTAATGCTGTTGGAAAGGAGTGTTTTCTGATGGGAAAGGCTTTGGTCTATCCCACCAAGCTATAGGGTGTGATGAGTCACTGGAATCATTTTAAATAGCAACAAATCTGGCAACTGTGCAGTACATGTCCTAAACACTGGAATAATGTAGCAAGTTGGAGCTGCCTAGCAAAGGATTTTTCATTTGGAAAAAGAGTTGAGAGGTTGGACACAAAGAGCCAGAGACTTCATGGTTAAGGAGTCTAATGCTGCCTTTAGAGCGTTTGTGGAGTCAGACACTGATTGTGTTTCCAGCTTGTCCCAGAGCACAATCCCAAGATGGTTGGCAGAGACCATGCCTGGGTGTCTGGAGCCAGACCTCCTTCACCTTCTTTATTTCAAACTGCCTGAACCGTGATGCTGCAAAAGGGATTTTAAGGAGATAGACTCTAAAATGGTGTCTTTTACTGTGGCACAAGACTTTCAGCCGCTAGCAGCCATGGATGTTCTGGTTGTGCCAGCTGCTCCGGGCACTGTGGCACTGAACCTTTCTGCAATGCACATTTTGAAGGAGCCGCAGTGCATTTCACTGCAAGATGCCTATTTGGACTTAGCTCTGCCAAAGATCGCAGCTCCACCAGCTCTGTCCCCAGCCTGTCACTTGCCAAGCCCCTACAGGACACGGAAAACTGATTTTGGTTTGGCTGCTCAGCTCAGGACATCAGCTGCCTGTGCATTCAGCCCCTCCACCCGACAGGGAACGAGTGTGTCCGCAGCTCGTGTCTCAAAAGACAACCTGCAAGGAACAGGTTTTTCCTTTGGGGACTATAAACCATAGAAATGAGATTTTGACTCAGCACCACCATTTCAGTGAGTTCTTTTCAATGAGGAATTAATTAATGACACGTAGCACAGGTGCCAATAGCTATGGCTTTATTTATTTATTGTAAAGGCAGACAAGGTTGTGCCAGAGCACAAAACCTGGAAGCAAGGCACAACCCTGCAAGCTACCCACAACCCAAAAGCAGAGCCCAATCCCAAGCAGAGCGCAACTGACTTACCCTAAACACTCTATAGGAAACACAGTGGTACCGAAGATAGCAGAGTGGCAGAGCTGAGCCTCTCCCACCCGGGCAGGCGTCCCTGCAAGACCAAGTCTTGGTTTTGTGGGATCAGAGAAGCAGCAGCACTGCCAGTAGCGATCTTCAGTGTTTTTAAGAGTTCTGCATCCCAGGACGTGGGGCCAAGACATCACAGGAGCCTGGGGCTTGGAGCAGGAGCCCCTCCCATAGTTTGCAATTGTGTTTTGTAACTTCTCACCCTATTACTTCATGCGTGCAGCCCGCTCTGGGGGTCGTATGCCTCCTGCTCAGCAACATCATTCCTCATCTTCATCTTCCCCAGGTCCATTAGTAGTCAAACAAGGGCTTGAAGGTCTTTTGTGGTTAGCTCATGAAGCTGACACATTCAATACATTCCCATCCCTGCTCAGTTTTATAAACAGAGGAACCTACAGGTATGTGTTATGTGTTACTCTTAATTGTGCACCTGGGAGCTTCTGGTCAAACACCAGCATTCCCAGACACCCCCAGGCAGCTGGGTACAAACACCAGCATTCCCAGACACCCCCAAGCAGCTGGGTACTTCTAATCACACTCCAGTGAACTCTCTCCTGCTACAACTGCCAAGTGTAGCATGACATGTTTTGGTGCCAGCTGCCCATCCCGACTCTGCTCCACTGGCTCTTGAGCCTGCAGCCTGTCTGCCTTGAGGCAAGCCCAGCCAATTGCTGCAGCAAAAGACTGCAGACCCGAGACTGAAAAGGAACTCCCCTGCCCCCAGTGACATGGACTAGCTCTGCCAGGGAAATCTTCCTGCAGAGGCACGTGTGTCCCCTGATCAAACAAGAGATCACAGCTGGCCGCCATGGCCACAGGACCACTAAACCCCAGATTTGCCCTTGCTCTGCACAGAAGTTCAATGAATTCCAAGAAAACATTTCCCATGAGCCAGATTGTTTAGAGTCTTGGCAACAGGAGGTGATTTAAGTTCTGAAGAAGCTGATGCAGATTGGGGTCCTGATGTTTTCTTGAGCTTGGGCCTGGAGGAAGATTACTCCTTAACAGCCAGAATAGCCTTTTGGGCTGAGGGTCTGGATGCTCCAGAGAGGGCTGAACCAACTGAAGTGTGGGTACTTAGCCTAGCTGAACTGTCTGCAGCAGTTCAGGAGCTAGCCTGCGGTCAAGCCATGCATGAAAAGGGACTTTATGCTTTTCCTATGAACGCACCAATCAACCCTAAGAGACTTAACCCTGTCATTTGAGGCATGCCATCAGCTGTCAAAGAGCATAGGCTGAAACTGATGGGGCATGTTAAACAGGCAATAGCATGGAATAAGAAGTCAGAAGATTCCTGTGAGCAATTATAACCTGGAAAGAAATTTTGGTGGCCTCAGCTAGAACCAGGAGGGTCCTTGGCTCTCCGGACCGTGTGCTTTCTAGTGAGAAAAGCATTTTGGCATACACAAAGACAGCCATGTGGCAGCACCACATGGCAAGAAACAGAAGTGAGCCAAACAAAGGCATCCCCCCAAGCAAGCCTGTGCAGCAGCCTGGACCAGAATCGACAATACACTGGGGAAGCCTGGGAATACAATTAGTGCCAGAAACAAGACTCATCACCTGGGGACTGGTTCCAGCAAGCTCTTTCCTTAGGAATGCTGGAACACTTTTTGAGGTATATGACAAAGTGGGACATAAAATCCCTCATGCTAAAGGCCCTGAATAAGAGCCGTGAATGGAACTGAAATCACCATGGCAGCAGTGGAGACCACAGAAGCAAGAGTCCTCCTAAAGCAGCTCCACCCTCTGTTTGAAGCAGCCCATTCACACATCACCACCAGAGCCCCAAGGACAGTCCAAACTACTAAATAAAGCTGCTTCAGGCTGCTCTCATTGCCTTGCAATGGTCTGAAAATTTGGAGCCCTTTGTTTTAATCCCAACAGGACCAACCTAGACTGCCATTAAAATCCTCATTGATATTGGTGCACAAATCAGTGTTTTGAATATGCAGCAGGCAAAGAGAGTGGGAACACAGCCATCCTGCAGAATTAAAGTTAGTGGTGTAACAGGTACACCAATGTTTGCCATAAGGCTGTGGCTCGCAGGTGACAAGCATAGTACCATGGTGGACGTTACCTTGAGCCCTTACCCAGGAAAAAACTTAGGATTCAATGTTCTGGCCAGTAAAACGTGGTGTCTCCCTGATGGGTCTCTGTGGTCTTTTGGTTTCTCCAGCATGGGGGCAGAAGGGGCAAGGACACTTTGCAAATGTCTCCTGCTTTAGGCCAAGCTGGCATTATCTGCATTAACCAGTACCCCTCACCAGCAGCAGCCAGACAAGGCACCTTAGAAGTGAGTGCAGACCTGGGGCAGAAGCAGATTACCAGCAGGACACATTCATCTTGTGTCTCAGTCCGGAGAGGGAAAGAGACTCAAATTCTTTTGAATATTCCTGTGTTGTGAAATTAGAGGCACAAACGAGGCCAAAATATCAACAGCTAGACTATTGATTACATAAATGAAGTGGAAATGAGAAGGGGAGAGGAGAAAATAGAGAGGGAGAGAGAGAAGAGAGAGAGAAGAGGAAAGGAATTATATTACCACACCCCTCACCCCCCCCAAGGCAGTTTGAGTCTATGGAGGAAAGGTGCTGCAGGAGATGCTGGGTTTGTAGAGAAACAGTGCTGAGGCTTTGGCTGGAGAAGAGATGTGGGCCTCTAGGCAGCCTCTTCAGCTCCATGAGTTGCAGCAGGCAGAACTTAGGACACGGAGAGAGGGTTCAGTCTGCTTCTTCCAGGCTCCATGGCCTCTTTACTCTGGAGCAGCACTGTCCCAGGCTTTTCCTTCTCGTGCTTTCCTTCTCAGCGGCATGGTCCTTCTTCTGTGTTTTCCTTCATCTCCGTTTTTCTTCTGCGTTTTTCTTCTTCCAAGCCAGTAGTAGCTCAAGTCTTTTATACAGTTTTTAGTCCTTAAGTATGTGTCCAAGTATTGTCCCTCAGGCTGAGAGGGACCTGGGGGTGCTGGTCGACGGTAGACTGAACATGAGCCTGCAGTGTGCCCAGGCAGCTAAGAGGGCCAATGGCATCCTGGCCTGCATCAGGAACAGTGTGGCCAGCAGGAGCAGGGAGGTCATTCTGCCCCTGTACACTGCACTGGTTAGGCCGCACCTCGAGTACTGTGTCCAGTTCTGGGCCCCTCAGTTTAGGAAGGATGTTGACTTGCTGGAACGAGTCCAGAGAAGAGCAACAAAGTTGGTGAGGGGTTTGGAACATAAGCCCTATGAGGAGAGGCTGAGGGAGCTGGGGTTGCTTAGCCTGGAGAAGAGGAGACTGAGGGGTGACCTTATTACTCTCTACAACTACCTGAAGGGAGGTTGTAGACAGACGGATGTTGGTCTCTTCTCCCAGGCAAGCAGTACCAGAACAAGAGGACACAGTCTCAGGCTGCGCCAGGGGAGATACAGGCTGGATGTTAGAAAAAAGTTCTATACAGAAAGAGTGATTGCACATTGGAATGGGCTGCCTGGGGAGGTGGTGGAGTCGCCATCGCTGGAGGTTTTTAGGAGAAGACTTGACGGGGTGCTTGGTGCCGTGGGTTAGTTGCTTGGGCGGAGTTGGATTGGTTGATGGGTTGGACGCGATGATCTTGAAGGTCTCTTCCAACCTGGTTTATTCTATGTATTCTATGTATATTCTATGAATTCAGGGGCCAGGAAATCATCCTTAGGTAAATATCACAGTATCACAGTATAACTAAGGTTGGAAGAGACCCCAAGGATTATCAAGTCCAACCTGTTCCAACAGATCTCACGACTAGACCATGGCACCAAGTGCCACGTCCAATCTCCTCTTGAACACCTCCAGGGACGGTGACTCCACCACCTCCCTGGGCAGCACATTCCAATGACAAACGACTCGCTCCGTGAAGAACTTTCTCCTCACCTCAAGTCTAAACTTCCCCTGGCACAGCTTGAGACTGTGTCCTCTTGTTCTGGTGCTGGTTGCCTGGGAGAAGAGACCAACCCCTTCCTGGCTACAACCACCTTTCAGGTAGTTGTAGAGGGCAATGAGGTCACCCCTGAGCCTCCTCTTCTCCAGGCTAAACAATCCCAGCTCCCTCAGCCTCTCCTCACAGGGCTGTGCTCAAGGCCTCTCCCCAGCCTTGTTGCCCTTCTCTGGACATGTTCAAGTGTCTCGATGTCCTTCCTAAACTGAGGGGCCCAGAACTGGACACAGGACTCAAGGTGTAGCCTAACCAATGCAGAGTACAGGGGCACAATGACTTCCCTGCTCCTGCTGGCCACACTATTCCTAATACAGGCCAGGATGCCATTGGCCTTGTTGGCCACCTGGGCACACTGCTGGCTCATGTTTAGGCAGCTGTCAATCAGTACCCCCAGGTCCCTCTCTGTTTGGCAGCTCTCAGCCACTCTGACCCCAGCCTGTAGCTCTGCATGGGGTTGCTGTGGCCAAAGTGCAGCACCCAGCACTTGGACTTATTAAATGCCATCCCACTGGACTCTGCCCATCTGCCCAGTTGGTCGAGGTCCCTCTGCAGAGCCCTTCTACCCTCTAACAGACCAACATCTGTTCCTAACTTGGTGTCATCTGCAAACTTGCTGATGACTGAGTCAACCCCCTCATCCAGACTCAACCCCCGCATCCAGGTATCATTCCCCAGGAAATCTTTCTGTGCATTCCTGTGTGTTTGGGCAGGGGTCTGGAGGGGGGGGAGGAGGGTCTCCACCTCCTCCTTCTCCATCTACATGCCCCCACACTCATTACACATCAGGAAACAGGTGGTGAATCCATTGTCTCACCCTTTCCAGGGTACTTGATGGGTGGAGATAATCTTGTTTTAGGCATATTCCTGAAGGTGGCCTCGATCCATTGTTGTGAGGCCAGCTGTGGTCCAGTGATTGATGTGATCTTTGCACCTTCCAAGAGCCATTCCAGTGGCTCTGCCCAACATATAGCAGCTATTGTCTGGGCAAGCAGCAAGTGATTTTATCTTTGTTGAGTCACACAAGGAGAGACAAGCTTTTAGTCTCTCACACCTTGCAACTCACCAATGTGGCCAGTGTGAAAACATGATGGATGGTGGCGACTCACAGTTGATTAGCTACGGTTGAGTAACAAAGACAGCCTCTCTCACTGCAGCAGTCCCAAGCCTGACCTCTGTGTGACAGGCATTTTAGCTGCATCCCACACCTGGATGGCTGCAACGGACATCAAGGACACGTATGTCATGGTCCCACTGCGAGAGGAGGACAAGGCCCAGTTCGCCTTCATGCAGCAAGGTATTCAAGTCACATTCAATCGTTTGCTACAAGGCTACAAACATTCATCCACAATCACATAGTCTGCTCTAGCAGCTTTACTTGACACGGTCCCAAAGGTCAGTATTTATCAAGATATAGATGATATTCTGGTTGGGGGGAATGACAAGGCCCAGGTGGGCTCAGTAGCTGTAGCCACCTGGGAATTGTTAACCAACAGGGGGCTACACATTCCACCAGCTAAGTGTCAAGGCCCAGGCCAGGAGATTAAGTTTTGTGGCTCCTGGTGGGTAGCAGGTTCAGTAGCAGTGATGGAGGATACTCTGGAATCTCTTGTGAAGAATCAAACACCCAATGACAGAAAGGAGCTACCGAAACTATTGGGTACTTTGGGCCATTGGAGAAAGCATTTCCCAGGCTTCTCTGTAATAGCACGTCCCTTATATGACTTGCTGAAAAAGCATAAAGTCTGGGACTGGACCCCAAGGCATACTGAAAGCCTAAACATCTTAAAGGATGAGCTTCAGGCTTTTCAGAAGCTGGGCCCTTTGCATCCACAAGATGCCCTTTGGGCTGAATGGGACTTCTCTGAACATGCCTTTTGTTGTGGATATTCCAAAAGGGACCCAAGGGCCCGAATAGAGCCCTTCTATTCTCTTCAATGGCATTTAAAGACACTGAGAAAAGCTACTTGGAATGGGAGAGGAGACTCATTTCCCTTACTAGGGCTGTCAAAGAGGCAGAGAAGCTTCCTACTACACAAGATGTGGTAGTGCAAGGCCCTTTCCCTCTGCTCAAAGCAATCCTCAAGGGGACTCCTCCATCTGAGGGAATAGCCCAAAAGGCCAGTTTGAGGAAGTGGTGTGCCTGTTTGGCAGGGATTGGTCACCTCATGCTGTTGAGAGAAGGCCTGACCAAAGTATCCACATTACAACAACCAGAGAACTCAGACATAGCTCTGCTAGGCCAACCCTACAGGCCACTTGGACTTGTTGAATGCCATCCCATTGGACTCCACCCATCTGTCCAGTTGGTCAAGGTCCCTCTGCAGAGCCCTTCTACCCTCTAACTGACCAACATCTGCTCCCAGCTTGGTGTCATCTGCAAATTTGCTGATGACTGACTCAATCCCCTCATTCAGATCATCAATGAAGATAATAAAGAGGATGGGGCCCAGCACTGATCCCTGGGGGACACCACTGGTGCCTGGCCGCCAGCTGGCTGTGGCACCATTCACCACCACTCCCTGGGCTCAGCCTCCAGCCAGTTCCTAACCCAGCACAGAGTGCTGCTGTCCAAGCCACTAGCTGACAGCTTAGACAGCAGTTTGCTGTGGGGGACAGTGTCAAAGGCCTTGCTGAAGTCCAGGTAGACCACATCCACAGCCTGCCCCACATCCACCAGATGGGTCACCTGATCATAGAAGGAGATCAGGTTGGAGAGGCAGGACCTGCCCTTCCTAAATCCATGTTGGCTGGACCTGAGCCCTTGGCCATCCTTCAGGTGCAGTTATTGCCGCCAGGATAATGATGGAGAGCAGCTTGGCAGCTCCTCTGCCAGCTCTGTCAGCACCCTAGGATGGATCCCATCCGGTCCCCTGGACTTGTGAGTGTCCAAGTGGCTCAGCAGATCCCCAACTAATTCCTCATGGATTTCTGGGGCATCACACTGATCCCTGACCCCATTGCCCAGCTCAGGAGGCCACTGGTGCTGAACTCCTGCCCTGCTGTTAAACATTGAGGCAAAGAAGGTGTTCAGGACCTCAGCTTTTTCCTTTTCTCCACTCACAGTGTTCCCCTCCAGGTCCAATAAGGAGTGCAGGTTCTTCTTGCCCTTCTTTTTAGTGTTAATATATTTGTAAAAATGTTTTTTATAGTCTTTCACAGAGGTGTTCAGCTTCAGTTCCAGCTGGGACTTTGCCTCTCTTTTTTCCTACATAATCTAACATACCTGGAGAAGCCTTCCCCTCCTTCCAAAGGTGATACAGCCTCTTTTTTTCCCTTAAATCCTCCAGGAGCTGCTTGGTCATCCAGGCCCAGAGCCTTCCCCACCGGCTCATCTTTCGGCACATGGGAACTGCCAGTTCCTGTGCCTTCAAGGCTCCTGTTTGAAGGTTTGAAGCAGCTCCAACCCTCCTGGACCCCTCGGTTCATGAGGGTTGGTACCCAGGGAACTTTACAAATAAGTTTCTTAAAGAGGCTGAAGTTTGCCCTCCTGCAGTCCAAGGTGAAGGTTCTGTTGGTGCTCCTCCCTATCTCCCTGCATATTGAAAACTTCACTATCTCGTGGTCACTGCACCCTGGGCAGCCTCCCACGGTCACATCTCCCACCAGCCCTTCTCTATTGGAGAACAGCAGGTCAAGCAGAGCCTGACCCCTGGTAGGCTCGCTTAACAGCGTAACAGTCAGGAAGCTGTCCTCCATGCACTCCAGGAATCTTCTGGACTGCCTCCTCTCTGCTGATTCTTCTTTAACTCCTAATTCTCTTGCATCACTACAAATCACAACTCTAGAAATGCCCTATAAAGGGAAATTCTCCTGAATAACAGCACAGCAGTCTTCTTGAGTGGTGGCTTGGCCCTGGCCTGGAGGCCAGATGCCCATCAAAGCTGCTCTATCGCTCCCTCTCTTTAACGGACAGGTGATGCAGGGAATTAGGAATTAAGGAAGGATTGTTGATTAGGTGTAGCTGAGTGGGCAATATATATCCTTGACATTCATTGCTTGCAAAAACAGGATGAGAGGATGTGGTAGGCTATGCCCATCCTGGGGGTAGGGGGGGGTGGGGGTGTTTCCTCCCCTGGGAACCTGACTTGGTCTGTTCCACTTCCCCTCCTCCTTATCCAGCAGGGGTATAAGAGGGAGGAGAATTGCGGCCATTGGCCTCTTTCCTGCTGCTTTCACGCTTTGCAAAGGACTGGTTCTGTATCTCATAATTTTTTTTCCTTTTCCTTTCCTTCTCCCACCCTTCCTTGTTCCTTACCCTTGTGAACCCTGCCTGTCATTGTTACATAAATATATATATATTTTTTAAAGAAAAATTACTTGCCTCTCTACTTCCAAGCCAAACCCAAATTATTTCTTGGTGGATTTGCTCCCCTCCCTTCCTTCTCTCTCTCTGTTGGGGAAGGGGATTCTCAGCCTTGCCCCCATCTGAGCTTTTAAGCCCCAGTTAAGGCTCAAACCACCACAGAGGATATGAGATGCAAGGCCTCATTGTGAAAATGACGAGGCAAGGCTATCATCGCGATAAAGGAAGGAGAGGAAACAAGGTTACTGCGATAGGGGAGGAACTGCTTGCAAAATCAGCACGAGGAAGACCACCAAAAAGACCACCAGAGAACACTGCAAGTGCAAAGGGGCTTCAAGCTCATTAGAATATGAAGCAAGACCTGGCAGGGTTAAGAAATGAATATGCCTAGGCGGATTGTGACATTCACTGCAGAGGGAATAGGGTAATTGGTGTGACTGAAGTTGTGCATGCTGTGAAGGCACCATCCCCATGTGTCTCAGTGCTGAATAAAATCCAGACCTACTTTACAACTTTTGAGTTGTGAAGTTTTTCTGCAAATCGCAGGGCAGAGGGGAAAAATATAACAAAATCCAGGAATAAGACAGAATCAATTTAATAACAACAATAAGCAAAGGCAACAGACTGTGTGGAAGTGAAAGCAGAGAGAGATGTTGGCCTCTACTTCCCATCAACAGGACCATGGTTGGTCTTGGGCAGCAGGGCTCTCCAAGCTTGGTGGTTCCTTAGGAGGATAGATGCCAGGGACCAATCTCCCCCTTCCTTCTTTCACTTCATTCTCATATCTGAGCTGACCTCACATGGCATGGAACACCCCTTTGAGCAGGCTGGGTCAGCTGGCTCAGCCATGTCCCCTCTCAAGATCTTGACCACCCCACAGTGTACTCTTGGGGCAGGGAAATGTTGAAAGGACACAGCCTGGAGGCTTATTCACAGTAGCCAAAGCACTGCTGTTATCATCTGTTGCTGCAAAACACAGCAATAGAAGGCTGCTGTGAGGAGGATTAACTCCAGCTCAGCCAAATACGGAATGGATTTCCTTAATTTATAAACAATATGGCAAATATTAATAAAAATATTATTAGCCTTTTATTAATCTGAAAAATGCCAAAACATATACATAGAATACATAGAATAAACCAGGTTGGAAGAGACCTTCAAGATCATCGCGTCCAACCCATCACCAATCCAACACCGCCCAAGCAACTAACCCACAGCACCAAGCACCCTGTCAAGTCTTCTCCTAAAAACCTCCAGTGATGGCGACTCCACCACCTCCCCAGGCAGCCCATTCCAATGTGCAATCACTCTTTCTGTATAGAACTTTTTTCTAACATCCAGCCTGAACCTCCCCTGGCGCAGCCTGAGACTGTGTCCTCTTGTTCTGGTACTGCTTGCCTGGGAGAAGAGACCAACATCTGTCTGTCTACAACCTCCCTTCAGGTAGTTGTAGAGAGTAATAAGGTCACCCCTGAGTCTCCTCTTCTCCAGGCTAAGCAACCCCAGCTCCCTCAGCCTCTCCTCGTAGGGCTTATGTTCCAAACCCCTCACCAACTTTGTTGCTCTTCTCTGGACTCGTTCCAGCAAGTCAACATCCTTCCTAAACTGAGGGGCCCAGAACTGGACACAGTACTCGAGGTGCGGCCTAACCAGTGCAGTGTACAGGGGCAGAATGACCTCCCTGCTCCTGCTGGCCACACTGTTCCTGATGCAGGCCAGGATGCCATTGGCCCTCTTAGCTGCCTGGGCACACTGCAGGCTCATGTTCAGTCTACCGTCGACCAGCACCCCCAGGTCCCTCTCAGCCTGACTGCTCTCCAGCCACTCTGACCC
Source organism: Dryobates pubescens (assembly GCF_014839835.1). Taxonomy (NCBI): domain Eukaryota; kingdom Metazoa; phylum Chordata; class Aves; order Piciformes; family Picidae; genus Dryobates; species Dryobates pubescens. Next base: position 2,389,959 of record NC_071651.1, on the reverse strand, counting down.
CAGCCTGTAGCTCTGCATGGGGTTGCTGTGGCCAATGTGCAGAACCCGGCACTTGGATGTGTTAAATCTCATGCCGTTGGACTCTGCCCATCTGCCCAGCCTGTCGAGGTCCCTCTGCAGAGCCTCTCTACCCTCCAGCAGATCAACTCCTGCGCCCAGCTTGGTGTCGTCAGCAAATTTACTGATGATGGACTCGATGCCCTCGTCCAGATCATCAATAAAGATGTTAAAGAGCATGGGGCCCAGCACTGATCCCTGGGGCACACCACTGGTGACTGGCTGCCAGCTGGATGTGGCACCATTCACTACCACTCTCTGGGCTCGGCCCTCCAGCCAGTTCCTAACCCATCGCAGTGTGGTCCCATCCAAGCCATGGGCTGACAGCTTGGCCAGGAGCTTGCTATGGGGAACGGTGTCAAAGGCCTTGCTGAGGTCCAGGTAGACTACATCCACAGGCCTCCCCACATCCACCAGGCGGGTCACCTGATCATAGAAGGAGATCAGGTTGGTCAGGCAGGACCTGCCCTTCCTAAACCCATGCTGGCTGGGCCTGATCCCTTGGCCATCCTCTAAGTGTTGTGTGATTGCACTCAGGATGACCTGCTCCATAATCTTTCCTGGCACTGAGGTCAGGCTGACAGGCCTGTAATTCCCTGGCTCATCCAACCGGCCCTTCTTGTGGATGGGTACCACGTTGGCCAGCTTCCAGTCATGTGGGATCTCTCCAGTGAGCCAGGACTGATGAAAAATAATGGAGAGTGGTTTGGCCAGCTCATCTGCCAGCTCTCTCAGCACCCTAGGATGGATCCCATCTGGTCCCATGGACTTGTGGGGGTCCAAGCTGCTGAGGAGAGCTCCTATCACTTGCTCATGGAACAAAGGGAAACCATGCAGCTCCCTGGCTCCCTCTGCCAGCTCTGCAGGCCAGCTGTCTGGTAGACGTTCTTTCCAGCTAGTAAAAACTGAGGTAAAGAAGGTGTTAAGTACCTCTGCCTTTTCCTCATCCTGTGTTACAACATTTCCTTCTATGTCAACCAAGGAGTGGAGGTTGTCCCTGCCCTTCCTCTTGCTATTAATATATTTATAGAAGGACTTTTTGTTGTCCTTCACATCAGAGGCCAGTTTAACTTCCAAATATGCTTTTGCCTCCCTAATTTTCCTCCTACATGCCCTAGCAACCTCTTTAAACATTCCATGGGTTGCCTCACCTTTCTTCCAAAGATGATACACCCTCTTTTTTTCCCTTAGTTCAATTAAAAGTTCATTACACAGCCAGGCTGGCCGTCTGCCCCGGCGGCTCCTCTTCCGGCACATTGGCACAGCCTGCTCCTGAGCCTTCATCAGCTCTTTCTTGAAGCAGGTCCAGCCCTCCTGGACCCCTTTATTTTTAAGGGCTTTCTCCCAAGGAACCCTCTGAATTGTTTCCTTGAGCAACCTGAAGTCCGCCCTCCGGAAGTCCAGAGTGGAGGTCTTCTTGCTGGCCCTCTTAGCTTGACTGAATACTGAAAATTCTATTATTTCATGGTCACTGGCCCCTAAACAGCCTCCGACCACCACATCACCCACCAGCCCTTCCCTGTTGGTGAAGAGGAGGTCAAGCAAAGCCTTGCCCCTGGTAGGCTCACGCAGCACCTGGGATAAGAAGCTGTCCTCCATGCAGTCTAAGAACCTCCTAGACTGCCTCCTCTCTGCTGTGTTGAGATCCCAGCAGATGTCAGGCAGGTTGAAGTCGCCCATAAGGACAAGGTCAGGAGATCTTGAGACAGCCTTAAGCTGTCTATAGAATGCTTCGTCGACATCATCCTCCTGGTTGGGTGGTCTATAACAGACTCCAACCAGGATGTCTGCCCTACCGGTCTTCCCTCTAATTCTTGCCCACAAGCATTCAACCTGATTGTCCCTAATCTCTAGCTCAATGGCATCTAGTGCCTCCCTGATGTACATGGCCACCCCTCCACCCCTTTTTCCTTGTCTATCTCTCCTGAAAAGCCTGTAGCCATCAATTGCAGCACTCCAGTCATGTGAGCTATCCCACCACGTCTCCGTGATGGCAACTACGTCATAACTTTCCTGCTGCAACAAGGCTTCCAGCTCCTCTTGTTTGTTTCCCATGCTTCGTGCATTGGTGTACATGCACCTCAGCTGGGCTGCTGGTTTGGCCTCTGACCCTAGCTTACTGCCCCCAGACTCTTGCCTGAGGGGACTAGTTTCAGCCCCTCCCCCCTTCGAAACTAGTTTAAAGCCCTGTCGATGAGAGCTGCCAATTCCCTCCCCAGAATCTTTTTACCTTTGGGGGACAGGCCATTCTCATATACTGTGACCTTTCCCCTTCTTTGGGACAGATGTACTCCATCTGTTGCCAGGTGGCCTGGTGCAGTAGAAATTTTACCAAGATCAAAAAACCCAAAATTCTTTTGTCTGCACCAGCCTCTAAGCCACTTGTTGATTATGGCTGCTGTCCTGTTCCTTGTGGTATTCCCTCCTGCAACTAAGGGTATTGAGGAAAAAATTATTTGAGCACCTGTCCCCTCAACCAGATCTCCCAGGGCCCTGAAATCATTTTTGATAGCCCTGGGAGTTCTGACTACAACATCATCATTCCCTATCTGCATAAGTAGCAAAGGATAATAGTCAGAAGGCTGTACCAGCCTGGGTAGCCTTCTGGTAACATCATTAATTTGGGCTCCAGGGAGACAACAGAGTTCCCTATGAGATGGGTCTGGCCGACAAATGGGGCCCTCCATTCCCCTCAGAAGTGAGTCACCAATAACAATTACCCTCCTCTTTTTTTTGAGGGAGCAGGTCCTGATGCCAGGGGAGGGTTGTTTAACCTTAGGCTGTTTTGCCTTAGGCCGTTTAACCTTAGGTTGTTTACCCTTAGGCTCTTTAACCTCAGGGAGAACCCCAGATGGTGTGTCCTCTGGTAACAGGACCACCTCACCCTCGATCTCCAGTGCCCCATACCTGTTTTTCAAGAGCAGCGGGGAAGGTGTGGGAAGGCAAGGAGGTTTAACCTTGTGCCTTTTGAGAGGAACCTGTGTCCATTCCCCTCTGCTTTTTGGGTAATCAGCCTCTGCTGTGGGAGCCTGCAGAGCCTGCTTACTCACGTTCATATCTTTCCCCCTCTGGTTTATCTCTTTCCTCTTCATGTTCATCTCTTCCCTACATTCCCTTACACTTTTAAGACTAGCAACCTCATCCTTTAGTCTGGCCACCAGATTAAGTAGGTAGTCAATCTGCTCACACCTTATGCAAGAGTTACCCCTACTACTCTGCATCTCAAGAGCCAGGCTCCAGCACTCTCTACAGCCAGATACCTGGACAGCTACCTGCTTGTGTTCTTCCTCAGTCTGGGTCGACACTGACTTTTTTAGGGAGTTTTTGCTACGAGTTACTACCATGATTGTCCCTTACCACAGAACCCACTAGGAAAGAAAAAAAAAAAGAAAGAAAAAAAAAAAAAAAAAAAAAAAAAAAAAAAAAAAAAAAGCAAGCAGCGAAACCGTGACAATACGGGCTTCCCGACGAAAAGACCCTCGCGTGCGGCAGTAAAGCGCGTTTAAATCAGCCGGGGGTGACGTAGCAGTCACAGGCCCCAGCGGCGCGAAGAGCCGATTCCCGCCGACCTCGCGGCGTGTTCAAGGGACGTTCTCAGCTCCGGCGGCCCCAACAGGAGAGAGTCGGACGGTCCCCGGTGGCTGCAGGTCCCGGTGCGGTCCCGGCACGGCTTCCCGACGAAAAGACCCTCGCGTGCGGCAGTAAAGCGCGTTTAAATCAGCCGGGGGTGACGTAGCAGTCACAGGCCCCAGCGGCGCGAAGAGCCGATTCCCGCCGACCTCGCGGCGTGTTCAAGGGACGTTCTCAGCTCCGGCGGCCCCAACAGGAGAGAGTCGGACGGTCCCCGGTGGCTGCAGGTCCCGGTGCGGTCCCGGCACGGCTTCCCGACGAAAAGACCCTCGCGTGCGGCAGCAAAGCGCGTTTAAATCAGCCGGGGGTGACGTAGCAGTCACAGGCCCCAGCGGCGCGAAGAGCCGATTCCCGCCGACCTCGCGGCGTGTTCAAGGGACGTTCTCAGCTCCGGCGGCCCCAACAGGAGAGAGTCGGACGGTCCCCGGTGGCTGCAGGTCCCGGTGCGGTCCCGGCACGGCTTCCCGACGAAAAGACCCTCGCGTGCGGCAGTAAAGCGCGTTTAAATCAGCCGGGGGTGACGTAGCAGTCACAGGCCCCAGCGGCGCGAAGAGCCGATTCCCGCCGACCTCGCGGCGTGTTCAAGGGACGTTCTCAAAAGGTTCAATGTATGGTTCGAATATATTTGCAGTGGGAATGTGCAGGATTTGGGCAACTATAACAACTTAACAATTTTATACAAACCAGGAGGAATATAGCACAAAGAGAGAACCCCAGGGGGTCGACCACAATGCGGAGGGGGGACACACGACACACAGGACTCAACCAGAACCATTAAGCCAAAGAGGCAATGACCTAATTACTCACAGCTGGTTCCACCCAAGCAGGCAGTGCTGCTGCTGTGTATGAGAGGCTTTGGGGAGCTCTCCTGTGCCAGGCAGGGCAGGTTGCCAGCAGGAAGGCCACGCAGTCCCGGGGCTGCTCTGGCTTCAGCAGACAGCAGGCTGCTAATGACACTTCTCATGCTGGGCACTTGCTGTGTCCTGGGGAAACTGAGGCATGGCAAAATCCTGATTGCAAGGGGGAGCAGGCTTGGCTCTGACTCCTGAGCTCATGGCTTCTCTCCTGGCTTGTGGTGTTTAGGCTCCTGGCTTGTGGTGTTTAGGCTCCTGGCTTTAGCCCAGGCTCTGGACCAGGCACTTGAGGCAAAGCAACTTGAGGCAACTTCAAGACAGACAGGTCCAAGCAGGTTCAATTAAAGGAAGGCTTAAGCAAGGCCTGAGCAAGGCACAGTCAACTAGAAATCAGCCTGTATATAAATCTTGCTTGTGATTCAATTGGTCCAACAGGGCAACTGAAGCCAGCACACAGTTACCCAGTGAGAAGGGGTTCTGCCAGGCTGTGGCCATAAAAGGCAGAACCATAGGCCTGGAAGCTGTGGCCAGCACACTGCCCTTACCCCAGAAGCAGGGTTGTATACCAGACCTGCATGGTCCTGTCCCCTTTGTTCCTTTTCCTACGTTACCCTGACTTCTGCAGGAAGTAGGAAGAAAATTAGGGAGGCAAAAGCACATTTGGAGCTTAGACTGGCCTCTGCTGTGAAGGACAACAAAAAGTCCTTCTATAAATACATTAATAGCAAGAAGAAGGGCAGGGACAACCTCCACTCCTTGGTGGACACGGAGGGGAATGTTGTAACAAAGGATGAGGAGAAGGCAGAGTTACTTAATAACTTCTTTGCCTCAATTTTTTCTAGCAGGACAGAATGTCTTCCAGACAGCTGGCCTGCAGAGCTGGCAGAAGGAGTTAGGGAGCAGCATAGTCTTCCTCTGTTCCAGAATGGGGTAGTTGGTGATCTGCTTAGCCACTTGGATCCCCACAAGTCCATGGGACCAGACGGGATCCATCCTAGGGTGCTGAGAGAGCTGGCAGATGAGCTGGCCAAGCCGCTCTCCATCATTTTTCAGCAGTCCTGGCTCACTGGAGAGATCCCAGATGACTGGAAGCTGCCAAGGTGGTGCCCATCCACAAGAAGGGCCGGTTGGATGAGCCAGGGAATTACAGGCCTGTCAGCCTGACCTCAGTGCCAGGCAAGATTATGGAACAGGTCATCTTGAGTGCAGTCGCACAGAACTTAGAGGATGGCCAAGGGATCAGGCCCAGCCAGCATGGGTTTAGGAAGGGCAGGTCCTGCCTGACCAACCTGATCTCCTTCTATGATCAGGTGACTGCCTGGTGGATGTGGGGAGGCCTGTGGATGTAGTCTACCTGGACCTCAGCAAGGCCTTTGACACCGTCCCCCATGGCAGACTCCTGGCCAAGCTGTCAGCCCATGGCTTCGATGAGAGCACATTGCAATGGGTTAGGAACTGGCTGGAGGGCCGAGCCCAGAGAGTGGTGGTGAATGGTGCCACATCCAGCTGGCAGCCAGTCACTAGTGGTGTGCCCCAAGGATCAGTGCTGGGCCCCATGCTCTTTAACATCTTTATTGATGATCTGGATGAGGGCATCGAGTCCATCATCAGTAAATTTGCGGATGACACCAAGCTGGGGGCAGGAGTTGATCTGCTGGAGGGTAGAGAGGCTCTGCAGAGGGACCTCAACAGGCGGGGCAGATGGGCAGAGTCCAAGGGCAGGAGATTGAACACATCCAAGTGCCGGGTTCTGCACATTGGCCACAGCAACCCCATGCAGAGCTACAGGCTGGGGACAGAGTGGCTGAGAGCAGCCAGGCAGAGAGGGACCTGGGGGTGCTGGTTGATGGTAGACTGAACATGAGCCTGCAGTGCGCCCAGGCAGCCAGGAGGGCCAGTGGCATCCTGGCCTGCATCAGGAACAGTGTGGCCAGCAGGAGCAGGGAGGTCATTCTGCCCCTGTACACTGCACTGGTTAGGCCACACCTTGAGTACTGTGTCCAGTTCTGGGCCCCTCAGTTTAGGAAGGAGGTTGACTTGCTGGAGCATGTCCAGAAAAGGGCAATGAAGATGGTGAGGGGCTTGGAGCACAAGCCCTATGAGGAGAGATTGAGGGAGCTGGGGTTGCTTAGTCTGGAGAAGAGGAGACTCAGGGGTGACCTTATTGCTCTCTACAACTACCTGAAGGGGGGTTGTAGACAGGCAGAGGTCAGTCTCTTCTCCCAGGCAACCAGTACCAGAACAAGAGGACACAGTGTCAGGCTGCGTCAGGGGAGGTTAGGCTGGAGGTTAGGAGGAAGTTTTACACAGAGAGAGTGATTGCCCACTGGAATGGGCTGCCTGAGGAGGTGGTGGGGTCGCCGACGCTGGGGGTGTTCAGGGCGAGGCTTGACAGGATGCTTGGTTGTATGGTTTAGTTGATTAGGTGGTGTCGGATGACAGGTTGGACACGATGACCTCGAAGGTCTCTTCCAACCTGGTTAATTCTATTCTATTCTATTCTATTCTATTCTATTCTATTCTATTCTATTCTATTCTAAGTAGGAGGGAGAGGGGGCCCATGTCTAGACACCTCAGGGTCTGTCTGGGTTTGTGCTGAGGCTGTTTAGCCCTACCATGACACAAGGCCAATACAGTAATCTTTGCTAATTTTCCTATAAAGCACTGAAATTTGGTGGGTTTGTTTTCCCTGTTACTTTGCTTTATGAGTGAGTGTGGTAGGTTGAGAAGCTGATTCTCCCACCACAGGCAAAAATGAGACTCAGACGAACAGATTGCAAAAGTGGTGGAAAGTTTAAATGGAAAAGCAGTGAAAAATTTTACAGAGAACCACAAGCACAGAGACGAAAGAGAGATCCCAAAGCATACCCAAAACCATCCCATCCCCACCTGAGGGTACACCCAAAACCTCCCAGGGCTCTTTCTCCCCCTTTGGCCTTGGGCCTAGCAAGGCCCAAGAGAGGCCATGAGGCAGCTCACCCCATTACCAGGTAGTGGTGAAGGAAGAAAGAGGAAATGCAGGACCCCCCTCTGATGTCTTATAGGGGAGCAGGACATTATGGGATGAAATACCTGGCTTTCTGTGCCCACCCACTGGGCTGGACCCTCTGGGACATCACAGGTGTGGCTTGTGTGGCGGCATCCAGCCTGAACCACCACAGTAAGCCAAGCAGTTTATCTTGTGACCAAACCTGAGATTGCAGCTTTTCACTTTCCCAGCATTTTTGACTGTTTCCCTACTTCCCAAGTTTCTGACTTTCCTAAATTGTTTCCACTGTGTTGTGTATACCTTTTGTGTAAGTAATCAACCACCACTGAGTATGATGATAGGATCACAGAATGTTAGGGTTTGGAAGGAACCTTTGAAGATCAAGTCCAACCCCTGTGCCAGACCATAGAACCCAGCACAGGTTACACAGGAACACATCCAGATGGGTCTTGAAAGTCTCCAGAGAAGGAGACTCCACAACCTCTCTGGGCAGCCTGTTCCAGTGCTCTGGGAGCTTCACAGTGAAGAAGTTTCCCCTCATGTTGAGGTGGAACCTCCTGTACTGCAGTTTCTATCCATTGCCTCTTGTCCTGTCCCAGTGTGCAACTGAGCAGAGAGAGCCTGTCCCTGTCCCTTGCCTCTTGACACTATGCTCAGATATTTATAAACATTTATTAAATCCCCTATGTCTTCTCTTCTCCAGCCTCTCCTCATAGGACACATGCTCCAATCCTTTAATCATCCCTGGTAGCTCTCCCTTGGACTCTCTCCAGCAGATCTCTGTCCCTCTGGAACTGGGGAGCCCAGAACTTACCTTCCAGGTAAGGTCTCATGAGGGCGGAATAGAGTAGGAGGAGAACTTCCCTGGATCTGCTGCACACACTCCTCCTAATGCATCCCAGGATCCCATTGGCCTTCTTGGCCACAAGGGCACATTGCTGTCCCATGGATAACTTGTTATCCACCAGAATTCCCAGGTCCTTCTCCACAGGGCTGCTCTGAATCTGTAAATAAGTTCTGGTGAGATATTTTTTGTATTAGTAAATAATTTTTGTATTTCTGTTAATATCTTTGCCTGATTGTTAATATAAAATTAATAACTCGTAGCACCATGCAGAAACCAAGGGGATTCATCTCTGACCAAACTGATACTTCTCTAAACACACCTGAGGTGGTGAATTGGATTAATTCAGAAAAAATAAGGCTACTAATGCTTGATAAGTGGGATGATCAATTAATAAAAGGAATTAATTTATTTTATTAATAATAATTTTTCCGTGCCAAATGTTAATTGTTGAAGAACAGATCCAAACGGCGAGGCACGAAAGACTCGCAGCAATCAGTAGGATTGATAAGCAAGCTTCCCCTTTGTTGTTCCACACTTCATTATTTGTAGTCTTATCTTATACATAGCTAATTTTATTCTAATTTAACACATGCTATTGGTTTCTCTCTAAAAGGTTACATCATTGTTTTCACTACTCTGTGGAACTTTTCTACTCAGTCTAATTGCTCTTTTTCCCAGCTCTTGTATCCTCCTTATCTTGTTTGCCTCTTCTCAGAGGCAGCTTGACCTTAGCATACCAAGCAATTAGGACTTTCCCACAACTCCTACCCCATTGCTATGTTTTCAACAGAAAGTCCTTCAAGGCCTAACTTGCACAGGTGTTCCTGGGACTCATGTCCTTTTTGCTTAAACCAATCCCCAACAATTAATAAACTTATTTACAATTTGTTTAGGTTCAGATATCCAGTGGGGAATCACTTACACAAAGCGTTGGTAATACTAATGATGTGAACACTTTAGATAGAGGAAGGATTCGATCTAGAGTAACTACACTCCTGATATCAAACTCAAAGTTGAAGGGAGAGTGAGGAGCCACAATTCCTGATTCAATAACAAGGTGGGTCTCCTTGGCTCCCTGGTGGAGCAAAGGCAGAGGGTGAGAAGGAAATTAATGTCCAATATGCTTTATGAAGTCAATAATCAGAATCACTTACAAAGCAATATTCAGTCCAGAGATTCTGAATCAGTCCAAGACCTGGTGTTGAGAGCAGCGGGCAGGAAAGTTTATAATCCAGAATTCTGCTCTCAGTATAATTTTGAAAAGCCAAGGAAAAGTAAAAATAGGATCCAAGCACATTGCCCAACACTGAAAGCAAAACGAGTACGCGTGGTGGATGCTGGTGGAGGGGGATGGGCGAGTAGCACAAACCTCGCTGGCTGGAGACCAGAAACAAAGGAAAAAGGGCCAGGGTACTGAAGAACCCCTCTATTTAACTGTTTTTTTGAAACAAAACTGACTGGCAGAAAAGTGATTTGAAACTCAGCCAATCACCTTCTAGGCATCAGCACAGCGGTGAGTGGTCAGGATACCTGCCAAGCAGGTTTGGCTGGCTTTTTACTGGTACATGTTTCCTTTTGTCTATCTCCCCCAGCTTCTTAGGGATCTTACTGAAACCTGTTTTGGGCCTAGTCATGTCCAACCAGGACAGGTGGCCAGGGGCTGAGGTTCCCACAGGGGTTCAGGAAGCTGGTGTGGCCACAGGGGACAAAGGGCACCCCCTATTGAACCCCACCAGGGCATCCTAAATCCTTCTCACAGCCTGGTCCCACTCACCCACAGGTGCCCACTGTGCCATGTGTGGGCCATATGTGGGCCAGCAGGACAAGTGTCCTGGTTTGAGGCCAGACAGATGTTTTATCACCCCAAGAAAGGGGCAAAAGAATGAGACTCACACAAATGGATTGCAGAAGTGATGGAAAGTTTAAATGGAAAAGCAATTAGTGTTTTACAGAAGCTACAAAGCACAATGACAAAAGAATCCCAAAGCACACAGAGTCCCCTATAGCACACCCAAAGGCCTCCCAACCCCTCCCTTCTCCTCACCTCAGGGCATACCCAAAATCCCTAGGAATTCTTCCCCCCCATTGCTAGGCTGGTCTCAGGCTGGCCAGGTCTGAGACTGCCCGCCCTCCCCCCATGCCCCGGCATTAGGCCAAGCCAGGCCTAAGAGGCCTTGAGATACTGCCCAATAGGGAGCATCTCCCACGAGAGAAGAGAGGGAAGACAGAGGCAGAGAAAGACTTTGGGATGGATTTGTAGGGCACAGGATCTATGGGTAGAAATAGGCTGCTCTGGACACCAGAGGTGTAGCTTGTGTGGCAGTAACAGGAAGCACCTAAACTGCCACAGCAAGGAAGGGCATTGAAGTCCTTGCTGCCAACAGCATGTGGGTGCTGCAGGAACTGAGGGCTGGTCAGCAGCAGAGCAGCAGCTGCTGCAGTGCTCACAGGGCTCATATTGGTGTAGTGCCCTTGGGGCTGGTTCTAATGTCACAGAATTGCTGGTTCTGGGTCCTGGGCAAGGCAGCCTCTGGGAGAGGGGAGCAACATAATGTGCTGGGTTACACCATCCTTGATGGGGGCTCAAAAGAACCCAGCCCCCAGGTGGACAAAAGAAACTTGATCCCGGTGGGCAGAGGGAGAGATCTGGTTTTCCCCCTCCCAGGAGGAGAGGTCCCCTGGGTCAAAGGTGGTCTATTCCACTCCCCCTTCCTGTCCAGTAAGCCTATTTAAGGAGAAGACCTCTTGATTCTTCCTCTTTTCCTCTGCACATCAAATGTTTGGAAGATCTCTCTGCTGGTGCTGCTGCCCGACCTAGCACATGGCTGACTCCATTTTGGCTTCCAGAACTGTATCCACTCTTCCTAAAGAACTGAATCCATTTGCATCCAGGGACTCTAGTGCTAGATGGGCCTGGGTTTGTGTATTTTTTCTACTTACCCTTTTCCTAATACCTTTGTAACTTTCCCTGCTACTGATATGCCTATATTTTGTTTAAAAATTACCTTCTACTTCAACACTGATTGCAGACCATTTCTTGCATGAATTTACCTCTCCTTTCCCCTACCTGATTTGTTTTACCTTACTGGGAAAGGGAGAGAGGGAGGAATCTCAATCTGGTATCATTTGGCATATTAGACTCTGGGTAAAGCTCAAACCAGCACACATAGAATCATGGAACATTTTGGGTTAGAAGGGACCTTTCAAGCTCATCCAGTCCAACCCCTCTGCAGTTAGCAGGGACACCTTCAACAACAGCAGGTTTCTCAGAGCCCCAACCAACCTGATCTGGAATGGTTCCAGAGATGGGGCATCTCCCACCTCTGTGGGCAACCTGGGACAGACTTTCACCACCCTCACAGTCTTTCTTAGATCTAGCATGAATCTGTCCTGTTTTAGTTTCAAACCATCACCCCTTTGTCCTGTCACAAGAGGCCCTGAGAAGAAGTTTGTACCCAGCTTTTTGCTCAGCCCCTTTAAGCGCTGCAAGGCCACAAGAAGATCTCCCTGGACCCCAACTCTCTCAGCCTGTTCTCAGAGCAGAAGGCTTCTAGCCCTCTCAGCATTGCTGTGGCCTCCTCTGAACTCTCTCCAACACCTCCATGTCTTTCTGTGCTGAGGGCTCCAGAGATGGATCCTACTCTGCAAGTAGAGTCTCAGCAGAGCAGAGAGGCAGAATCCCATCCCTCCACCTTCTGCCCACGCTGCTGGGGATCAGCCCAGGACTTGTCTGGCCTCTGGGATGGAAGTACACATTGCTGGCTTTTCATACACCAGCACCCCCAAGCCTCCTTCTGTGGGGCTGCACCGCTGTATTAGAAGAACTAAGGTCATTCACAGCAGGGAAGATGTCACCCCCTCCACTGAATCCAAGTGTGATCACAACAGGACCAGTGAAGAGCGCAGTCCAGTGAGCTCTTCCAAGATGGGATTTAGAGCCTCAAGCATCAGCCTCAAGAAGGAGCTGGGATTCTAGAGGTTGGCGGAGATTTAGAGTACCACAATCACAAACTGCAGCTCTTTGAAGGGTAGCTTCAGAGCTGGTGCAGCTGTTCTGGATAGTGGGGGAAAAAAGCAGGTGACAGGAAGAATGGCAAAACATGTGGCTTGGGAGGTGGAGGCTAGAAATGAAGGGAATGAATCACCCCCCAAGGGCAGTGCTGTGATGCAAGAGGGCACTCAGAGGGAGACTGGCCCAGCCCATGGATTTCTCTATCAAGGAACAGGCAGGGAGGATGGAGATATATCAGTGAGGGTGGTGAGAGATTGCAGTGAATTTGGAGAGAGGCCTGGGAGTCTTCAAAGGAAGAGGTGCAGCTATGAAACACCATAGGCAGGCTGTGGTGGGGACCACTGAGGGCATTGGCAAGGCTGAAAGCCCTCAGCAGAGATGACCTCTTCATCACCATGGCTGTGGCCATTGTCTCTGCAACCAGAATGTAGCTGAACTTTATTCACAAAGACCTCACTGCCCCCTTGCCCCACCCAGCAGTGTCACACCATAGACCTGCTCGAGGCATTGCACATCCTCACATCCCACTGCCCCAGGAAGAGCCCTGAGCCATGTGTGGGGGACAGGATCTCCCTTCTCTGGAGCTGAGGACCAGGACTTGGTGCTTTGGGTTGAGAAAACCCATCCATATTTGCTCAGCATGAGAGCAGCTCTGGCATTGTCCTGCCCTCCCTTCTTGCTTCTTGCTTTCTGCTCTAAGCCCCTGGGGAAGCTTTGTCAGTGGTGGTCCTCAGTGGGACCCATTAAGGCTCCGGCAAACTTTGCAGCTTGATAATGACCTCCTGAGAGGTTTTTTTAAGCTTCCTTTCAGTCTGCAGTCACTGACACAGTGAGGCTGTGGGTGCAGGACACTGCAGCTGTAGTTCCTGGAGGTATCTCCATCTCAGCAGCTGATGTTCAGCTGAAGGCTCCTGGAGTGTGCACACAGAAGGAGGACCAAAGCCCTTCAGTTCCATCATGTGAGCAGCAGTGAGCAGAGCTGGGTAGTGCACTAAGAGGAACCTCATGGGGTTCTACCAGGGCAAGTGCAAAGTCTGCCCCTGGAGTGGGACAGCATCCAGCAGCAGCACACAATGGCTCTGTAGGAAAGGTCTTGCTGGCCACCAAACTGACCATGAAGTTTGAACCCTTGTGGCAAAGGTCATCGTGGGGGATGATGGTCCTTCACTTCTGTGATGGTGAGGTCATATCTTGGGGGCTGAGTCCATTGCTGGGCTTCAAGACCCATGATGCTTTGCTCCAGCCAACACTTTCCCTTGGAATCTGGAAGGACATAAGTATGGCATGGAAGAGCAGCAGCAGATTTAACCCAACCCAGGACACTTGGGTTTTGGTTTCCATTGTCATGGACCTGTCCTTGATAAGCCAGATCCATTGGGATTTGGTGGGATTAACCTGACCAACTGGGAAAACTGGGTCTTCACCAACAAGCTGGTCAGACCTCTGTGGAGAGCTTGAAACTGGACTTAGGGAGGTGCCACCTTCTAGGAGAGGCAGGTTGACCTTGGCCTTTCCTGTTCCTGACCACCCATGGAGGCCAATGTGGGAAGCTCAGGCCTTCCACTCTTCCACCACCGTGTCTCTGAAGACCACATGAGCCCCATGGTAGCCCCTGGGAACCCATGGCACCATCCAGGTGCCCTGCACCAAGATTTTGGGAACAACATGAAACCAAGATGGGACTAAATGATGTTTAATGATGCAGCAAGGGTGAGGAGGGACAAGGTAGGACAGAAACCATCAGTGACGGGCAGAGGGACGCACAGAAGCACCTCTTGACCAACACTGGGGTGGTAGAGAAGCTCCAGCTCCAGTTGGTCAACTCAGGACAGGGGTAACAGTGCTGGGGACGTGGCCATGGGCTTGCTCTTCAGCTTCTTGCTGTGGCTTGGCAGGGTTGAAGGGATGAGGACACTTGAGATCTCCTAGTGGTCAGTGGTGGGTCCAGGTGAGAGCTTCTCACCCAAGTTCAGGAAGAAGAGGAGAAGGATTTGGGAGGTTTGGAGGCTCAAGCTGCAGGAGCAGCTCATGTGTGGATGTTGGGATGTGGGGTAGATGTTTCCTCTCTGTCCACCAGTGAGGACAGTGTGAGAAGGAGACTAATGGCTGCCTTGGGCTGGTCTCTGCTGGCCATATGCAGGGACATGGATCTGGCTGGTCCTGGCAGCTGTCCTCCAGACAGAGAGGATGTTCTTGACACGAATATCTTGGCCCAGGGCATCCGTGAGGCTGTCCACAAAGTCATCAGAGACTTGATTGTCCTCCAGGAACCACCTGAAGGCATACTTCAAGCTGGGGGCAAGACAGAGCAGGGGGTGAGTCAAGATGGGATGGATGTTCCAACATGCCCAGGCATCAGGCATGGCCAGTGTCGGCTCTCAGCTCTCTTGGTCAAGACTGGTAGTCAATGGTGACCAACACTGCTGGTCAGTGGTGGCCAAGGTTGCTGATAAATGTTGGCCAAGATCTCTAGCCAGTGGTGGTTCTCAGTGCTGGCCAACATTGCTGGTCAATGGTGGTTCTCAGTAGTGGCTCTCAATAGTGGCCAGCACAGCTGGCCAGTGATGGCTCTCAGTGCTGGCCATGGCTGCTAGTCAGTAGCAGCCAACATTGCTGATCAGTGCTGGCTCTCCCAGGTGGCCAAGGTTGCTGGTCAAGAATGGCCAACATCTTGTGCTAGAGGCCACCCTGAGATACCTCCAATGGCATCAGAAGCCAACAAGGCAGCTGATGGTTGGAGAAAGGAAAACCCTCTTCCCATCAGGGGTGATGCTACCCTGGGACAGGCCCCTGCAAGATGAGCATCTCCAAAGATGTAGATCCACCAACAATGAACAAGATGAGGCCTTGAGGCCTTCTGCCTGGAGCAGAACCCTGAGCAGAGAACTCCAGAGGTCTCTCCCTAACCAAACCATCCTGAGATGCTCTGACTTCTGCCAGTGCTCTGACAGTCCCAGGACATGACCTGGACTTACTCATGTTCAGGCTGCAGGTTGGACAGTGCCACCATGATCATCTCATGCAGCTCAATGAGGAAGAGGTCGAGGTTGGTGTTGGACAAAGCCAAGGCCAAGTCCTTCACTTCTTTCACATCCAGCTGACCTTGGAACTCCTCAGGGACCAGGTAGAAGGGATCCTGCAAAGACCAAGCAGCTTCATCATCAAGGACACCCCAGCACACCCCACCCAGATGGCTCCAGAGGTCACATCTGGTGGAGAGAGAACCACAGCCCCTCTTGGGTCCTTGAGCCTCTTATCTGGGCCACCAGAGAGCTTCAAAGGCAGAAGCCAGGCTTGAAAGTACCCAGAGAAGTGAATTCTCATTTGACCCAGGGAAGGGATGAGAGGAGGATGTCGCAATGCCACCTGGTTGCGTTGTCCTATTTCCTTTCTCCTCTGGGGTGCCAAATCTATCTCCTCCCCTCCTCCTTCATCTGCCTCACCTGGTTCATCTGCACCAACAGCATGGACCTGCGAGCTGCCAGGACCTTCCACAGAGACAAGATGTGCTTCAGCTGGGTGTTGGGTACCACCTGAGGAAGAGGGACAGAGAAGGACCTTAACTCCTGGAGGAGGACATGTTGGGCCACCAGCATCTCCTGATGGCTGCACCTCAACTGTTCAGTTCAAACGTTCGGGTTAGCACATCTACAAACCATCACCAATGTCCCCCATGGAGGTGTCCCAGGCCATCTTCAGTGCCCAAGGTGTCCCCAGAGGTGGCTATGGCAGGAAGACCTGCCAACATCTAGCCAAGCTTTTGAACCCTCTCGGGTGTCCAGGATCTTTTTGCTCTGAGCAGGAGACCCCCAACCCTCTGTGGACTTGGAGCATGAGAAGGTGGTGGAAGCCATGGGAGGTGAAAAGCTTTGCCCAGAGAGGCAATAGGGTGATGAAGGCACGAAGGTCCTGCCTCCCACCCCACCCCTTGCCCCTTGCCCACCGGCAGGTCCTGGAACTGCTTGGCATTGGTGTCCATCCTCAGCTCCTGACGGACATAGTTGGGCAGAGGCTGCTCTGGGTCACCACCTGTCACAGCCAGGAACTCAGCAGCCATCTTCAAGGTGGCCAAGGCCTTGGAGAGGGCATTGACCGAGCGAGCTTCTTCCATGATGCGCTTCTGCTGGTTGATGCTGAGCGGCTCCTGCATGAGAACATCAACGCTGGGACCCAGTGAGGGCTGGGAGCACCACAACATGATGTCCTGCCAGAGTCCTTATCCCCCTGGAGCAGGAGAACTGGGTCCTACCAGGTCTCCAACCCTCTACTTGAGTTGGGCTTTGGGTCTTCCTGCATGGCAGCCTGGTCTCCAAGGCCCCATTCTGTCATGGGATATGAGGGGAGACCTCAGGGTCGGATGGAGAAGACCAATGGCTTGCTTCTTACCTGGGGCAGCTGGTCCTTGACTTTCATCTTGGTGTCCTGAAGGGTACTCACATTGTTGAGGGCAATGGATGGAGCTGTCTGGAAAGGGTTTGAGACAGGTGGTCATGAGCCTGCCTGGGGTCACTTAACTGGGGCCAGCAGAGAAGCTCAGCTGGGCAGGTGTGGGTCCATGGAATGGCCCCAAAGGTTCTGCAGGAAGTGGATGATGGCATCCTGAGTCTCCTGTGGAGCTGTGGAGGTCAGGGGAGGACTCTGATGGATGGGGTAGGGATCTCCATGGAGGAGATGCATCATCACCTCCCTCTCAAGCAAGGTGATGGAGCAAGTCCTTTTAGAAACCATTTTGAAGACCAAAAGGGTCCAGCATGGGCTGATCTCCACATTTAGGAGAACATGGACACCTGCTGGTGCAGGACAGCCTGGTTCTGGTGTCCTCAGGTCCCCCTTTCCCATCATGTCCAGGCTTTAGTTTCAAAGAATGGAGACCAACAGCCCAGCCAGAGATGTGCTCCACTAAGGTGGTTCAGACTCACACTTTGGACCCTCTTGAAGTTCTTGGAATAACTGCCAGCTCCTCAAACCAGGCAGACAGCTCCTTTCCAGAAGACAGGGATGGAGGGCTTCACCTCTCCTCTCTGGTCACCATTTCATGACCAGAGAAGTGGTTTTCTGACTATGGGAGTCCTTCAAAACCCAAGGAGCAGAGATAGATGCAGAGCAGGCGTCTGCCAATGATTCTGGTTGAGTCTGGTGGCTCTAGAGGAAGCTGGAAACAGACCCCAAGGCCACTTCTGGCCTGGGACAACCCAACTTGGCCACTGCTGAGCTCACCTGGCTCTTGATGATGGGCTTCCCGCTGATGAAGCGTTGAACCACTTGGCGCTGCAGCAGCTGGAAGTCGAAGTAGGTCGTCTTGGTGCCATCCTCCTCTATCTCATACTGCAGGTTGGCCAGGGCCATGGTCAACAGGTCACTCTTGGTGATGGCCAACACAGAGGAGGGCTTCACTTCTTCTGCTGAGATGGACCTGGGAGGGAGAAGGTTGCTCTGTGTGGTTGCAGCGCCTCTCACCTGATCCTTCTCTGCCACCAAGGACCTGCTCTACTGAACACCAAGCCACCAAGACCTTCCAACATCACCATCTGGCCACCACAAGTCCCCTGCAGGTTGAACACCAGCCCTGGAAACCTCTCATGGTGAGTGGAAGAGGTGGACAAGACACCAGCTGAGCAGAGGAGGACCTACCGTTGCCTCTCCCTGGTGACCCGCGCAGCCGTGTCCACACAGCTGTTCTGCAGCTGAATGAGGAATGTGGTCACCAAGTGGCTGATGGAGAATTGGGTGGGGAGGAGGTTCAGGATGGTGGTGGTGCTGGTGTTGATCTCATTTGGTGAGAGGTCTGGCTTGACAGTGATGCCTGAAAGAGGGTGGGAAAGGTCTTCTGCTCACTATGGATCCATGAGGAAGTTCTCCCTATGTGGTGGTTGATAGCCTAAAACTACCATGCCCTATCGCTGAGGCCTTGGCCTTTCCAGGAGGCTTTTGTCCCTTGGGAGGGTTTTTAGAAGGTGGAACAAGCAAGGTGGGCAGCTTTGCTTGAAAGGGTGGTGGCAGAAAGAGGCTCAGCTTCAGAACATCTCCAGAAGAATCATGGAATTGTGGAATGGTTCAGGTTGGAAAAGACCTTGGAGATCACGGAGCCCAGCCACAGCCAGGCCACCACAAAACCATGTTCCTCAGCACCACATCTCCATGGCTGTGAAACCCCTCCTGGAATGGGAACTCCACCACTGCCCTAGGAATCATGGGCCAAGCCTTGACAGCCCTTTGGGTGAGGACATTTCTCCTCATGTCCAACCTAAACCTCCCCTGGTGCAACTTGAGGCCATCTCCTCTTGTCTCATCACTTGGGAGAAGAATTCAACCCGCCCCGTCTCCAGCCTCCTTTCAGGGCGTTGTAGAGAGCCAGAAGGTCTCCCTTCAGCCTCTTTTTCTCTCCGCTGAACATTGCCAGGTCCTTCATCTGCAGAAGAAAGGGCCAACAAAGAGGGCCATGATGCCCTGAGGGTGACCACGTACCTGAGCTGGGTGGGTTCATCTTGATGTTGCTCCAAACTTTCCGGATGGTCTCTATGGCTCTGCTGAATGCCCAGCGTTGGTCCTCTGTGGACACAGAGAGAGGAGAAAGGAGCCCCATCAAGGAGCCATCTCAGGTCTAAGGATGACTTCTGACAGACACAGCACTGCAGGTATCACATTGGGCTTCAGGACCATGTGTGACATCAGCAGACCCCATGAGTCTCAATGGGCTGCTCCTGGGCTGGCTCCACCACACAAACTACTGCAGCAGCTCCTCAGTGGAGCACCTGGGTGCTGTCCAACACCCACATCCCAGCCATGGTGGCACCCCATAATGCACCTGAAAGTTCAGGCTGGTGCAGGAACTGCTGGACTGTGTAGTCTTCTCCTATGTGGCTGCTCTGGAAGAAGTGGATCAGGGTGTTCTGCAGGCGCAAGACGTCAGGCAGATGTTGGACATGTTGGATGTTCTCAAGCTGGAAGACAATATCCAGAGTGACTCAAAAGACAAGGATCCCACCTGGAGGAGGACCTCATCTTGCTTGGATGCTCCAAAGAAATGTGGAGTGGGGTGGATAATAGTTGTCCCAGTGCCACATGGACACCGCCCAGACTGACTCTACCAAGTTTTGGAGGGGAGGAGATGTTCCCGCAGCCAACCTTGGAGAGGAGCTCCAGCAGGATGGGGTAAGGATTTCCAGTGCCTCCTCCATCTTCCTGCAGCAGGAAATGCATCAGGGTCTGGATGGTCATCTTCTGTTCAAACCTCCACATGCAGGCCTGGTTGATCAACCCCTCAGTTGGGAGGTCTTGGAAAGGTGGTGTCTGGCCATAAGCTATTTTCAGGAGAAGGCCGGAGCCATGGGGACCTTCACTTATCCTCTGCTCCTTGACAGAATTCAAGATCTGCTCCAGTTCCTGCAAGAACCCAGTGGTCATTAGAGGCCACCCCATGTCACCCAAGCAGCCCAAGGGCCATTCACGAGGTCTTAGGGTAAAGAAAAGCAACCAAGGCTCTGGAGAAGTTGGGGGCATGAGGAGAACTTGCCAATAAAGAGACAAGGACAGAACCACCCAAGGAGAAACCCACAGGTGGTGTTCTCCAAGGGAGATCTGAATTGGCTTCTAAAGCCTCCAAGAAGCCAATTCTCTGCAGGATACCACACCAGGATGAAGTCCCAGCTCAAAACTGAGGGCACAAATCTCTTCTCTTCCAGGTGGGAACACCCAGAGCTCAGCAGATGTGTCTGGACACGGACATAACCACCAGCAAAGGTTGGTGTACCTGGAAGAAGGGCTGAGCCAGGGCTTTGAAGGACATCTCCCATTCTTCTCGGTCCCTTTTTTCAGGCAGGATGCTCAGGGCTACACTGCTCTCTGCAGAAGACACAAAAGAGGACTCTGTAGAGCTCATGTTCTGACCAGAGCTTGCTTTGACTTCTTGACAGGGAGGAGTAAGAGGATGTAGAAAGAGGACCAAAGAGCAGAAGGGATGCCACAGATTGAGTCCACTGTCTCCCAAATTGCTTGTGCCCTCAAGTTGGTCTGGCCTAAGTGCTCAGGGTCCTCATGGTCCTGCTGGTGACCTCCTAGAACTTCCCAGCATCTCCCTACCTGTTGGGTCATTATACTCTACCTGCTGGGTTGTCTTCTTACCAGTTTCCCAGGATGGAGACTGTCCCAGGAAGGAGGAAGCCATGACACTGGTCTTGGTTAAAAGCCAACCACCATGAACCTGCTGGTTACTCCCAGAACATCTCCCTACCTGCTGGCTTGTGCTTGCTGAGCTGCTGCAGAAAGAGGTGGACAATCAACACAGCATCCTCTGTGTTCCTGCTGAGAGCTTCTGCCAGGCACTCCATGTCCTTCTGAAGGTGGCCCCAGAAGAAGGCTTCCACATTCTCTGGTTTCTCCTTCATCAGGTCTAAAACTGCCTGGAAGATGTGACAGGCTCCACCATAAAGCTCTCCAGAATGCCTCCCTCCAAGGCTGAAGTCTCCTCAATGGCCTGATGTTGGTTGCTCACCTGTCTGTCAGTGGAGGTCCCCAGCAGAAGGGTGGAGTGGAGCAGAGCTCGTGTGAGACCGACACAGGCAGGTGACAGGGACCTCTCCAGCTCATTTCTCCTCATGGTGGGGCTTGCCAGGATGTAGCCCTTCTCTGTTTGATCTCCAGTGCTGCAGACAGAAGGAGCCATCACCTACTGCCTCTTTGGCTAGGCCCCATGGGATGTAAAGACCTTTGTTTAGGCCAGCCTCAGGTCCTCCACTGGAGGGTTGGGTGGATGGGTTGGAATTCTGGGACAGTTGACTTACATCTTCTTCTCCTCAAAGCCATCTGTAGGATTGTGCCTGATTCCCCCAACAGCAGCTCCACACTTGCATCGCTTCACTTCTGTGGGACGCCCACACTGCAGTTGGACACAAGAAGGTGGAGTGAGAGAGAGGCTTGGGTGCCAAGCCAGGTGCTGGAGGCACCCAGCAAAAGCTGAGGGCACCTAAGGAGTTTCCACATCCTCCACTTAGCTTTCTGTCTTAGAAGAGGCATTAACAAACCAGCTAAACCTCTTTGGCCACTGCCCTCCCTCCTCCTTCCCCAGGCAGGGTCCTGGCTGCCCTGGAGGATCCAACAGGCAGGGGCTGTTCAGGCTGCCTGGGGGAGCACAAGCTGAGCCCTGTGCCTCACGTTTCACATCACCTCTAATGCGTGCAGTTCCTCTTCGTGAAGCGGTGTGCACTGTGCCTGCCACAGAGCATTCTGAGATGCTTGGCTGGACATGCAGAGGGCATCTGCCCTTGGGCTGTAGCCTTTCCCAAAAGGCATTTTATGGAGGATGATTTGAAAGCTCACAGCCTGCTCCTTAATGGCAGCAAGCACCTGCACTGTGCTCCTGTCTTTACACTGTGACAAGCGCTCATACTGTGCTCCTGACCTCAGACTGTGACAAGCACCTGCACTGTGCTCCTGTCTTTACACTGTGACAAGCACTCATACTGTGCTCCTGAGCTCAGACTGTGACAAGCACCTGCACTGTGCTCCTCTCTTCAGACTGTGAAAAGCACCTGCAGTGTGCTCCTACCCTCACTCTGAAACAAGAACCTGCACTGTGCTCCTGTCCTCAGACTGCGACAACCACCTGCACTGTGCTCGGGTGCTCAGACTGCAACAAGTGCCTGCACTGTGGTCCTGTCCTCACACGGTGACAAGCACTCGAACTGTGCCCCTGTATTCACACTCTGAGAAGCACCTACACTGTGCTCCTGTCTTAAGAATGTGACAAGCACCTGCACTGTGCTCCTGTCTTCAAACTGTTACAAGCACTTGCACTGTGCTCCTGTCCTAAGACTGTGACAAGCTGCTGCACTATGCTTCTATCCTCAGACTGTGACAAGCACCTGAACTGTGCTCCTCTACTCAGAATGCACCAAGCACCTGCACTGTGCACCTGTCCTCAGACTGTGACATTGACGTGCACTGTGCTCCTGTCCTAAGACTGTGACAAGCACCTGCACTATGCTTCTATCCTCAGACTGTGACAAGCACCTGCACTGTGCTCCTACCCTCACACTGTGACGAGCAACTGCACTGTGCTCCTGTCCTCAGACTGTGACAAGCACCTGCACTGTGCTCCTGTCCTCAGACTGTGACAAGCTCCTGCACTGTGCTCCTGTCTTCAGTGACAAGCACCTCCACTGTGCTCCTGTCCTCACACTGTGACAAGCACATGTACTGTCCCCCTGTCTTCATACAGTGACAAGCACCTGCACTGTGCTCCTGAATTCACACTGTGATAAGCAACTGCACTGTGCTCCTACCCTCACACTGAAACAAGAACCTGGACTGTTCTCTGGTCTTCAGACTGTGACAAGCACCTGCATGGTGCTCCTGTCCTAAGACTGTGACAAGCTCCTGCACTGTGCTCCTGTCCTCAGACTGTGACAAGCTCCTGCACTGTGCTCCTGTCCTCAGACTGTGACAAGCTCCTGCACTGTGCTCCTGTCCTCAGACTGTGACAAGCTCCTGCACTGTGCTCCTGTCCTAAGACTGTGACAAGCTCCTGCACTGTGCTCCTGTCCTAAGACTGTGACAAGCTCCTGCACTGTGCTCCTGTCCTAAGACTGTGACAAGCTCCTGCACTGTGCTCCTGCCCTAAGACTGTGACAAGCTCCTGCACTGTGCTCCTGTCCTAAGACTGTGACAAGCTCCTGCACTGTGCTCCTGTCCTAAGACTGTGACAAGCACCTGCATGGTGCTCCTGTCCTAAGACTGTGACAAGCACCTGCATGGTGCTCCTGCCCTAAGACTGTGACAAGCTCCTGCACTGTGCTCCTGTCCTAAGACTGTGACAAGTTCCTGCACTGTGCTCCTGTCCTCAGACTGTGACAAGCTCCTGCACTGTGCTCCTGTCCTAAGACTGTGACAAGCTCCTGCACTGTGCTCCTGTCCTAAGACTGTGACAAGCTCCTGCACTGTGCTCCTGCCCTAAGACTGTGACAAGCTCCTGCACTGTGCTCCTGCCCTAAGACTGTGACAAGCTCCTGCACTGTGCTCCTGCCCTAAGACTGTGACAAGCTCCTGCACTGTGCTCCTGAATTCACACTGTGATAAGCAAATGCACTGTGCTCCTACCCTCACACTGAAACAAGAACCTGGACTGTTCTCTGGTCTTCAGACTGTGACAAGCACCTGCATGGTGCTCCTGTCCTAAGACTGTGACAAGCTCCTGCACTGTGCTCCTGTCCTCAGACTGTGACAAGCTCCTGCACTGTGCTCCTGTCCTAAGACTGTGACAAGCACCTGCACTGTGCTCCTGTCCTCAGACTGTGACAAGCTCCTGCATTGTGCTCCTGCCCTAAGACTGTGACAAGCTCCTGCACTGTGCTCCTGTCCTAAGACTGTGACAAGCTCCTGCACTGTGCTCCTGCCCTAAGACTGTGACAAGCTCCTGCACTGTGCTCCTGCCCTAAGACTGTGACAAGCTCCTGCACTGTGCTCCTGCCCTAAGACTGTGACAAGCTCCTGCACTGTGCTCCTGTCCTCAGACTGTGACAAGCTCCTGCACTGTGCTCCTGTCCTAAGACTGTGACAAGCTCCTGCACTGTGCTCCTGTCCTAAGACTGTGACAAGCTCCTGCACTGTGCTCCTGTCCTCAGACTGTGACAAGCTCCTGCACTGTGCTCCTGCCCTAAGACTGTGACAAGCTCCTGCACTGTGCTCCTGTCCTCAGACTGTGACAAGCTCCTCCACTGTGCTCCTGTCCTAAGACTGTGACAAGCTCCTGCACTGTGCTCCTGCCCTAAGACTGTGACAAGCTCCTGCACTGTGCTCCTGTCCTCAGACTGTGACAAGCTCCTGCACTGTGCTCCTGTCCTAAGACTGTGACAAGCTCCTGCACTGTGCTCCTGCCCTAAGACTGTGACAAGCTCCTGCACTGTGCTCCTGTCCTAAGACTGTGACAAGCACCTGCATGGTGCTCCTGTCCTAAGACTGTGACAAGCTCCTGCACTGTGCTCCTGTCCTAAGACTGTGACAAGCTCCTGCACTGTGCTCCTGTCCTAAGACTGTGACAAGCTCCTGCACTGTGCTCCTGTCCTAAGACTGTGACAAGCTCCTGCACTGTGCTCCTGTCCTAAGACTGTGACAAGCTCCTGCACTGTGCTCCTGCCCTAAGACTGTGACAAGCTCCTGCACTGTGCTCCTGCCCTAAGACTGTGACAAGCTCCTGCACTGTGCTCCTGTCCTAAGACTGTGACAAGCTCCTGCACTGTGCTCCTGCCCTAAGACTGTGACAAGCTCCTGCACTGTGCTCCTGCCCTAAGACTGTGACAAGCTCCTGCACTGTGCTCCTGTCCTCAGACTGTGACAAGCTCCTGCACTGTGCTCCTGTCCTCAAACTGTGACAAGCTCCTGCACTGTGCTCCTGCCCTAAGACTGTGACAAGCTCCTGCACTGTGCTCCTGTCCTCAGACTGTGACAAGCTCCTGCACTGTGCTCCTGTCCTCAGACTGTGACAAGCTCCTGCACTGTGCTCCTGTCCTAAGACTGTGACAAGCTCCTGCACTGTGCTCCTGTCCTAAGACTGTGACAAGCTCCTGCACTGTGCTCCTGTCCTAAGACTGTGACAAGCTCCTGCACTGTGCTCCTGTCCTAAGACTGTGACAAGCACCTGCACTGTGCTCCTGTCCTAAGACTGTGACAAGCACCTGCATGGTGCTCCTGTCCTAAGACTGTGACAAGCACCTGCATGGTGCTCCTGTCCTAAGACTGTGACAAGCTCCTGCACTGTGCTCCTGTCCTAAGACTGTGACAAGCTCCTGCACTGTGCTCCTGCCCTAAGACTGTGACAAGCTCCTGCACTGTGCTCCTGTCCTAAGACTGTGACAAGCTCCTGCACTGTGCTCCTGCCCTAAGACTGTGACAAGCTCCTGCACTGTGCTCCTGCCCTAAGACTGTGACAAGCTCCTGCACTGTGCTCCTGCCCTAAGACTGTGACAAGCTCCTGCACTGTGCTCCTGTCCTAAGACTGTGACAAGCTCCTGCACTGTGCTCCTGCCCTAAGACTGTGACAAGCTCCTGCACTGTGCTCCTGCCCTAAGACTGTGACAAGCACCTGCATGGTGCTCCTGTCCTAAGACTGTGACAAGCTCCTGCACTGTGCTCCTGTCCTCAGACTGTGACAAGCTCCTGCACTGTGCTCCTGCCCTAAGACTGTGACAAGCTCCTGCACTGTGCTCCTGCCCTAAGACTGTGACAAGCTCCTGCACTGTGCTCCTGTCCTCAGACTGTGACAAGCTCCTGCATTGTGCTCCTGTCCTAAGACTGTGACAAGCACCTGCATGGTGCTCCTGTCCTAAGACTGTGACAAGCTCCTGCACTGTGCTCCTGTCCTAAGACTGTGACAAGCTCCTGCACTGTTCTCTGGCCTTCAGACTGTGACAAGCTCCTGCACTGTGCTCCTGTTCTAAGACTGTGACAAGCACCTGCACTGTGCTCCTGTCCCAAGACTGTGACAGGCACCTGCATGGTGCTCCTGTCCTCTGACTGTGACAACAACCAACACTGTGCTTCTGTCCTCTGACTGTGACAACCACCAGCACTGTGCTCCTATTCTCAGACTGTGACAATGACATGCACTGTGCTCCTGTCCTCAGACTGTGACAACCACCAGCAATGAGCTCCTGTCCTCAGACTGTGACAAGCACCTGCACTGTGCTCCTGACTTCACACTGTGACAAGCACTCGAACTGTGCCCCTGTATTCACACTCTGACAAGCATCTACACTGTGCTCCTGTCTTAAAAATGTGACAAGCACCTGCACTGTGCTCCTTCTTCAGACTGTGACAAGCACCTGTATTGTGCTCCTGACTTCAGGGTGATTCTCTCTTTTGTTGTAGTGGCAGTGTGCTGCCATCTACCAAGCTCCTCTGCAGCAGCTCCTCTCTGTTACTCTTCTTGAGTTTAGGAATTTACACTCTTGAGCTATGCCTGCCTCTTGGATTACAAATCACAAGGCCTGGTTATTGTTTCATCCAGCAAAAGTTCTGTTGCTGAACAGCTCAATGGTTCATGAGGAAGTGAAGCTAATTTACCTAATGTTTGTGAGGTTCACCTCTTTCCCTGTTGCTTAGCTCCGCTCAATGCCCAGGGCTCCATCCTGCGACCTGAGGCAGCACTGCCTTTGTTTTCATGCTTGTAAGAGTTTCCAATTTGTTCCTCTGTATTCCAAGTGTTTGATTTTCCTAGGCTGTTATTCTACTGTTTATTAGCTTCCTATCCTGTGTGCTCAGCCTGCCATGGGCCAGGCAAATGAACTTCATCAGACTAACTTGGGAAAATCATTTGTGACATCTATTAAATCATGCTCAGATTTTATCATATTTCTGGCTTATCATCTTGATCATAAACTACACCACTTCCTACATGGGGTCTCTGTAATGGCTAATGAGAAGTCAGGAGGAGATGGAAACACCTCCAGACCAACCAGGTCCTTCCTACAGCCAGCAGCATGAGTGTAGGCATCAGCTTGGGGTTGAGACTAACCAAGACCTGGAATCACCTGCTTGGCTCTACTGCTGTCATGAAGAGACACGAATCCCAGATCCATTTAGGTCAGTGCATCACTGGGAGAAGAACCCAAATGGCTTGGAGAAGAGCCCACCTGGCTTGGAGAAGAACCTACCTAGCTTGGAGGATGACCCAGCTGCCTTAGGGGAGAGCCTAGCTGGCTTGGAGAAAAACTCAGCTGGCTTGAAAAGGAGTACAGCTGGTTTGGAGGAGAACCCAAGTGGCTTTGAAGCCTTGCAGCTGCTCTTGCACCTGAAGGACCCTCTGGGAGTCAAAAGAAGACCTGAGCAGCTCATCCCAAGATTGGTGGAGATTGCAGAGATGCAAGAAGCAATAGACAGAGCTACAAAGCTACAAAGCTCCCCCCCAGAGACACTTACCTTGGTGACAACCCAGAAGGTGCCGCACTGACAAGCTAGGTGTGCAAGAGGACATGGTCAGTCAGTCATCTCCCACCACTGCCTCCAGCATGGGAATGTGGCCAGAAGCTCACCAAGAAGGTGCCAGGCCTGACTCCCACCTCCTGCCTTCCAGCCCCACCATGTGCCTCCCACAGACCAAAGGGACCCAAAGTTGCTCCAGCAAGGTGGAGATCATGAAGGACTCAAATGAAGGGGAGAGACGGCCCTCAGAAGTCTTTCATCCCTTCCCTCCATCCCCTGCTCCATCTCAAGTAGCTTCTGGTGGATCCTCAGCATGCACCAGAACAAGGAGGTCTCCCAGTACTTACTCCAGATCTTGTCTGTAGCACCAATTTTCCAGTTCTTCTCATCAAAGAGAAGGTCTCCAGGCATGGTGGGGAGGTATGACCCCTTGGAAAGGAAAGTGAGAGGTGGAGTAACCATCTGCCAAGCTCCTTCCCACCTAGCTGAGGAACAATTCTGTTTCTCAAGCAATCAGAGGGAAGAATAGTTCTCCTTGATGGCCACTGTCATCAGGGGGAAACTTCTGGTGAAGGAATGAGGACCAAGTGAGGTCCATCAGACTGGGAGATATGAGGCTGGAGTGACCAGGAATGAGCAAAGTCTCCAAGAGAACCAATTATTGATGAGTTTTGACTGTGGGCCTCAACTTGTTGTGGGCCAGAAGTTGTCTTAATGGGAAGGGAGAAGACCTAGAGGTGGCTGATGTCTCCATTCCAAGAGAAGCAGCAGGAGCTCCTGGTTGGCTCCTCAAATAACACAAACAGGTCCTGCATGGGCAGGCCCCAGGGGAAGCCCAGCTCAGGAATGAGCATCTCCACCACCATCTGAATGGTGAAAGACCTTTGGTAGAAGAAGGCTGCTCAAACTGGGCTTGAAACAACCTAATCTCCACCAACTAAGCTCTACTAGGCCCCCAGCTCCCCTTGAGCAGAGAGATGGACATCTCCCACAGACCACCCAGATCATTCCCATTTGAAGCAGAACAGGATGGAAGGTCACAGTTGCTTCCCAGCTCAAGGAAGGAGAGAACAACAACCCACAAAGCAACAAGCTGACCAGCACACAACCTGTCTGCTGGGACACGTTGGTCCAGGACAGTGGCCTGGGGAGATCTGTGTCCCTCAACCTCATAACTCACCTTCACCACGTCAGGCTTGAAGCAGATGTTCTTCAGGAGGTGAGTGATGGGGCTGGAGGACAAGGCCAGGGTGAGTGCAGTGTGGAAGACCACCTCCAGCAGGCCTGGGTCGTCTTTGTCACCCAGTGCATCCATGATCTTCTTCAGTTTGTCTTCCAGCAGCTCCTCTGGGACTGGTGGCAGCTGGAGGATGTTCTCCATTTGTCTCATGACAGCCTAGAGAGGTTGAACCAGACACAAGGGAAGGCAACCAACAAGTGAAGTCCCCAGGAAGGGTCTTCTGACTTCACCACTGAGGTTCAGAGGCCATGAGAATCCTCATTTGTATCTCCTGGCAGCAGGGAGCCCCCCACAGCTTTTCACCAACACAGATGGAGACCTCCTGCTTCCAGGAAGGTGCAGACCAGCAAATGGTTCCAGAGCAACCAACAGTCCCAGAGCAACCAACTGTTCCAGACCAAGCAATGCTCCCAAATCCCCCAATGCTCTCAGATCAATGAATGGTTCCAGGCCAGCCCCCAAGCAATCCTCCACAGGTACTCACTGCCAAGCTCTGGTTTTCTGAGGACTCTTTGTTCTTCAGCAGGTTTTGCACTCTGTCCAGCGCTGAGAACATCAGCATGGTGTTCGACCAGGCACTTCTGTCCTGAAAGCCACAGAGGGACATTGTCTCCCTCATGCACAAGTGAAAGGGCTCCAAGAGGAGGCTGGCATCACCCTTTGAGGACCCACCTCAGCTCTTCTTTAGCTCAACCCACCTCAAAACCACTCACCTGGGAAATGTCCACCCCTTGGGGTAAAATCCACTTCTCCACCTGAAGGATCTTCCACATGGAGGTCAGTCCATAGATGTCACAGAGGTTTCTGATGAGAAACACCTGAGGCCACAGAGTTGGAGCCTTAGCAACCAGCTTCTTCATGGCATCCACTACGTCTTGGTCCTTCTGCTTCTCCTGGGCAGAGGGTGAGCTGGGATCTGCAGTGGGGTAGGAGGTTTCTCAGGCCCCACAGGTGGCACCTCACCAACAGCTCTTAAGGCTGCAGGAGGACCATATTTGGTTTGGCTGAGCTGGAGTTAATCCTCCTCACAGCAGCCTTCTAGGGCTGTGTTTTGCAGCAGCAGTTGATAACACAGCAGTGCTTTGGCTGTGCTCCAAGCTGTGTCCTTTCAACATTTCCCTGCCCCAAGAGTACACTGTGGGGTGGGCAAGATCTTGAGAGGGGACATGGCTGAGCCAGCTGACCCAGACTGGCCAAAGGGGTGTTCCATGCCATGTGAGGTCAGCTCAGATATGAGAATGAAGTGAAAGAAGGAAGGGGGAGATTGGTCCCTGGCATCTATCCTCCTAAGGAACCACCAAGCTTGGAGAGCCCTGCTGCCCAAGACTGACCATGGTCCTGCTGATGGGCAGCAGAGACCAACATCTCTCTCTCTGCTTTCACTTCCACACAGTCTGTTGCCTTTGCTCATTATTGTTATTAAATTGCTTCTATCTTATTCCGGGCTTTTGTTATATTTTTCCCCTCTCCCCTGTCCATTTAAGAGGGGGAGTGATAGAGCAGCTTTGATGGGAATCTGGCCCCTAGGCCACGGCCAAACCACCACAAGAACCTAGGTTGTAGTAGGACCTAAGCTACAGTAAGACCAGAGCTGTAGTAGGACCTTGGTTATATTAAGACCTAGGTTGCAGTAGGATCTAGGACTGTAGTAGGACCTAGGTGGTAGTAGTACCTAGGTTGCAGCAGGACCTAGGCTGTAGTACAACATAGGCTGTAGTATGACCTAGGCCGTAATAGGACCTAGGCTGTAGTAGGATCTAGCCTGCAGAAGGGCCTAGGCTGAAACAGAACTTAGGTTGTAGTAGTACCTAGGTTGTAGCAGGACTTTAAAGGCCCTCCAGTTCTCCACAGCTTGGAGACCTTCAATCTGGAGACCAAAGAGTTGGGAAGTTTCTCCAGCCCAAATTCCATTGTCATGGAAATTCCTTTTTTCTTGTGTTCCAGCAGAACCCCACCAGGTTGAACCTTTTTTTTGGTGGGACTTGCCCAAGACCTTCTGCTGTGAGCCCAGGCTGAAGGACTCACCGGAGAGCAGCTGCCTGCCCAGTGTGGTGGCCACGTGGCTGATGGAGAGGCGCAGTTGGGCGATGGACTGGAGAGTGTTAATCCTGGAGACCTCGGCTTGGCAGAAGGTGGAGAGGTCCATGGTGGAGAGGCAGCTCTGGGCAAGCTCTCTGACACCTTCTTCATCAGAAGGATGCATAAAATCCTGTTCAAAGAGGCAGCTTTAAGAGCCTGAAGGTGGGTTCTGACCTTGGATCACAGGATCACAGTGTATCAGAGGCTGGAAGGGAACTCAAGAGATCATCCAGTCCAACCCCCCTGCCAAAGCAGGATCACTTAGGGTATTCTGCACAGGAATGCATCCAGGTGGGTCTTGGAAGTCTCCAGAAAAGGAAACTCCACAACCTCCCATGGTAGCCTGCTCCAGGGCTCTGTCACCCTCACTGTAAAGAAGTTTCTCCTCATCTTGAGCTGAAATCTTCTCTATTTAAGTTTGACCCTGTTGTTCCTTGGCTTCTTTCTGTGCACCACCCAAAAGAGCTTGGCCCCCTCCACTTGACCCCCACCCCTCAGCTACTGATAGACATTGATCAGATCCCTCTCAGCCTTCTCTCCATACTAAACAGCCCCAGGGGAGATGCTCAAGTCCACAAATCATCTTCGTGGCTCTCCCTTGGACTCTCTCCAGCAGATCTCTCTTTCCTGAACTGGGGAACCCAGGACTGGACATAGGATTCCAGGTGTGGTCTCAGCAGGGCAGAGTAGAGAGGTAGAAGGACCTCCCTAGCCCTGCTGGACACCTTTCTTCATGCACCCCAGGACCCCATTGGCTCTCTTGGCCACCAGAGCACATTGCTGTCCCATGCAGAACTTGGTGTCCACCAGTACTCCAAAGTCTTTCTCCATAGAGCTGCTCTCCAGCAGGGCAGCCTCTGACCTGTCCTGGTGCCTGCTGTTATTCCTTTCCAGGTGCAGGATCCTGCACTGGTCCTTACTGAACTTCATGAGGTTTGCCTACAGCCAGCTCTCAGCCTGTCCAGGTCACACTGGATGGCTGCACAGCCTGAGGGGTGTCAGCCAACCCCCCCAGTTTTGTATCATCAGGAACTTGCTGAGGGGACTCTCAGTCTCCTCATCCAGGTCGTTGCTAAAGGTATTGAACACAACTGGGCCCAGTACTGATCCCTGGGGAACACCACTGGCCAGAGGCCTCCAAGTTGACTCTGCCACTGATAACAACCCTCTGACCTCTGCTGTCAGCCAGTTTTCAATCCATCTCCCAGGCCAGCTGTCTGTGACACATCTCCAGAGCTTTTCTACGAGGATGTTATGGGAGACAGTAACAAAAGCTTTGCTGAAGTCAAGATCTGTGACATCCTCTGCTCTGCTCTTCCCTCCTCCAGCCAGCTGGGCATCATTTCACAGAAGGCTATCAGATTGGTCAGACAGGATCTCCCCTTGGTGAATCCATGGTGGCTACTCCTGATAACCTTCTTGTCTTTCATGTGGTTAGAGATGACCTTGTTGCTCCTTCTTCCTTGTGTCTTCTCCTCATCTTCAAGGTGAGGCCTTCCTTGGGATTAAGAGGCTGGGGGCTCCAAGTGATGATGTCTGTTGGGATTCCCATGATGTTCAGTAGGAACCTAATGAAGGTTCATTCAGAAACCCATGAAGCTCAGCCAGGGAAAGTGGAGAGTCCTTCACCTGGGGAGGCGCAACCCCATGGACCAGTACAAGTCAGAGGTTGACCTGCTGGGAAGTACATCCATGGAGAGGGACCTGGGAGTGCTGCCAGTTCACCATGAACTGAAAACATGGCTAAGAAGGCAAATGGTCTCCTGAAGGGCATGAATAAGTGAACAGAACATGAGTGAAGTTCTGCTGCCCTTCTGCCCTGCCCAAGTGAGGACACAGCTGGAGTGAAGGGACCAGTTCAGAGCTCCCCAGTTCAAGAGGGACAAGGAGCTACTGGGGAGGGTCTCTGAAGGTGATGAGGAGTCTGGAGCATGTCTGGGGGTACTGGTGGAGATGAGGCTGGAAAAGGGCAGCCTGAGAGGGACCTTCTCAATGCCCAACAACATCTAAACATTCATGAATAGGGCCAGACTCTTCTCAGTGGTGGCCAGGGACAGGACAAAGGGCAACTGGCACAAGCTGGAATTCAGGAGGTTCCATCAGGAGAAACTTCTGGGCTTTGAGGCGATCAGAGCCTTGGAGCAGGCTGCCCAGAAAGGTTGTGAAGTCTCCTTCTCCAGATTGATTCCAAACCCACCTGCTCTAGATGGCCCTGCTTCAGCAAGGAGGTTGGACTGGAAGGTCTCCAGAGGTCTCTGCCAACCCAACCATGCTGGGATTTGGTGACTGGGCACTCACCTCCAGGCAGTGGATCACCATGAAGTAGAAATGGTCTCTGCTACTTTGGTTGGGCATCTTCTCCTCCATCTGGGACAGGTACTCTTCCAAGTGAACCTTGACGCTGTTGAACCTAGGACAGAAGAAAGAGAGAAGCATCAGCACCCAGGTCACCAAGGGGGCTCAGCAGCTGGGTTTGGGGGCAAGCTGGAGGCTGACCTGCATCTCAGCAGCAGCTTCAGGAGGGAGGACTGGATGGTGGGACTGGTGTCCATGCACTCCTCGAAGGGTGACAGCTCGCTCTTGGGCTTGTAGACTGGGAAGGAAGGATAAGCTGGGTCAGCTGAT
Organism: Dryobates pubescens; assembly: GCF_014839835.1. Taxonomy (NCBI): domain Eukaryota; kingdom Metazoa; phylum Chordata; class Aves; order Piciformes; family Picidae; genus Dryobates; species Dryobates pubescens. Next base: position 2,356,713 of record NC_071651.1, on the reverse strand, counting down.
CTCCAAGGGCATGAGGTCAGGGCTGGGTGGGGTAGGACCAAGCTCTCCTACCTCTTTTCCCTGCTTGCTGCTCAGGGCTGGGTTTGCAAGCCACAAACTGGATCAAGCGTTGGATGATCTGGGCTGATGGAGCTGCTTGGTCTCCCAAGAAGTAGACAGTGAGGAACTCCAGGAAGAAGGAATTGCACTTCCTCCGGAACTTGTTGTGACAGGCAACGGCTTCCCTGGAAGCCAGAAGGAAACCAAGACCTGTGGTCAATGTCCAACCAAGAAAAAAAGTCATCATCACTGCTACTCTCTGTCTCTGCAGGACCCAAATCAAGGAGATGAGATGGTTGCTGGTTGAGGCAACTTCATCTTGTAACTATGTCCAGCTCTGGGGTTTGCAACATAAGGACATGGACTTGTTGGAGTAGGTCGAAATGAGGCCATGAAGATGATCAAAGGGCTGAAACACCTCCCCTGTGTGGACAGGCTAGGAGAACTGGGGTTGTTCAGCCTGCAGAAGGCTCTGAGGGGACCTTCAATGGTCTACCAGTACTTAAAGGGACCTTCAGGAAAATGAGGACCCTTCAGGAAGGATGAGGAGGGACCTTCATCAGGAAGTGTAGTGATAGGACAAGGGGTAACAGTGTTAGGTTGAAAGAGGACAGCTTTAGGTTAGATAAGAAGTTCTTCACCATAGTGGTAGTGAGACACTGGCTCAGCTTGCCCGGAAAGGTGGTGGCAGCCTCATCCCTGGAACCATTCAAGGTCAGGCTGGATGTAGCTTTGAGCAACCTGCTCCAGCTGAAGGTTGGCTGAGCCCATGGCTGGCAGCCAACTCTTGATGTTCTCCCTTCCAACCCAGACCCAATGCTCAATATAAAGACACTGGAGACAGGCCAGATGTTGGCCAACACGGAGGCACCTCGTGGCCTCGGAAGCTGTGGGTGTGTAGTCCACTGGGAAGTGCTCCTTGCAGATCTTGCACTGCCGGTTGGGCCACTCCAGGATGCAGGGGGTGCAGAAGATGTGGCCGCAGGGCAGCTCTGCCGGCTCCGTGATCTCCCGCAGGCAGCTCTTGCAGTCCTTCACCCCCTTCCTGAGGGACACCACCAAGAGAAGAAGTTGATTTGAGGAGGAGCACGAGGTTGGGTCCTGCCTAATGCACACCCTGGGGTGTGGGGTGAAGCTGGCTGAACATTTTTGCTCAGCCCGGTGAGCAAAACCACAGCAACCACTTCAAGAACCAGCAGCTTCTAAGCTGCCTGAGGACCATCCCACCCTGGTTGTGTGGTGACGATGGCTGGGTGAAGGGGGTGGAGAGCCTGAGTGCTCAGAGGAGCTGGTTTCTTGGGCACCACATCTAAGAGAAGTTACTCCAGAGATGGTCCAGCCATCACCTCCAAGACAGGTTCTCACCCCTTGACTCAATGAGGTTCACCCCCACCCTTAACAAATGTCACATGGATGGAGGAAGACCTCAAAGTCAACTCTTTCCAGGTTGGACTTACACCAGGTAGACAACATCAGCGTTCTTGTTGCATTGCTTCAGCACTTTGGTCACCAAATCAAAAGTCTTCTCCGGCTCAAATCTTGGCATTTTGTGGAGCAGCTGGGAAAGCCAAACACATGGGGCAAGGTCAGCAGGAACATCTCCACACTCTGTGGAGGACACCCATTAGGGGATGTCAGTGCTGCAGGGACATGGGGCGAGAGCAGAACTCAGCAGATCCATGCTGGGATGTCTCTGTGTGGACCTCTGAGGGTAAGAGACCTGGGTCAAGCCTTTAAGCCCTCAAAGAAGCCCCCCTTGATTCCAAATCCTCCCTTTGGGTCCTGAATCCAAAGTGCTTCTCTCTTGGCTGGTGTGTCCAACCTTTTCCCACCTCCCTATAGCTGGGACCAGAGGTCTCCTGGATGAGAAGAGCCCTCCCAAGCTTCACAGCCAGCAGCTGCCCCAGGACCTACATTCCAGAGGAAAATGAACTGCTTCACCACGAGCTTCAGGAGCTTCTCCTCTATCTGCGTCTCGTTGTGCAGCAGATGGTCAATCAACATGTAGACAATGTTGGTGCAGGTCCAATCATGCCTATAAATTACATCCCAGAGGATCCCACTTAGGTTGGACTTCCAAGATCTCCTGAGGTTCCCTTCCCACTGGTACTTCTGTGACCATCCCAGGTAGCCTGTGGCCACTGGAGGACTTGATGACCTTTAAAGGTCCCCTCCAGCCCAAAGCACTCTGAGTCTATGACCCAAGACCTTCTGAGATGGCATTGGAGGGAAGGAGACATGGCATAGTCTTCTCTAGGCAACTTGTTTCACCAACTCTTGGGTCAAACTGAAACCACCAGCCCATTTCTGGTGGAGAGTGTCTATGGAGACACTTCCTTGACCCACCCCAGAAAACATTTTTGGCACCATCAAGCATGAAACAAAGTTCCACCAGAACTAAGCAACTGGATCATGGAGAAACATCCACCACATTTTGGGGGGTTTTGCGGAGCCACTTTGCCACCATCTTGTGCTACTGAGTGGACAGTTGGAGGAGTTATGAATCCAGAAGAAGGTGGCATCCCCTTAAGCCCTCAAGAAGTTTCCTCACACAACTGTCAACAGAGGAGTAACTCAACTTACAACACAGACTCCAGGAGCTGCTGCTGCTTCTGGTGCAAGTGAAGCTGGTGGTTGTCCAGACTGACCCATTCCACCCAGGGCTTGATGGACTTGACACTTTTGAGCCAGGCTACACAAGCATTAAAGGGCAAAAGTCCATCTTCAGTGGGCTGCAGCTTCCTCAGGAGAATGTTCAAGGCATCAAGAGTCACAAACTGGAACGAGATTGGCAAAGAGCCCAGGTCAAGGTCTGCCCACACTGCTGGGTGGCACAGAGGGAGGAGACACCACAAGGCCTGCTGGGACAGGACAAGAGGTGATGGTTTGGAACTAAAAGATGGAGATTCAGATCTATGGAAGATGTTCTTCACAATGAGGGGTTTCAAAGCCATGGAGATGTGGTGCTGAGGGACATGTTTTGGTGGTGACCTGGCAGTGGGGGTCAACAGTTGGACTTGATGATCTGAAAGGTCCCTTCCAACCAAAACCATTCCATGATTCTTAGACAGACATGGACCTGTTGGAGCATCTCCAGAGGAGAGGCACAAAAATGATCAGAAGATTGAACTCCCTTTGCTCTGAGGCCAGGATGAGACAGTTGGGGCTGTCCAGCCTGGAGAAAAGAAGGCTTCTGGTGACCTTTCAGTGGTTAAAGTGGCCAAGCAGAAGACTGAGAGAAACCTTCAACCAAGCTGTCTAGGGACAGGACAAGGGACAATGGGAAGAGGGGGCATTGAGGTCAGACACAAGGAGGAAACAGTTCATGGGGAGGTGGTGAGACCCTGGCCCAGGCTGGCCAGAGAGGTGGGAGATGCCCATCCTGGGACCATGGCAGGTCAGGTTGGTTTGGGCTCTGAGCAACCTGCTCTGGTCCCTGATGACTGCAAGGAGGTTGGAGTAGATGGAAGGTCCCTTCCCACCCAAACCATTCCATGACTGTGGGTAGATGAGCACAGGCAAGGCCAAGATGGAAAGAAATGGACTCTGAAAACCAGGAAGGGCTTGGATAAGTCTAAACATGCCTTGGAGAAAGAATCATGGAATTGGTTTGGTTGAAAGTGACCTCCAAGATGATCAAGTCCAATCGCTGACCAACCACTGCCAGGTCACCATCAAACCATGTTCCTCAGCACAACATCTCCATAGCTTTGAAACCCTGCCAGGGATGGGGACTTCACCACTGCCCTGGTAATCCTGGGCCAAGCCTTGACAACCCTTTGGGTGAGGACATTTATCCTCATGTCCAACCTAAACCTCCCCTGGAACAACTTAAGGCTGTTTCGTCTTGTCCTATCTCTTGTTCCTTTGGAAAAGACATCATCTCCCACCTGGCTCCAACCTCCTTCCAGGGAGCTGTAGAGAGCCAGAAGGTCTCCCTTCAGCCTCCTTTTCTCCAGGCTGAACATGCCTAGGTGCCTCCACCACTCAAGAAGAAGGAGTCACTGTGTGGGGGGAGCAGCTTTGACTTGCTGCTCTAAGCAAAAAAGCATCAGAGGAGGAGTGTGGACATCTCTGTGTGCATGTGACAAGATGAGGAGCTGGAGCACAAGCCACCCACCTCTAGGGTCAAAGTGTCTAAGGGGATGGCAGCTGACCCCCCCCAGAGTGACATCATCACAAGGATGTCACACTAATGCCACAGTCTGTCATGAAACCATTGAGACTGTGAAGACCATTAAGATCCAAAGCCCTAGGGGAAGGGTTAGGAGACAAACACAACCCTCTACTCACCATTTCTGGTGGGTCCTTTTCATACATGGCCTGCAGCTCACTCACAACAGTGTCATTGCTCTTGGCTATGTCAACGAAGAGCTGGTAGTCATCTTGGAGATAGAAGTGCTCCATGTGAAGCCAGATTGGAGAGAAGTCCATCTCCCCCTTGCCCAGGGAGGAGCAGAGTTGGCCAGCATTCGCCAAGAAGACTTTGGAGAGGATCTGAAACAAACAAAGTATCATTCCTGCTCACAGCAAAGCCAAGAGGACTCAGCCCTGCTGTGGTGTCCACCACATGATTCTTCCTCACCAAGAAATGGTGAATCAAGACTGAATGTTCATAGCCGTTGAGGTGTAGCCCCAGAAGGCTGATCAAAACATCAGATCTGGACAGGAAGGGTAGGACTAGGGCCAACTGGCCAGGGTCTGTTGAAGATGATGCTCTAGCCAAGACTACTCACCTCGTAGACAGCCAGGTCCTGCCCAGGAAAAGCCATCCTGAGGAAGTCGTTGGTGTAGCAGCGCAGGACCTCTGGGTTGCTGCCACCTGGCATCAAGTTGCTCTTGATGAAGCTGTGGTAGAACCTGGCCACATCCTCTGTTGGCTTCTGGGGTTGACCTAGAAAGGACAAGGATGAGAGTTATGGCCACTTAGGAGCAAATGGTCCTCCTTAACATTGAGTTGGACATGTGGCCAAGTGCAAGCCATGGGTGAAGGGGATTGATGCCTCCACTGGAAGAGGAAGTATGAGGCAGAAGAGATGAACAAGATGAACAAGGATGTTCTGGGGCAGCTGAGTGAACGCCGTGGTTCCTCTTCCTAACTGGAATTGGATATGGGGCAGCTCTGCTGGGACAAAGCTCCCTCTGGAAAGTCTTGATGTTACCTTCCATGTGATAGACCTTCTCCCACACGTCATCCAGGTAGGCCTTCACAACCCAACTGAATGGGAACTGGCAGGAGAGGGAGACATTGGGGTCTTTGGTCATTGACAGCACAGGGATCTTTGCATCTAATCTCCTGGAAGTCAACAGAAAGAAGCATTAAATTGTGCAGCAGACCACAGGTGTCCAGAGATGGACCACCTCTACGAAGCTCCCAGGTCCCACTGATGTCTTTAAAGGAGGTCAGAAGCCTGGGGGAAAAAATTTAGTTGGGAAGTGAGGGAAAACTTGGTAAGAGAAGGGAAGGGCCTAATTTGGCCAAACATCTTAAAGCAACAGAGATGTTCTGGTGCCAGCAGGTTGACACCCTAGACCTTCCATGACTAAAACCATCTGCACCTCCAGCAGGAGCTTCTGGTTGACTGTGGACACCAGCTTCTACTGTCCTAAAGGAAACCAGCACACTGACCACTCACAGCCCAACTCTTACTTCCAGGAGTATTTAATTGTGAGGAAGGTTTCTTCTTGGAACATCTGGAGCCAGAGGTCTGCTAGGGGAGAACCTTGACAGATGTGATTCAGGTTGTTGTTGGCGTCCACCACAGCGAGAATTTGGGCAAAGATGTTGGCCACAATGTCTTCCAGGTGCATCCAGAGGGCTTGTCTGCAAGAGGAGATGATGTGGTTTATCTCATGGCTTCTCTGCCTCCCACCAAGAAACCCACCTCTGACCAGGAATCACCATGGGTCTGGAAGACCCAGAAGACAACCCAAACACTTCTCAAGGCTCCCAGTGTTGGACAGCCAGGCTTGACAGGGTGAGATGCTGCAATGGGTTGTCCAGAGAGGTTTGGATGTCCCATCCCTGGGAGTGTTCAAGGCCAGGTTGGATGGAGCTTTGAGCAACCTGGGCTAGTGAAAGGTTGCTCAAACTCATGGCAGGAGGGTTGGAACTGGATGACCTTTAAGGTCCCTGCCAACCCAAACCATTCTATGATCAGGTTGCTCAGAGCCCCACACAACCTGACCTGGAATGGCTCCAGGGATGAGGCATCTCCCACCTCTCTGGGCAACTTGGGCCAGTGTCTCATCACCCTCACAGTGATCTTCTTTAGACCTGCACTAAATCTTAATCTTTTAGTTTCAAACCATCACCCCTTGTCCTGTCCCAACAAGCCCGGCTGAAGGTCCCACCCCACCTTTTCTGTAGCCACCTTGAAGTACTGAAAGACCTCAAGAAGGTCCCCCTGGAGCCTTCTCTTCAGGCAGAACAACTTCAACTCTCTCATCTCGGCCTCACAGCAAAGGGCTTCCACCCTCTGGCCATCTCTGAACCTTCTCTAACAACTCCCCGAGTCTCCTGTGCTGAGGACTCCAGAGATGGACCCAGCAGTGTGGGTAGGGTCCCACCAAGAGCAGAGCAGAGGGGCAGAATCCACTCCCTCCACCTGCTGCTCATGCTGCTGGGGATCAGCCTAGGAGCTCCTTGGCTTTCTCAGTCACCTCATGTCCACTTTTTCACCCACCAGTACCCCCAAGTCTTCTCCACAGGTCTGCTCTCCAGCCTGATTGGCACTCATGGTTGCCCCAACCCACCTTCCAAACCGTGTAGAACCTCATGAGGTTCTCATGGTCCCACTTCTCCAGCCTGTCCAGGGCCCTCTGGAGGAATCACGCCCCTCAAACATGTCAACTGCATCAGTTAGCTTGGTGTCACCTACAAACCCCCTGAGGTCACTTGGTCTCACTGTGTCCTTAATGAAGGGGTGGAAGAGAATGGAGTATATGGTCCCAGCCTGGACACATATGGAAGAGTATGGAAGATACGGTGCCAGAATGGACCTCTGAGGGACATCACTTGGTCTGGGCTTGGTCTTCAAACAAGGTGTCTCACTCTGCACACAGCAAAACAAGGTGAGATGAGGAAGGTGGCCTACAGCCAACCCTACCTGAAGGAGGTGTCCTCCAGGATGAACTTCATGGAGAGTGCCTCACGGAAAATCCACCTCTGAGGCTCCTGGGTTCTTTTCTCTCGCTCATGGAGGAGGACACAAATCCTCTTCTTCAGGGTGGTCAGAAAGAGGCTGGAAGCTAAGCAGAGGACAGTGCTGGTTAAACCTCTCCTGGTCTTCATTTCCAAGTAGGAGATGGGCTGGAAGGAACCTTCAAAGGTCATCCAGTCCAACCCCACTGCAGTCAGCAGGGACATCTACAACTAGAGCAGGCTGCTCAGAGCACCAAACAACTGGACCTGGAATGTTTCCAGGGATGGGGCATCTCTCTGGGCAACCTGGACCAAGGTCTCACCACCCTAATGTTGAAGACCATCTTCCTTAGATCTGGTCTAAATCTTCATCTTTTAGTGTCAAACCATCACCCCTTGTCCTATCACCACACTTTCCTGATGAAGGTCCTACCCCATCTTCCCTGTAGCCACCTTGAAGTACTGAAAGACCTCAAGAAGGTCTCCCTGGAGCCTTCTCTTCTCCAGGCTGAACAACCCCAACTCACTCAGCCTGGCCTCACAGTAGGTGGTTTCCACCCTTTGATCATCCCCATGACCTCCTCTGACACTGTTCCAACAGGTTCATGTCTCTCCTGTGCTGAGGAACCTTCAAGGCATTTTGGTTGCCACAACCTTCCACCTAACCACCACCCACCCAGGATCTCTTTGTCAGTCCTATGTGGAAATCAGCTTCAGTTGGGAAGGGACATCCAGCTGGGATCATCCACCAAGGTCTGCAGCAGAGCTTTGTGGCTTAGCACAGATTCCCACCACATCTCAGGAACTGTGCTGGGAGGTGAAGGAGACCCCATCCAACCTCATCCTCTGGCTCTTGAGCCACTTCTCCACCCACCACAGCTTTGATGGACACCAGAGCTAGCTCTTAATCTCTTGGTGGTCTTCCTCCAACCACACAACGAGCAAGAAGGAGCCACTTTCCCCTCACACCTGTGTCACAGTAGGGTCACACAGGCCCAGCACAAATCCAGACAGGCTTTGATGTGTCTAGACATGGTCCCCCTCTCCCCCCTCCTTCCTGCAGAAGTCAGGGTAACATGGGGAAAGGGACAAAAGAAAGGCCCCAGCGTGTCTGGGTAAACAAGTTTCCTTCTGGGGTAAGGGCAGTGTGCTGGCCGCTGCCTCTCCAGGACCAGGCCCATGGCTCTGCCTTTTGTGGCCACAGCCTGGCAGAGTCATTAGATGACTGACTCATTAGGTAACTGTGTGCTGGTTTCAGTTGCCCTGTTGGCTCAATTGAATCTCAGGCAAGATTTATATACAGGCTGATTTTTAGTCTCCTTGCCTTGCCGTTGCCTTGCTTGCTTGGACCTGCCTTGCCTCAAGCTGCCTTGCCTCAAGCTGCCTGGTCCAGAGCCTGGGATGGGAGCCAGGAACCTACTCACTGCAAGCTAGAGAAGCCTCGAGCCTTAGGAGCTGGAGCCAAGCCTCTCTTCCCCTTGCAACTGAGCCATGCCTCAGTTTCCCCAGGAAGATGCAGGAGCCTGTGGCAGTAACAGCCTCGTGGCACCACCGTCCTGCTGAAGCCAGAGCAGCCCCGAGACCGCGTGGCAGTCCTGCCAGCACCCAGCCGTGCTTGGCGCACGAGAGCGCCCCCAAAAGCCTGGATGGCTAATACCCAGCAGCAGCACTGCCTGCTTGGGTGGAATCAACTGTGAGTAATTCATTAATTGCCTCTTTGGCTTAATGGCTCTGACTGAGTCTCCTGCCCTGTGGTCGAGAGCCATATTGCTCCTGGGCATTCTCTTTCCCTGTTACTCCTCCTGGTTTGCTTAACATTGTTAAAATTGCTGTATTTGCCTAAATTTTGTACATTCCCACTGTCGATGTCCCAGCCCTGCAGGGAGCCTGCTGAATACATTCTGGGCAATTTTTCATAGGAGTGAAAGGTTATTAATATTTTTATTAACAGCCATATTGCCATATTAATTTCATAAACCCATAACAACCTACCAGCGTTCCCCGGGCAGCAGAGCAAGTTGTGAAGGATCTGGATCCTCTCTGTTGGGCGCTGGCTGTTGTCCTTCTTGTCCTCCAGCTGGATCACAGCCTTCTGGATGCTCCCTTTGATCATTGCATCCATGTTGAGGAACTGTGGCTGGAAAACACCTGGAGGTCACTTGGTTGCTCCATGCTACTTTGCTCTCATTTGCCTGGGGACGCTTGCCCAGGGACATCATCTCCTCCAGAGCTTAGCATGGTGGTCGCCAAGGTCTGTACCATCTCACCATCCCTTGGCCTTGCTTAAGTCAGACCCTGGAGCAAGGACAGGGTCTGGGAATTGTCTTTGTGCAAATTGCTCACATTTGGGTTAGGAAACCACCACCCTACTTCAATCTCTCAATGTGACCCAGGAAGACCTGGGACAAGGTATCAAGCCCAGCAAGGACCTCCAAAAGTTGGTCCTGAAAGTCCTCTTGATGCCCAAGATCCTACTCTTGATGAGGAGCAACCCCACTAAAATGAGGAGAAAACAAGAAGAAAAAAGTCCTACATTTTCCTGGGGGTGAAGTCCTGACTCGGTGAAACTCCCCATGGAGGCATCATATGGAGAACCTGAAACCACAACCAACCACACAGCTCAGCCTCCAAAACCCCAGCAAGAGACACATCCACCCACAGGAGAGGTTGGGAGCACCCTGACCATCAACAAGGGAGAAGTCAAATAGGGCTGTAATGGAAACCAACCCAACAGCTTCTTGACAACATGAGAGCCTCAGGAGCAGCTGGTTGGAGAACTCTAAGGGACAAGATGGAGGCAAGGAGACACCCAGGGCCGGCCTGCAGTGATGGATCACAGTACATTAGAGGTTGGAAGGGACCTCAAGAGATCATCAGGTCCAACCCCCTGCCAAAGCAGGACCACTTAGGGGATCAAACCATCTCTGGTTCAACTTAACCATCTAGTTGAAGAATGGGGGGGCTCGGTGTGGAGGTCTTCAGCAGCACAGCTCCCCAACTGCTGCTCCACCACCACAGTTGGCCCATCAAGAGGCAAAGGCTGAGGTGCTATGAAGACCTCAGAAGCAGCAAGTGTTCCTGGGACTACAGCTTGGGACCTGCTGGATCCAGGAGCATAATTCTCCATGGGTGGGAGGTTAGGGGGTGGAACAGTGAGTTTCTGGAAGGGACAGCAGTGGGGGGTGGCTTTGTGGTGAGAAGCTTCTTACCTCTTGGGAGCTGCTGAGAGCTGCTGGCAAAGATTTCAGCAATGGTCATTTTGGAAAGCTGGCCAAGGTTGGCCTTAAAGTTCTCTGGAGGCATCAGGACATCCAAGTGGATGGACTTCCACTCACCTGGAGAGGCAAGAGGATGGATCAGAACATCTGCTGTCTTTTGGAACATCAGTCACTGAGCTTGGCCACACAGATTGATGATGGAAGAGATCCACCAGCACGAGATGGAAGATCCACCACTTCACGTGCCTTCCCTGTAGGTGATTGTAGGTGTTTGTCTTCTCCTCCCACCACCCTTTTCCTGACCCAAAGGATCAAGAATGACCTTACCACTGTCAAAAGCCAGGTAGCTGCAGCCACCCAGGACTCGTGGGACTTTGGTGATCAGCACCACATGCAGGAGATGGGCATTGGTCGACCTCCTTCGCTCATCTATGATGCAGTACCTGGAGGCAGCACAGAAGATCAAAGTTGGTTCCTTCCAGATTCAGTCATAGAATTATGGATTAGTTTAGGTTGGAGAAGACCCTTGAGGTCATTGAGGCAAATGGCTAACCCATTACTGCCAAGTGACTACTAAACCATGGCCCTCAGCACCACATTTCTGTGGCTTAGAACCTACTCCAGGGAGTCCACCACTGACCTGGGCAGCTTGGGCCAGGCCTGGTGTGGTGGGTTAAAACCCATTCTGCGGGTATTTTACCCTCCCTGCAGGGCATTTCCCCCCTGGGAAGCTGAGTCTGTTCCACTCCCCCCTCCCTGCCCAGCTAGGGTATAAAAAGGGAAGATGTTGCTGCCCAGAGAGAACACCCCTGCCCACTGCAGGCTTGAACTCACAGCTTTTCCATTAAGAGTCTTATGTGCTACCAACTGAGCCACATGGTTCCCCCCCAGTGTTTTTTATACCCTAGCTGGGCAGGGAGCGGGGAGTGGAACAGACTCAGGGTCCATGTTCCAAGGGTTCCTCTCCCTCCCCACCCATGGCTGCAATCATCTCAGCCTGCTTTCCTGGTGGTTCCCAAGTCTTCATCCCAAGAAGACTTTCCTCTGGTCACTGTTGTTATTGCTAGTGGACAATAGTATCCTCCCTACTCTAGTCATGAGGTCTGTGGTGACAGGTTGGACTCGATGATCTTTGAGGTCTCTTCCAACCTTAGTGATACTGAATACTGAATAAGGACCTGAAAGGAGGAAGACGGCAAGAGGAAAAAGAAAAGGAGGAGGATGGAGAAGAGGGAGGAGGAAGATGAAAAAGGAGGATGAAGGAGAAGGGGGAGGAAGAGGAAGGAGGAGGAAGGAAGATGGAGGAGTGGGGAGGATGGAGGAGGACAGAAGAATAAAGAGAAGGATGAAGGAGGAGCAAGGAGGGAAGAAGGAGGAGGATGGTGGCAGAAGAAGAGAAGAGGTGGGAGAAAGAAGGAGGAGAAAAGAGGCAAAAAGGATAAAGGAGGAGTAGAAGAGAAGGAGGAAGAACAAGAAAGAAGGATGAGGAAAGAGAAGGAAAAAGAAGGAGGAAGAAGAAGGAATAGAAAGGAGCAGAAAATAGGGAGATGAAAGAAGGGTGAGGGAGGAGAAAGGATGAGGAGGTGGGAGGATGAAGAAGAAGGAAAAATGATGAAGGAGGAGGAAAGAGAAGGAGAGAAAAGGAAGGAGGAAATAGGAGAGGAAGGAGAGAAAAGGAAGGAGGAAATAGGAGAGGAAGGAGGAGGAGGAGAAGGAAGGAAAGGGATGTGGAGGAAGAAGGAGGATGGAGGAGGAGGAAGCAGGACAAAGAAGAGAGCACAACAATGGATGAAGGAAGGAGGAAGAAAAGATGAGGAAGAGGAGGGGATGAAGGCCACCTGCTTACTTAGCACAGGCCAGGAGCCGTTTGCTGCTCTGTGGCTCGTCAAAGTGAAACTGCACGAGGAGCAACCTCTGGTCCTGGGGGTCTCTGAAGAAATCCCTGCAATGAAACAACAGCCTCTTCAAAATCTTCTCCTGGGAAGCTCTTACCCTACCCAAAGCCCTGAGAGAAGTGGAAATCACCCAGGAGGTTCAAGAACTGAACTTCTGGAGCCCACCTGAGATCCTGGCGGAAAGCGTGCTCGGTGTCAAACTGGCTGAGGAAGAGGCAGTGGATGGTGTCTGGGAGGTTGAGGGTCTTCTTCAGAACTTCTAGATCCTTTTGGTTGAGCAGCCTGGCATGGGTGGAGACCTGCAGTAGAAAGGAGAACTCAAAACTGGTTGTCCTGGTGCCTCAAATGGGTGATATTTTGCAGGGCATTGCCACTGGAGTTTGGGGCTCATCTCCAGGCAGCCAGAAAGTGACTTGAGGACCTCAGTTTGAGCCAGAGCTGAGCAGACCTCTGGAGGAAGGTCAGAGTCTACCCCAGCTGCAGATGACCATGAAGGGAAAGGTGGTGGACACGAGCCCATCATTAATTGTTGGCTGCTTATCTGGCCAGGTTGGATTGATAGGTGAGGTCAATGGGAGTCACCAAGGCCAAGTGCTGGTCCTGCAAGCCCATGAGGGCTCCAGGTTTTGGGCAGAGTGCCTGGAAACTGCCTGCTGGAAAAGGACCTTGTGGCAATTTTAGGCTGTGCCTAGGAAATTTTCTACAAATCTTGAACAGAAAGTACTAGAATGTAAATAAATTCCCATTGGCTGTGAAGGGAAAACAATGATGAGGTCCAAACAGTCTCTGGCTTGGAGCTGAGCATCAAGTGAGTTGTGTGCACTGAGCCCTGTGCTTTGTTTCCTTTGCTCAGGCAGGGACTGCCTGCTGCTTCTGCTGCCCTGCTGGCCTTGGAGGCATTCCTGTCTTGTGGCTAAGTACTAACCAGTGACTCTGCTTCTCTCCTTTCTTCTCTTGTCCCATGTACAGGGGTGTAGTGGTTTGAGCCTTAACTGGGAATTAAGAGCTCAGATGGGGGCAAGGCTGAGAATCTGTCCCCTGCTCCCTCTTCCTCCCTCCCAACAGAGAGGAAAAAAAAAAGAAAGGGAAGTAGCAAATCCACCAATAATTTGGAGTCAGCTTGGGAGTAGAGAGGTAAAGAGTTTTCTTTAAACGATAAATACATATATATAACAGGTAAGGTTCACAAGGGCAAGGAACAAGGATGGATGGGAGGGGAAAAAAAAGAACAAGAATACAAAACCAGTCTCTCTCTCTGAAGAGGCACAGAGGCAGGAGGGAGAAGGATCAGGCCCCACCACGTGGCAGAGGAGCAGGAAGGCACCTGCAGTAGCTCTCGCCCAGGAGAGGCAGGAGTCAAAAAGGAGAGCTAATGGCTGCAATGTCCTCCCTTTTATACCCTAGCTGGGCAGGGAGGGGGAAGTGGAACAGACTCAGTTTCCCAGGGGGAAAACGCCCTGCAGGGAGGGAAAAGCACTTGCAAGCCCTCCACCCTGTTTTCAGGATGGGCGTTAACCCAAGGGGGAAGTTGGGGGGAGCCAAGAAGCTATTGGTAACCCCCTGGTTTTGTCCAGGGGGGTTCTTGTGTTGCTTATAAATTGTAAATATATCTCAATATTGTATATTTTGTACATATTCTTTGCATTCCATATTTTAGATTGTAGTTTTGCTTGTAACTACAGCTTCATTTGCTTTCCAACTGAGCTGGTCTGGCAATTTTATGTTGGGGAGGAAATTCAACCCACCACAGACCTGGAGATGGTGGTCAACAGTAGCTGGAGATGAGCCAGCATGTAACCATACAATCATAGAACCAATAAGGTTGGAAAACACCTCAGAGATCATCAAGTCCAACCTGTCACCCAACAGCTCATGACTAACTAAACCATGGCTTCGAATGCCACATCCAGTCCCCTCTTGAACACCTCCAGGGACAGTGACTCCACCATCTCCCTGGGCAGCACATCCCAATGGTAAATAACTGTGAAGAATTTTCTCCTCACCTCCAGCCTAAACTTCCCCTGGCACAGCTTGAGACTGTGTCCTCTTGTTCTGCTGCTGGGTGCCTGGGAGAAGAGCCCAATCCCCACCTGGCTACAACCTCCCTTCAGGTAGCTGTGGACAGCAAGAAGGTCTCCCCTGAGCCTCCTCCTCTCCAGGCTAAGCAACCCCAGCTCCCTCAGCCTCTCCTCACAGGGCTGTGCTCCAGACCCCTCCCCAGCTTTGTTGCCCTACTCTGGACACGTTCAAGAGTCTCAATGTCCTTCTTAACATGGGGAGCCCAGAACTGGACACAGGACTCAAGGTGCAGCCTAACCAGGGCTGAGCACAGGGCAGAATGACTTCCTTGCTCCTGATGGCCACACTGATCCTGATCCAAGCCAGGATGCCCTTGGCCTTCTTGGCCACCTGGGCACACTGCTGGCTCATATTCAGCCTACTATCAACCAGTACCCCCAGGTCCCTTTCTGCCTGGCTGCCATCCAGCCACTCTGCCCCCAGCCTGCAGCACTGCCTGGGGTTGCTGTGGCCAAAGTGCAGCCCCTGGCACTTAGTTGTGTTGAATCTCATGCCCTTGGACTCTGCCCATCTGCCCAGCCTGGCAAGGTCTCTGTGCAGAGCTCTCCTACCCTCTTACAGCTCAACTCCTGCCCCCAGCTTGGTGCCCTCTGCAAACTTACTGATGATGGACTCAATCCCCTCATCCAGATCATCAATGAAGATATTGATCAGGCTGGGGCCCAGCACTGATCCCTGGGGGACACCACTAGTGCCTGGCTGCCAGCTGGATGTGGCACCATTCACCACCACTCTCTGGGCTCAGCCTCCAGCCAGTTCCTAACCCAGCTCAGAGTGCTGCTGTCCAAGCCAGGGGCTGACAGCTTGGCCAGGAGCTTGCTGTGGGGGACAGTGTCAAAGGCCTTGCTGGAGTCACGGTATCACAGTCTCACAGTATCACCAAGGTTGGAAGAGACCTCAAAGATCATCGAGTCCAAGCTGTCACCACAGACCTCATGACTAAACCATGGCACCAAGTGCCACGTCCAATCCCCTCTTGAACACCTCCAGGGACGGTGACTCCACCACCTCCCTGGGCAGCCCATTCCAATGGTGAACAACTCTCTCCGTGAAGAACTTTCTCCTTACCTCCAGCCTAAACTTCCCCTGTCACAGCTTGAGGCTCTGTCCCCTTGTTCTGGTGCTGGTTGCTAGAGAGAAGAGACCAACCTCCTCCTGGCTACAACCACCGTTCAGGTAGTTGTAGAGAGCAATGAGGTCTCCCCTTAGCCTCCTACTCTCCAGGCTAAACAACTGTGACCATTTTAGGCTGTGCCTTTAAGAAAGGGACAGTTACTGGAACACTCTGTCTGAATGTAATGAAAACAAAGATAAAGTCTAAACGAAGGTCATTGTAGATTGGTAGCATGCAACTTTAAGTTTTAGTTCAGTTTGAATCTTTCTCAGTTCCAGTCTGTTCTGCTTCTGTCTCTCTCTGAGCAACTAGCCGGAGCTGACCTTGGATGACAGATAAGAGAAGTAATCCTTGCATGTGTGTTCAGCCTAACAAGAATTTCATCCTTAATAATTACCTTTCTCTCCCTCTCCAACCCTTTTTGGGGAAAAAGGGAGGTGGGGGGAGAGATGGGGTACAGGGGGGGAACCCTCCTCCTCCTCCGGAGGGAGTTTTGTTCTGTATTACTTTCTTTGCTGTATATTTCTGTATATATTGTAAATACTGTATATATTGTGTATACATTCACTGCATTTCATCCTGCTTGTAAATATAGCTTGAATTCATTTTGCTTCTCCGACTGAGTTAGCTGTGGTTTCTTTTCTTTGTGGGGGAGGGAGAACGGAACCTTCTCTCACCACCACAACCCCAGCTCCCTCAGCCTCTCCTCACAGGGCTGTGTTCCAGACCCCTCCCCAGCTTTGTTGCCCTTCTCTGGACACCTTCAAGTCTTTCAATGTCCTTCTTAAACTGAGGAGCCCAGAACTGGACGCAGGACTCAAGGTGTGGCCTAACCAGTGCTGAGCACAGGGGCACAATGACTTCCCTGCTCCTGCTGGCCACACTATTGCTGATGCAGGCCAGGATGCCATTGGCCTTCTTGGCCACCTGGGCACACTGCTGGCTCATGTTTAGGCAGCTGTCAATCAGCACCCCCAGGTCCCTCTCTGTTTGGCAGCTCTCCAGCCACTCTGCCCCCAGCCTGTAGCTCTGCATGAGGTTGCTGTGGCCAAAGTGCAGCACCTGGCACTTGGACTTACATAGAATACATAGAATAAACCAGGTTGGAAGAGACCTTCACGATCATCGCGTCCAACCCATCAACCAATCCAACACCGCCCAAACAACTAACCCACAGCACCAAGCACCCCATCAAGTCTTCTCCTGAAAACCTCCAGTGATGGCGACTCCACCACCTCCCCAGGCAGCCCATTCCAATGTGCAATCACTCTTTCTGTATAGAACTTTTTTCTAACATCCAGCCTGAACCTCCCCTGGTGCAGCCTGAGACTGTGTCCTCTTGTTCTGGTACTGCTTGCCTGGGAGAAGAGACCAACATCCGTCTGTCTACAACCTTCCTTCAGGTAGTTGTAGAGAGTAATAAGGTCACCCCTGAGTCTCCTCCTCTCCAGGCTAAGCAACCCCAGCTCCCTCAGCCTCTCCTCGTAGGGCTTATGTTCCAAACCCCTCACCAACTTTGTTGCTCTTCTCTGGACTCGTTCCAGCAAGTCAACCTCCTTCCTAAACTGAGGGGCCCAGAACTGGACACAGTACTCGAGGTGCGGCCTAACCAGTGCAGTGTACAGGGGCAGAATGACCTCCCTGCTCCTGCTGGCCACACTGTTCCTGATGCAGGCCAGGATGCCATTGGCCCTCTTAGCTGCCTGGGCACACTGCAGGCTCATGTTCAGTCTACCATCAACCAGCACCCCCAGGTCTCTCTCAGCCTGACTGCTCTCCAGCCACTCTGACCCCAGCCTGTAGCTCTGCATGGGGTTGCTGTGGCCAATGTGCAGAACCCGGCACTTGGATGTGTTCAATCTCCTGCCCTTGGCCTCTGCCCATCTGCCCAGCCTGTCGAGGTCCCTCTGCAGAGCCTCTCTACCCTCCAGCAGATCAACTCCTGCCCCCAGCTTGGTGTCATCAGCAAATTTACTGATGATGGACTCAATGCCCTTGTCCAGATCATCAATAAAGATGTTAAAGAGCATGGGGCCCAGCACTGATCCCTGGGGCACACCACTGGTGACTGGCTGCCAGCTGGATGTGGCACCATTCACCACCACTCTCTGGGCTCGGCCCTCCAGCCAGTTCCTAACCCATCACAGTGTGCTCCCATCCAAGCCATGGGCTGACAGCTTGGCCAGGAGTTTGCTATGGGGAACGGTGTCAAAGGCCTTGCTGAGGTCCAGGTAGACTACATCCACAGGCCTCCCCACATCCACCAGATGGGTCACCTGATCATAGAAGGAGATCAGGTTGGTCAGGCAGGACCTGCCCTTCCTAAACCCATGCTGGCTGGGCCTGATCCCTTGGCCATCCTCTAAGTGTTGTGTGATTGCACTCAGGATGACCTGCTCCATAATCTTTCCTGGCACTGAGGTCAGGCTGACAGGCCTGTAATTCCCTGGCTCATCCAACCGGCCCTTCTTGTGGATGGGTACCACGTTGGCCAGCTTCCAGTCATCTGGGATCTCTCCAGTGAGCCAGGACTGATGAAAAATAATGGAGAGTGGCTTGGCCAGCTCATCTGCCAGCTCTCTCAGCACCCTAGGATGGATCCCATCTGGTCCCATGGACTTGTGGGGGTCTAAGCTGCTGAGGAGAGCTCCTATCACTTGCTCATGGAACACAGGGAAACCATGCAGCTCCCTGGCTCCCTCTGCCAGCTCTGCAGGCCAGCTGTCTGGTAGACGTTCTTTCCAGCTAGTAAAAACTGAGGTAAAGAAGGTGTTAAGTACCTCTGCCTTTTCCTCATCCTGTGTTACAACATTTCCTTCCATGTCAACCAAGGAGTGGAGGTTGTCCCTGCCCTTCCTCTTGCTATTAATATATTTATAGAAGGACTTTTTGTTGTCCTTCACATCAGAGGCCAGTTTAAGTTCCAAATGTGCTTTTGCCTCCCTAATTTTCCTCCTACATGCCCTAGCAACCTCTTTAAACATTCCATGGGTTGCCTCACCTTTCTTCCAAAGATTATACACCCTCTTTTTTCCCTTAGTTCTATTAAAAGTTCATTACACAGCCAGGCTGGCCGTCTGCCCCGGCGGCTCCTCTTCCGGCACACTGGCACAGCCTGCTCCTGAGCCTTCATCAGCTCTTTCTTGAAGCAGGTCCAGCCCTCCTGGACCCCTTTATTTTTAAGGGCTTTCTCCCAAGGAACCCTCTGAATTATTTCCTTGAGCAACCTGAAGTCCGCCCTCCGGAAGTCCAGGGTGGAGGTCTTCTTGCTGCCGCACTTGTTGAATGACACCCCATTGGACTCCGCCCATCTGTCCAGTGGGTCAATGTCCTTCTGCAGAGCCTTTCTACCCTCTAACTGACCAATATCTGCTCCCAGCTTGGTGTCATCTGCAAATTTGCTGATGACTGACTCAATCCCCTCATCCAGATCATTAATGAAGATATTGATCAGGCTGGGGCCCAGCACTGATCCCTGGGGGACACCACTAGTGCCTGGCCGCCAGCTGGCTGTGGCACCATTCACCACCACTCTCTGGGCTCAGCCTCCAGCCAGTTCCTAACCCAGCTCAGAGCTGCTGTCCAAGCCAGGGGCTCATAGCTTAGCCAGCAGTTTGCTGTGGGAGATGGTGTCAAAGGCCTTGCTGAAGTCCAGGCAGACTACATCCACAGCCTGCCCCACATCCACCAGGCAGGCACCTGGGCATGGAAGGAGATCAGGTTGGTGAGGCAGGCCCTTCCTGAATCCATGCTGGCTGGACCTGATCCCTTGGCCATCCTGCAGGTGTGCAGGTGCCTGCCGGGCACTGAGGTCAGGCTGACAGGCCTGGAGTTTGCAGGTTCCTCCATCCAGCCCTTCTTGTGGATGGGCATCATGTTGGCAGCTTCCAGTCATCTGGGACCTCTCCAGTGAGCCAGGACCGGTGGTAAATGATGGAGAGTGGCTTGGCAGCTCATTTGCCAACTCTCTCAGCACCCTAGGATGGATCCCATCCAGTCCCATGGACTTGTAAGGATCCAAGTGGTCAGCAAGTCCCTAACTACTTCCTCATGGATTTCAGGGGTAATACACTGCTCCCTGACCCCATCAGGAGGTCAGTTATCCTGGAGTCCTCCTGCCTTACTGTTGAAAATGGAGGCAAAGAAGGTATTTAGTACCTCAGCCTTTTCCTCATCTTCAGTTACAACGTTCCCCTCCATGTCCAATAGAGTGGAGGTTCTTCTTGCCCTCTTTGTACCATTAATATAGTTACAAAAATTCTTTCTGTTGTCCTCAACAGCATTGTTCAGCTTAAGTTCCAACTGGGCTTTTGCCTCTCTAATTTTTCTCCTACATGATCTAACAACATCCTTAAGCATATCATGAGTTGCCTCCCTGCCTTTCCAAAGGTGATTCAGCCTCTTTTTTTCCCTAATTCCTTCAAGAGCTGCTTGCTCATCCAGGCCCAGAGCCTCCCCTTGGCTCATCTCTTGGAACATTGGGACAGCTGTTCCTGTGTCTTCAGGAGTCTTCTTGAAGTAGGTCCAACTGTCCTGGACCCCTTTGTTCTTGAGGGCTGCTATGCAGGGGACTCTCTGGATTAGCTGCTTAAATAAGCTGAAGTCTGCCCTCTGGAAGTCCAAGGTCAGGGTTCTGCTATTGCTCCTCCTTATTTCCCTGCATAGTGAAAACTCCACTGTCTCATGGTCGCTGCACCCTAGACAGCCTCCTACCATCACATCTCCCACCAGCCCTTCTCTACTTGAGAGCAGCAGGTCAAGCAGGGCCTGACCCCTGGTAGACTCACTTAACAGCTGCATCAGGAAGCTGTTCTCCATATGCTCAAAGAACCTTCTGGACTGCTTCCTCTCTGCTGAGGTAAGTTACCAGTGGATGTCTGGCAGGTTAAAGTTGCCCACAAGGACAAGGTGGCCACCAGCACTGTGACTTGTATCAGCAATGGTGTGGCCAGAACCAGGGCAGCAATTGCCCCCCTATTTTGGGCACTGGTGAAGACCTTGAGTCCTGGGTTCAGTTTTCGGTTACTCACTCCAAGAAGAACATTGAGGAGCAGCAGGAGAGGAGAAGAAGGAGAAGGAGAAGGAGAAGGAGAAGGAGAAGGAGAAGGAGAAGGAGAAGGAGAAGGAGAAGGAGAAGGAGAAGGAGAAGGAGAAGGAGAAGGAGAAGGAGAAGGAGAAGGAGAAGGAGAAGGAGAAGGAGAAGGAGAAGGAGAAGGAGAAGGAGAAGGAGAAGGAGAAGATAAGAACATGAAAAACAAGAACAAAGAGAAGGTTCTAGAGAGCTTGTGAGAAGTATGTGAGGGACGTGGGGTTGTTCGGCCTGGAGAAAAGGAGGCTGAGGGAAGACCTCAGCGCTTTAGATAACTCCCTGAAAGGAGGCTGGACCAAGGTGGGAAGGTCAAAGTCTTCTCCCAAGGAATAATGACAGGACAAGAGGCAATGATCTCAAGTTGCACCAGGGGAGGTTTAGTTTGGATATGACACCCAGAGGGTTGTCAAGCCCTGGCCCAGGCTGCCCAGGGCAAAGGCGGAGTCCCTCTCCCTGGAAGTGTTTCAAAGTAGTGTAGATGTGGTGCTGAGGGACATGGTCTGGTGGTGAGCTGGCAGTGCTGGGTCAATGGTTGGACTTGATGACTTTGAAGGTCTCTTCCAACCAAACTGATTCTGTGAGGTAGAGGGAGGACATTAACCCATCATTGTCCTGCCTTAACCAAGACCATGGGGCCACCACGCTTGCAAACAGCACCCCTGGGTGCTCCATAGCCAAGCCCCAGTACCTGCAGGCATGTCCCAGTGGTGGCAGTCTCCTTGTTGTGCTGCTGGTTCATCGCCTCCCGTAGGAGGTTGGCCAGGCTGTTGTGCTTCTGCTTGAAGAAGTAGAGGTCCTGGATCTCCTCAGTGTTCTCCAGCGCAGAGTACCTCAGGCGCAGGATGGAGTCAGGAGTGGCACAGGCCACCAGTTTGCTGGTGGCAGTGGACAGGACCATGTCTCCACAGCACTCGTAGACCACAGAGCAGGTGTTCTGGGAGCACTCCAGCACAACGGCGGCCGAGGTGTCATCGCTGAAGCCAATGAAGACGTCGTGTTCCTTGGGGACCGGAGCACGGGACTGGGCCACCAACACATCAGGCCTCTCCATACGGACAAACGACCCAGCCCATCTCTCCAGGTCCCTCTTCAGGTCTTGCTGCTGCCAGCTGAGGATGGTATTCATGTCCAAGCAATGCTTCTCCAGCCTGCTCAGCAGTGGGGTGGGGAACTGGCTGTAGACCACTTTCTTCTCCTCGATGACTATCAACCGGAACTCCTCCTTCACACGACTCTTGACCCGATGGGTTCCTAGGCCAAGGTCAACATAGTAATTGCCCCCCAGGCTGACAAAGCATTGGTTGAGGGCGTCATAGAGGCTCTCATACAGGTTCTGGATGTTGAGGAGGACAACAGGTCGGCCGATCTCCATGCAGATCTTCACCCGGTTGACAGAGCGGCACACCTGGGAATAATCCTGATCCCGTGGGAAGCCGGAGCCAAAGATGATGTCACAGTTGCCAGGGTCGATGAGCCTCATCATCTGGATGATCTGGAAGGCAGCATTGTTGGTGGTCAGCAGCAGCAGGTACCTGGACATGAAGCCTGGCTGCTGTGTCCCCAGGTTCTCCTGCAGCAGACGGATGCAGCTGGTTCTTGCCACGTTGGTGAGGCGAACGTCACTGATGCAGCCCTGGAAGATCTCCAGAGGGTCGATGTCTCCTGAACCTCCAAAGTTTCTCTGGATGGCCTTGACCAGAAGCTCCTCTTGGGTGCTGCATTTCATGTCCCGCATGTAGGACACAACCATTTTGATCAAGCTGTAGAAGTCCCGAAGCCCAAAGAACTCCATCTTCTGCCTGGCCAGGACATTGCAGTAGAAGCTGGCCAGGATGGGGAACAAATACTCTATTCTGTGCAAGTGAGGTTGGTCAGCACAGATGCCCTTGGCTGTCTTCACCAGCTCTTCTCTGCTGGGTTCATTCCTGAAGACCAGGAGACCCCGGTTCATTTTGGCAGGGTCCAAGGCCCAGTTGGAGATGCCCACAAAGCCAACTTTCTTGTAAGCCTCTGGTTTCTCATCGTCAACACACCCGTCCTCCAGAAGAGGGTGGAGAGTCTTCAAGGGCATGTCAGGCGAGTCTTCAGCCAGACCAATCTCATCCAGCAGGACCACGGACACAAACTCATCCAGGTTCCTGCCCTTCTGGAACTGAGCACATTGCCGGAAGGTGGAGATGATGCCTTCAGGTTTGGAATAGGGGCTGCACTGGAAGGACACCAGCTGGACCACTTTGCATCTTTTAAACAAGGGGCTTCTGGCTGATGACATCCCTCCCATGGCGTCAACGGCGATGGTCTTGGAGAGAGACTTGGAGCTGCCTGGCTTCCCAACCAGGAAGAGTGGAACCCGGAGGTCCATGCAGACAACCATCATGAAGACGTTCTCCCGCAGAGCGCTGTTGCAGGCGGTGGCCTTTGGGATGGACAAGTTATCAAGGAAGACCTCTTGGCACAACTCAATCTCTTGCTGTAGCCATGCCGCGGGGACCGGGAAGCATTTGGCCACCTCCTCCAGGTACTGCTGCCGGCTCTCCAGAGACAAGTAATAGCAGGTCCCCACAGAGAGGACCAAAGCCCTTTGTGCAGGGTCTAAGGTTGGTTGCTTTCCCCTCTCGCCGTGCCTCTTCTGATCCATCTGCTGGAAGAGCAGGTCCCGCAAGCCATAGAACCAGAGCATGATCTTCATGCAGCGGTCGATGTCTCGAAGGCTGGCGACCCTGCACTCGTCCTTCCTCTCTCTCAGGAACTTCTGGGAGGTTGAAATGACACTGGTGAAGACCTCCAAGTTTCCAGCCAGGATCTCCTTCCCCACGGCAGACCTCACGATCTCCCTGATGTACAGGTTTTGAGTCTTCACGTTCAGTTCCCCGAAGTCCCAGACCAGGGGGACCAAGCTGGGGGGGAGGGGCTGCACCCGATAGACCAACTGCCTCAGAGGGATGTACCCCAGCTTCTCCGGGGTGTCTTCACTCCGGACTCTGTAGCCCAAACCAGCTTTCTCCAGTTTCTCAATGGTCTCCTGGCTGTGTCTTTTGTAGGGGTTGCAAGCAGCCACCACTTTCAGGCAGCTGGTGGTGATCTGCTCTCCATTGACGCTGCGGTCACACAGGACTTCCTTGATGGCAAAGATGGCTTCCGAGGTGTTGGCTTCATCAAAGAAGAGCACAGTGTCCACGTTGTGCTTTGTCCTGTTGTCACATGCCAGCTTCATGGCCTGCCTGACCTTCTCCTGGACGGTCTTGGAGGTGGTGCCACCGTGAACACGCACCACTAGCATGTTCTGAACCTCCTTGCCTGCCTTTTGCAGGTTGCACAGGAACTCCACCAACTTTGTCTTGCCACATCCTGTTTCACCCATGATGATGACAGGGATGCCACACTGGAACCGGAGGTAGATGGCCAACATCTTCATGGTGTTGTCCAAGGTCAGCTGGTAGGAAGGATCTGGATCATTCTGGCATTCCACGCCAAAGACTCTGCAGAGGGTCTCCAGCTGCTCCTTTCGAGATAAGGTCTCAAATTTCCTATTGAAAGGAACCTTCTGGAGGACCAAGTTCCTGTACAAACTTGGGCTCAACACGTTGGTCTCCAGAACAGCCTGGGAGTAAGCATCAATGGCATCGAAGTTCTGGTTGATGTGGAACCCCAAGAACTCCATGGAATGACCTCCAGCGTGGAAGACGACGTAAGGATGAGAATCCTGCTCCCACCTGCGTCTCAGCTGGTACCTGCTCAGGACATTGTCCACCACCCTGCTCTGCTGCCTCGGCACACTCTCATCAGACATGTTGAGGGAAGGCATGGCAAAGTCCTTGGACATGGCGACCATGAACTTGACGACGAAGGATTTGAAGCCACGCAGCTGTTGTAGGACCAGCTCGCTGCAGAAGACTGATTCCTCACACTTCATTAGCTGGAAGTTCAAGAAGTGGCTGAAGTTGCTGAGCTCGGTCCAGGAGGGGTCACTTCTCCCACAGAATTCCATCAAGCACCCCAGGCATTCCTTGTCTGTCCCTTGGACACTTCCAGAGACAAAAGAGAAGTAGTCAAGGTCTCTCTTCTCTTTGTATCTTCTCAGGTATTGGTAGGACCTTTGGAAGGCTTCACTCTTGAGCTTATTGCAGTCAAAATATTCCTCCCTCAGATCCTCAGAAGGGACAGAGCTGGGACGTCCCAGCATGGTGAGAACCCGCAGTGGTGACACACATTCCACAGTGGGAAAAAGATCCAGGAATTTCTCTTCCATTTCAATGGACATCTACAAGCAAGAGGACACAAGTCACCACCAGGACCCCCAGGACCATTCCCCAACTGCCCACATTCACCTACATCTCCAAACTCCCTTCTTTGCCTCTCCTCCTAGTCACAAATGTTTGGTCAATCTGGGGAGGAAAAAAAAATGGTAGAAACATCATAATTTCTCCAAGAATATTCCTGAAAGCAGGAATCTCTGTCTTGGCCAACATCCTGTCTTGACTTGGGTGATCTTGTTGTCTCAAACACCCTCTCCTGCTCCACTAAATCCTTTTGGAGATGGAAGGACCTAATCCAAGTCAATAGTCAAGGTATGGTGAGGAACTACAGACGGATGATCAACCACTAATGAATGTGGGGGTTCAATTCCCACCTTGAGTGACCCCAAAGCATGCCTCAGGTGCAAACTGGTCTTCAAGATGTGTGTCAGGTGGAAGCTACAGCAAAACTGGGATGAAAAAGTTTCCTTTTCCCACCAAAACTCTTGAGTAGAGGCCCCTGAGCTCTTGACAGAGGCACACTTGACCTGCTTGCTTCTACCTAGGTAAGACATTGTCCCACTAGAAAGAGAAGATTCTAAACCCTCCAGTGCTATGGTGGAGACCTCAGAGCTGAGCTGATTGATTCATGCTCAACCTTAAGGGTTCCTCCAGACCCCACCAAAGTACCTCCTGCTTCTTCGTGCTGCTGACACCGCTCCCTCTTGCCAGGTACTCAATCAAGTAGAGGTGAGAAGGTTGACACTTCCAGACCATGCCATCAGGCCTCTGGATGTGCCGCAGGATGCAGAGGTCAACCAGAAACCGGTAGAGACCCTTTGATACCTAGCAGAGTGGAAGAAAGCAACCCAAAGCCACCCACATGAAAATGGATTCAAGGTCCACCAAACCATACTCATTGCTCTGGTTGGGTTGGACTTGAGGTTCCACCTCCTCCTTGCCCCCACTCTGGTCACCTCTGTTCCAGCACCGCTTGCCCACTTGAAGCACTCACCACTGGAGACACGTCAATGTGGAAGATGCTGGGCTGAGATTCAGTGGTGGATTCCCTGATGGAGAAGAGCTCCTCCACCAGGAACTGGAAATCAATCTCTGACTCCATCAGCCTAATGGTCTTGTGAAGTGATAGCGTGCCACCCAACTTGGCATGGACCTTCTTAATGGTGGTCTCCACAAAGAGAGACTTCCCTGAGGAAGGGAAGAGATGATCATGAGTCTACCCTGAAGCATGAGCCAGCAAGGTGTCATGGCCAAGAAGGTAAATGGTCTTCTGGAGGGCACAAAGAAGAGTATGGGCAGCAGGTCAGGCCCAGGGAGGTTCTTCTGCCCCTCTGCCCTGCCCTGGTGAGGACACAGCTGGAGGCCTGGGACCAGTTCTGGGCTTCTCAGTTCAAGAGGGACAAGGAGCTGCTGGGGAAGGTCTCTGAAGGTGATGAGGGGCCTAGAGCATCTCTGGGGGTGCTGGTAGGGATGAGGCTGGAGAAGAGCAGCCTGAGAGGGACCTTCTCAATGCCCAACAACATCTAAACATTCATGAATAGGGCCAGACTCTTCTCAGTGGTGGCCAGGGACAGGACAAAGGGCAACTGGCACAAGCTGGAACCCAAGAGGTTCTGTCAGGAGAAACTTCTGGGCTTTGAGAAGCCCAGAGGTCTCCTTCTCTAAAGAGATTCTAAAACCACCTGGATGTGATCCTGGACCCTGCTGGAGCTGGGTTAGACTGGATGATCTCCAGAGGTCCCTTCCAACCCACCAGGTTGCAATTTAGTAATTCTGCACTTGGATGCAACCCAAAGCACAGACATCTCTCTCCAAGGTGTCCTACCTTGCCTTCTTGCTCTGAGGTCCTACTCAGACCGCTTCTCTCCAAACACTCACCCATCCCTGCTCGCTCTGAGAAGACAAACTTGATGTTCTGCTGATGAGGTTCCTCAAAGGCTTGGGCAACAGGGGCTGTCCCACTTGGCACTTTGAGATGCATCTTCAGGTAGCTTTGGATTTCCAGCTTGTTGTAGCATGGGAAGGTCACCTTGTAGGCATCAAAGGCCGTGGTGACATAGGAGCTGTGGGCTTTGGCGTTGCAGAAGATGAGGAACCGGTAGCTGGGGATGCTGGAGGATTGCACCAGGCGGAAGAAGTGGAACTCGAGTCGTTCAGAGACTTTGTAGACCAACTTGTCAGCCCCCAGCAAGCAGAAGATCTTCTGCTCTTGAGAACCTGGGGAAAGAGCTCTCCTGACGAGCAGCTCCACCTCCTCCTCCTCCGTGTCTGGAGTGCACACCAGGACCTCATCATAGGATGGGAGAGGAGCCGCCTCCGTGTGCCTGTAGACCGACAACATGCTGGGTAACATCTCCTCCTCCTTACACATGATGAGAAGAGGCTTCCCCTCTTCCAAGCCAACAGGCAAGCTCCTCTCCACATGGGTGGTCTCCAGAGCCACCAGCCGCTTCAAGGTCTCCCCCAAAACATCCACCCCAACGTATTTGTCAGACACCAGGCCAGAGAACTTTTTGCAGTAGGCATCCCAGAGCAGGATGACCTTGTCAGAGATGGATGGCAAGCTCTCAAAGGAGGCAGCCACCTCGTCCTGGGCCAAGGTGCTGAAGAACACCTGGCCAGCATCTCTGTGCTCTGTCTTGAACTTCCGCTTCTTCTGCAGGAAGGCTTCTCTGGCCTCCTCGTACGAGGTGCTGAGCTCTTCCACCAGTTCCTGGTTGTCTCCGTGCTCAAAGGCAAACTCCATCAGCATCTGCTGTGTGATGGGCGAGTTGCCCAAGCAGCTCTGCAAGGCTGCCTTGGCCACCACCTCGTCGTAGCCTGACTCGGCCAAGCTCTTGATCAGCTGGGGGAAGCAGATGATGTAATCGTGCCAGGTGACCAACTCCTCCTCTCCTGCCAACGTCTCCACAGACTCCAGAGGGGTCATCAAGGCATCCTCCAGGGCTTGTCTGACATCTTCTGCCTTGATGTCGTGCTTGATGGAGGAGAGCATGATGAGGACCTGAGGCTCCACAATGCCTTTCTGGACCCTGGCCAGTTGGCTGCATAAATAGAAGAGCTGTTGAGCAGTGAAGAGGTTGAGATGATAGTAGGTGTCCCTCTGAGTCTCCAGGTACTTCTTCCACTCTCTCAAGCAGTGCTCCATTGCTTTAGAGAGGCTGCCCAGCTCCTCCAGGAGGGGTTTGGTGCTCTGCACAAGGATCTCAGCAATGCCAAACTCAGTGTAGACCTTCACATGCTGCTCAGGGTTGCAGTAGATCTCAGCCTTCCAGCCACTGAAGAGGACATTGCCAACACTGAGAAGCTCCAGGTACAACTTCCCAATCGTTTTGACTTTTTCCAGTATCTGTCACAAGCCAAAGACACAAGAGGGAGATGGATCATGTCCTGCAGCATCTTCTCAAGGTCAAACTGTATCCAGAAAGCTCTGCAGTTGCAGGCTCCTCAGTATAAGAGACATGGACAGGCTGGGGAGGGACAATGGCAAAGCAAATGGAGCTTCATCCAGCTGTGTGGTTGGTGACAGACTCAGGGTCTAGGCTTCTGAAATCATGGACCTGCCTCAGAGAAGAAATTTGAACTACCTTTGAGAAGCCAACCCTTGAGAAGTTGACAAGAAGCTGGATGTAACCTTGGGAAGTTGTTTGCTGTATAGCAAGACGGATCTGCCCTTGAGAGGGCAATAATGTCTTTGCCAAGAAGCTGCCCAGACCTAAAGAGAGGTTTAACCTCACCTGAGGAGGGCAAGGGGCTGGAGTTTTGACCCATGGAGAAGAACCAGGAGCTGCTGGTGGTAGGTTGAGAAACATCCATGAAGTGCCCAAAGGACTTGGGACACATTGCTCTAAAAGGGTTTGGATTGGAAGGCCACCAGTCCTCAGCAACCAGGTCAAGAGCGGAAACATTGTGGTTGGTGCTTTCTGGAGGATGCCTGATCAAGAGGAACCTCTGGATGAAGCCTCCTGTCTTGGTGTTGAGGCTCACAGGCTCTGAACCTGCCAGAGGACTTCAATGCTGCCAATGTCTGCTGGAAAAGCAGCACAGCAAGATGGAAGAAGTGCAGAAGACTCCTTGAGAGAGTCAAGGATCCTTTCTTCACCCAGGTGAAGGTCTGGAGGAGAAGCATTTCTGGACCTGTTGCTCACCAACATGGATGGACTAATGAAGGAAGTCAAGATTGGTGCACCCCAGGCTGCAGAGCTCACGGCATGGTGGAACTCACCATCTTGAGGGTCACTGGCCAAGAGAAGAGGAGAGTCAGGAGCTGAGATTTTAGGAGATGGATGGAAACTCCTGGGACCCTGAGGGGTAAAGGAGCTGGATGGAGCTGGCAGATCTTTGAGGGTAGGGATGAGGTTGAGAAGGCCAAGGCGTGTCTGGGACTGGAGGAATGAAGTTCCTCTGAGTGTAGAAGACCAGGCACAAGGTCCCCAGAAGAACCTGAATGGACTGAAGTTGCTGTCTACAACTACCTGAAGGGAGGTTGTAGACAGGTGGGGGTTGGTCTCTTCTCCCAGGCAACCAGCACCAGAACAAGAGGACACAGTCTCAAGTTGTGTAGAGGGAAATTTAGGCTTGGTCTTAGAAAGAAGTTCTTCACAGAATGTGGGATGGGCTGCCTAGGGAGGGGATGGGGTCAGTATCCCTGGAGGTTTTTAGGAAAAGCCTGGACGAGGCACTTGGTGCCATGGTCTTGTTGACTAGTTAGGGTTGGGTGATTGGTTGGACTTGATGATCTTGGAGGTCTCTTCCAACCTGGTTGATTCTGTGATTCTTTAAGCTCATGAGACTTGACTCTGCTCAAATGAGGCCCCAGCTGGAGCAATGTGCCCAGTTCTGGGGCCCTCAGAACAAGAACCATGGTGGCCACCAGCATCCTGGCTTGGATCAGCAATAGTGTGGCCAGCAGGACTAGGGCAGGAATTGTTCCCCTGTAGTGGGCACTGGTGAGGCCACACCTTGAGTCCTGGGTTTGGTTTTGGGTTCCTCACTCCAAGAAGGATATTGAGAGGCTGGAGCAGGTCCAGAGATGGACAACGAAGCTGGGGAAGGGTCTGGAGAACTTCTGAGGAGCATCTGAAGGACCTGGGGTTGTTCAGCCTGGAAG
This sequence comes from Dryobates pubescens, assembly GCF_014839835.1. Classification (NCBI taxonomy): domain Eukaryota; kingdom Metazoa; phylum Chordata; class Aves; order Piciformes; family Picidae; genus Dryobates; species Dryobates pubescens. The sequence continues at coordinate 2,326,769 of NC_071651.1, read as the reverse complement.
AAAGGAAGCTGAGGGGAGACCTTCTAGTGCTTTACAACACTCTGAAAGGAAGCTGGGCAGAGGTGGGGATCAAAGTCTTCTCCTAAACAATGGGAAAAGAGGAAACAACCTCAAGATGCTCCAGAGGAGGTTTAGGATGGACATGAGGAGAAATGTCCTCACACAAAATATGTCCAGGCCTGGCCTGGGCTGCCCAGGGCAGTGGTGGAATCCCATTCTTTTGGTGCTGAGGGACATGTTTTGGTGGTGACCTGGCAGTGGGGGTCAACAGTTGGCCTTGATGATCTGAAAGGTCTCTTCCAACCAAAACCATTCCATGATTCTAAGACAGACATGGACCTGTTGGAGCACATCCAGAGGAGAGACACAAAAATGATCAGAAGATTGAACTCCCTTTGCTCTGAGGCCAGGATGAGGCAGTTGGAGAAGAGAAAGCTCCAGGGAGACCTTCTGGTGACCTCTCAGTGCTTGAAGTGGCCAAGCAGAAGACTGAGAATGACCTTCAACCACGCTGTCTAGGGACAGGACAAGGGACAATGGGAAGAGGGGGCATTGAGATCAGACATAAGGAGGCAACAGTTCATGGGGAGGTGGTGAGACCCTGGTCCAGGTTGTCCTGGATGCTGGGAGATGCCCCATCCTGGGACCATGGCAGGTCAGGTTGGTTGGGGATGCTCTGGTTGCGATGTCCCTGCTCACTGCAGGGGGGTTGGACTGGATGACCTTTAAGATTGTCTCCAACCCAAACCATTCTATGATTCCTCATAGAGGGCAAAGGTCTTGGATGGGCCACTGGGCACCACAGCTGAGGAACAATATCTAAGGAAGCAAATCCCACTCCTTGGGAAGTGGACATAATCCAGGAGCAACACTTCTGCTCATGGAAGGTCAAAGCTGCAGGTCATGGATGAGTCTTCTGGAAATCATCTCATCCCATCCCATCCCATCCCATCCCATCCCATCCCATCCCAAGCTCAACAGCTGCCGGTCTCCCAGGGGATGTTGGTGCTGCACCTCCAGGAACCGGTTGGCCTCTGCTCTGCCCTCCTCGACCTTGGTGGCAATCAACATGAGCTTGTTCTGCAGCTCTGTGAGCTGAGGCAATTTGTACATCCTGAGCCTGTGCTCAGCTGGAGACTTGCAGTCCTCACTGCCACCCCGCAGCTGCAAGGAGACACAGTCCTCAAGCGCAGCCTGGAAAGGAGAGCAGACAACTACCATCAGCATATGGACCCTCTGGGTCAATTGGAGCTGGGACACCTCTGTAGCTTCCTTTGGGGGAAGGAGAAGCCCATTTGCAGCTGAAGATGGCCCAAGTACAACGGGAAGTTGGGGGCACCAGCTGCAAAGCCAACACTAGGTCTCCTGGCCACCTGCCAAGCTCAGCAGGAGCCGAGGTCAAGAGAGATCTCTTCTCCTAGCAGCATTGAAACCCCAAGTGGACAAGAAACAAGTTCTTGGAGAACATCTACCTTGAACTTTGGAGGTGCTGAGATGGTGAACACTCCCTTTCCATTGATGCTTCTGGCTTGAGAGATGGAGGAATGTTCCACAGAGCCATGGACTTCGTGGGCTGCCCGGATCCACTCCCGGTTGTCACAGGAGTCTTTCTGCAGAAGGAGGACCCAAGGGAAACCCAGTGACCAGCTGGAAGGATGCTGAGCACCATTCACCCACCCCAAATCTGACTTGTCACCAAAAAGCTCCATGAAGTTCATTCTTGGAGCAGGGCTTGGAGGATTTGACCTCAAACTGCTCATGGTTGTCACAAGAACCTTCTGCAGAAGGATCTGAAGGAAACCCAGTGACCAGCTGGGAAGACACTGAGCATCACTCCCTCACCCAAGGGTGCTGCAGATGGGGTTGCTATGGTCCTGAGGAAACCCAGCCCCACAGCTGGACCTAGCTAACACCCCAGAGCATTGTCTCCTGGTGAAGCTCTTCAACCCTGCTCTGGTTTTGGTGGACATAAGGTCTCCAGTGACCTCCTGGAGCACAACCACAAGAGAGTCTGTTCTGTCCAGTTCTGAACCAGGTTCTGGAGTCTTCCACCCTTGGAGATGCTCAAAACCCGGGTGGACCATGAGCTTCCTGCCCCATTTGAACTTGTTTTAAGCAGGAGATGATGACCTCCAGATCTCCCTTCCAACCTTAACTCATCTGTAGGCTCTAGAAGCCATTTCCTCCTATCCTGGACACCTCCTGCATCTCATCCAGTTGCCACAAAGTTGTGTGAGATCATTTGAGATGTTCTACCAAGCTTCCACTTCAAAGAGAGCCTTTGCCCAAGTCCTGTGTCACATCTGCCATGACCACCTGGATATCCTGAGGACACCTTCCTCAGTGGCATCAGGCACCTAGACCTGAGCAGCTCCCCCTCACAGCAGATGCTGTTGCTGTATGCAGTGGAGGACATCTTTGGCAATGATCTGCAAGGAGGGACAGGGAGGACCCGTGGCCAGTTTGCTGCGGAAGCACAGCTGGGAGGAGTGGGTGATGCACCACAAGGTTGTGCTGCCCTTCAGCAAGATCTGGCCACAGGCTGGAGGAACCTCATGAAGTTCCCCTGGGCCAAGTGGAGGGTCCTGCACCTACTCCTGCACCTGGGGAGGAACAAACTCATGGACCAGTAGAGGTGATCTGCTGGAAAGCAGCTCCATGGAGAGGGACCTGGGAGTGCTGGTGCACAGCAAAGTGGCTGTGAAGACCAATCATATCCTAAGGGGCATGAAGAAGAGTGTGGGCAGCAAGTCCAAGGAGGTTCACCTGCCCCTCTGCCCTGCCCTGGTGAGGACACAGCTGGAGAACTGGGACCAGCTCTGGGCTCCTCAGTTTGAGAGGGACAAGGATCTACTGGGGAGGGTCTCTGAAGGTGATGAGGGGGACTTGAGCATCTCTGGGGTGCTGGTGGGGCTGAGGCTGGAGAAGAGCAGCCTGAGAGGGACCTCAGTGCTCAGCAGCTTCTGAAGGTTCATGAATGGGATCAGACTCTTCTCAGGACAAAGGGCAACTGGCACCCAGGAGGTTCCATCTGGAGAAACTTCTGGACTTTGAGGAGTCCAGAGCCCAGAGAGGTTGTGGGGGGGTCTCCTTCTCTGGAGAGCTTCCAAATCCACCTGGATGTCATCCTGAGGTCTGGGTCACCCTGCTGGAGCAGGTGGGTTGGGCTGGATGATGCCCAGAGCTTTCTTCCCTCCTCCACCATGCCAGGAGTTCAGGTTTGTGTGACTTTTGGAGATGGGAGATGGAGACTCACCAGCTTCTTGGTAAGCTTGGGGTCTTTGGTGACAGCTTCTGTGACAAAGGCCACAGCTGCCATGAACTGCTGGAAGCCAGCGGTGGGACTCAGGTCGTAGACAATGGGGGCGGCAGCAGCCATGGCCTCACGGAAGATCTGCACGCGGTCGATGTCCAGGTCGCTCTCCCCAGCTGAGATGGAGGCCAGCTCCACAAAGGCTGGGATCTCCGACTTGTCTAGGGCAGGAACCAAGGAAAAAGGGACAAAGACAGGACAAAAGTAGAGGAATTTCTCTGCTTGATGGGACCTTGGGTTGAGCATGGGGATGGAGAAGGATGAAGTGGTCAGCCTTCTCTCTGACGGTTTCCTCCCACCGTTCCAGCCCACCTTTTATGATGGTTTTAATCCAGGAGATAAACTCTTTCCTCGTGCACTCCAGAAGTTCCTCCAAGAAGTCCAGGACTGGCTGGGGGATGCCACTCAAGCTTTGTTGAACGCTCATGAGGTCTTCGGTCATGCAGTCGAGTTGCTTCCTCTGGAATTCCTGCTCCTCCTGGACAACCAAACAGACAAAAGTCAATCTTGGGTCTGTTGGGAAGAAAACCATGGAACCATGGGATCATGGGGTGGGTTGGAAGGGGCCTTCAAAGGTCATCTAGTCCAACCCCCTGCAGTCAGAAGGAACATCTCCTATTAGAGCAGGTTGCTCAGAGCTTCATCCAGTGTGACCTGGATTGGTTCCAACCTGGTCTTGAATGTGTCCAACCTGACCTGAAGGTTGGAGCCAGGTGAGGATTGGTCTCTTCAAGGGACCAAGTGACTAGACAAGAGGAAATGGCCTACAGTTGCTCCAGGGGAGGTTTAGGTTGGACATGAGGAGAAATGTCCTCACCCAAGGGGTTGTCAAGGCCTGGTCCAGGCTGCCCAGGGAGATGGTGGAGTCTCCATCCCTGGTGACATCTAAAAGCTATGGAGATGTGGTGCTGAGGGACACAAGTTGGTGGTGACCTAGCAGTGGTGTGTCAGTGGTTGGACTGCATGACCTTGGAGGTCTTCTCCAACCTTAGTGATTCCATGATTCCAAGAGGGCCAATCCAGAGCCCAAGGTGTCTCCTACGTACGTATCTCGTCAGGTCACTGAGAACCTGGAAGTCTCCCTCCAGCTGAAGCTTCTGCCGCAGAGCATCAATCACTTTGGCTGTGGTCACCACCTTGGAGAGGGTCAAGTAGTTCTCAATCCTCTTCACTGCCTCTGTGACCCAAGCAGCTTCTCCACCCTTCTGCCCTTCACTCTCCTCCATGACCAGAAACTCCTCCAGGAGCTGATCTTTCATGCCCAGCAGCTTCTCAAACTGGCTCTGCACCTCCCCAAGGGTGATGGAGAAGTCTCTGAGGGCCATGTAGGTCCTCTGGAAGTCGGTGATGGCTGGTTTATAGATCTTCTCCTGAACATCTTCTACAGAGAAGACTTGGTCTTCAGGGCTTGTGGCTTTGCCTTGCTCTGCTCTCATCTTCCACAGCCTGAGGAAGCATTGGCTCCTTTCCACCACGGGAAGCTTCTGCATCATCTGGCTGTACTTGGAGAGGACATGGGAGCCCATCTCGCTCCTACCATCGATGGAGAACCTCTGCACCACCATCTGCTCCCTGAAACTTTCGCTGTCCCCGATGCTTTTCTCCATGGCACTTCTGTCCACTAAACAAAGTGGGAACAAGAAGGAGGAACCCATGGCATGGGGCTATCAGCAAAGACAAACCTTGAAGTCAAGAGGGTCCCACCCATGCTGAAAGCCTTTGCTTCAGGAGACATCTCCCCACTCCAGAAGCACAGAAGCAGCTCCATTAGCCCAACCGCTACCTTTGATGATGTCCTCAATGCCACGGCACAGGCGGAGGAAGGAACATCTCTGCTGCTTCTGCTCCTCCAGCTGCTCAAACTCTTGTTGCCTGACCTCTAGCACTGTGGTCATTGATTTGCAGAAAGAGGGATCTGGAGAAGGAAAAAGAGCAAGGAATGAAGAAGAAACCAACAAAAAAATGAAGAAAGTTGATTCTTGGAGCAGACTTTAGAGGAGCTGTCCCCAAAAAGCCACCTAAAAGATCCATAAAGGTCATTCTTGGAGTACTTGTCCTAAACCCACCAAAAAGATCCATAAAGTTCATTTTTGGAGCAGGGTTTGGAGGAGCAACCTGATCTAGTGGAGGATATCCCTGCTTACTGCAGTGGCTTGGACTAGATGCCCTCTGGAGGTCCTTTCCAACCCAAACCATTCCAGGATTGTATGAGTTGCCCTAAAAACCACTAAAAAGATCCATGAAGTTTCCTCTTGGAGCAGAGTTTGAAGGACTTGCCCTCAAACCCACCCAAAAATAACCATAAAGTTCATGCTTGAAGGAGAATTTGGAGAAGATCCACCCAAACCCACTAAAAATATTGTTGAGGTTGCTTCTTGGAGGAGAACTTGGAGAACCTACCATCAAAACCACCCAATATGTCCTTCACGTTCATCCTCACAGCAGAATTTGGAGCTCCTCCTGCCCTGCAAAGCCACCCAGCTTTGAAAACCCACCAGAGATGGAAGGTCTGTCCTTACCACAGGTGCACACCAGGTCCCTAAAGGACTCCTTCTGCTCTAAGATCTCTCTGAGGATGCTGCAGGGAAGGTCCCCCAGGAGAAGAGAGTGTCCCACGAAGCTGGAGAGTGTGAACACCTGCGCCAGGAGGAGCTTGGCGGCGTCACTGATCTGAACTCTGCACATCACCTCCCACTCGTCTGGAAAACAGACCAAGGTTGGGGAAGAGCCAGGAGTGTCCTTCTCCTGTCCTTCTCCTGAAGGCATAACCTGGGGGAGAGCCAGTTGGTGAAGATCTGCAGCCCCACCAGCATGGAGCACAGATGAGTGGTGGCTTTCTAGCTCAACCATCCCAAGTAGCATCTTGGAAAGCATCCAAATTTCCTTTGGGAAACTCAGGTATCTCCTCCTGCCTGAAACAAACCATGGAGACCACCTGGGAAAGCAGGGAAATGACCTAGGACACCAAGAAGACCACGGAAGAAACCATGGGGACCGTCTAGGAAAGCACAGGGACCAGCCAGGAAATTTTGGAGACCACCTAGGAAAACATGGAGACCAACTAGAAAGCCATGAAGAGCAGCTGGAACACCACGGGGACCACCTAAGAAGGCATCGAGACCACCAAAGAAAGCATGGAGACCATGAGATGAAACCAAGACATTCCCCACCCCTGCAATGAAACCAAGATGTTTTCCATCCAAACCAAGACGTTCTCCATCCCTGCAATGAAACTTCCTTTTCCTACCATTTTGGACAAAGAAGAGAATTGTTTTCCCCCTCTCAACTCATGTGCCCAAGAAAACCAGAAGGTCCCTGTGCCCAGACCAAGAGCTTCTCCAAGAAGAGCACCCAGAGGACACTCACGGACAGCAGAGATGAGGTCACAGACCCTGATGCTGAGCAGGTTTGCAAGGACAGGGCCGGTGGTGTCATCAAAGCTGTCCACACTCCTCAGCTTCTTCACCTCCCAGCACATCTTCTCCACCAGGACAGAGAGTACTGAGACTGCCTTTGGTTTCTGGGTCTTGGAGAAGGTGGAGATGAAGGTTTTGAGCAGGGCTTCCTGGAAGGAGGCAAAGTGAGGCCCCTCTGGGGGCTTTGTGGACACCTGGCTTCTTCAAGAAGACCTTTCCCACTTCTCCTAACTCATCCCCTATTGGGACAGGTTGGTTAAGTGAGATCTCGAAGCCTCCAGCAGCCCAAGGGTTGGTGGTGGGTCTCCTACCTCAGATTTGTCAAGGTCTCTGATCCACTGGATGATGTGGCTGGTGAAGCACTGCTCCAGCTCTGTGTCATGATTGTTCTCCTCCTTCAGGAAAGCTTGGTAGAACTCTACCAGGTGCTTCTCAGGGACCTACAGCAAACGGCAGCTGCTGTCTAGGTCCTCACCAACCTGCTTGAGTTCCACCACCACTACCAAAATGGTGACTGGGGCAAAAGCCAGCACGGCAAAGACCAGGAGCATCATCTCCCACCACCTGCAGGGTCTCCAGGACTCACCTTCTGCAGCCAGCTCTCAAACATCTTCAGGATCAAGACCTTCCAATCCCCAGTCCACTCCGTGGAGAGAATCTTCACCGCAAGCAGCTCCTGCCATTGCTGTGGAGGAATAGTCCAACCCTGAGCTGACCTTAAGGCACACCAAGGGTTGTTGGCTAGAGTTGGACTCTGGGTCTCCTCACTCACATCAATGTTGTTCAGGAAGGCTTTCTTCTCCGTGGGCATCTTCTGGAAGGACTTCTCAAGCCATGGCTTGGTGATGTAGGACAGCTGGGAGAAGCTTTCTCCTCTGTTATGCTCCTGGAACTTCTGGAGAAACACCAGAAACACCCAGTCCCCAACTGGTGGGGTTGGAAAGAACCTCTGGAGATCATCCAGTCCAACACACCTTCTCCAGCAGGGTCACCCAGAGCAGGTTGTCCAGGATCACAATGTCCTGGTGAATTTGGAAGCTCTCCAGAGGAGATCCTCAAAGTGGGCCCCTCAAAGTCCAGAAGTTTCTCCTGATGGAACTTTCCAGAGACAACCTGAACCCTCAGGAGAACCTCAAGAGCAGGAGAGGCCTGGTGGTGACCTCAACACTGACCAGGGCTGGTGGTGATCACCCACTGGTAGGGTTGGAAGCGACCTCTGGAGACCATCTGCTCCAGCTCTACCTGCTCCAGCAGGGTCACCCAGACCTCAGGGTCTCAGGTGGGTTTGGAAGCTGTCCAGAGAAGGAGACCCCAGAACCTCTCCGGGCTCCTCAAACTCTGGAAGTGGAACCTCCTAGGTTCCATTTTCTGCCCATTGCTCCTTCTCCTGGCCCTGGCCATCACTGGCCACATCCTCTTGGACCTTCAGATGTTGCTGAGCATTGAGAAGGTCCTTCTCAGGCTGCTCTTCTCCAGCCTCAGCCCCACCAGGGATGCTCCAATCCCCTCATCGCCTTCAGGGACCCTCCCCAGCAGCTCCTTGTCCCTCTTGAACTGAGGAGCCCAGAACTGGTCCCAGAACTGTGTCCTCACCAGGGCAGGGCAGAGGGGCAGGAAAACCTCCTTGGCCCTGACCTGTTGGCCACACTCTTCTTCATGCCCCCCAGGAGACCATTGGCCTTCTTGGCCATGAGGACACCTTGCTGGCTCATGGTCAGCTTGGTGTCCACCAGCTTCTTCTCCATGGAGCTGCTTCCCTGCAGGTCAACTCCAAACCTCTACCAGTCCGTGGGGTGGTTCCTCTCCATGTGCAGGACCCTCCACTTGTCCTGCTTGAACCTCTTGAGGTTCCTTTCCACCCAACCCTGCAGCCTGCCCAAGGTCTCTGAGATGAGGTCATAGAGGAGGGAAGTCTCCAGGTCTTGCTGAAGAGCAGCAGGACCTTCTGGTGGACCAACCACTCCTCCCAGTTCTGGATCAGCAGCAAATTGGCCAAGGCTCCACCCTGTCCCTTCATCAGGGTTGTTGCTGAAGATGTCAACCAGGTCTGGCCCCAGTCCTGACCCCTAAGGATCATCACAAGCTCCAGGCCTCCAGCTAGATCCTGTCCCACTGGTCACAACCCTCTCAGCTCTGTCTTTCAGCCACTTCTCAGGCCACCTCGTGTCCACTCCTCTGACTACCCTTCCTAAGCTTTCCCAGCAGGACCTTATGGGACCAAAGCTGACAAGAGTGACCCAGAAGCTCTTGGTTCTCCTCAGCTACAAGCAGGAGATGACAGAAGCCACCAATCTCATTCTCACCTTACTGGCTGGCAGGATGTCCTCTTGGCCATTAAATAGCTCAAGCATCTTCAGCATGGTCTTGATGGTGTGGAAGGACCTCTGGTCCTTCAAGAATTGTATCAGCAAGAGGTGGATCAAGTTCAGACACTGCAAGATCTCATCCTCCATCGTGGGACTCATTGGTGGCTTTGGAGACCTCGATGAGCACCTGTGGACACGAAGAAGGATTCATCAACTTCATGTGGTTCCTTTTACAGTTGCCACCTGACCACAGCTGCTGTCTGCAGCTGGGAGATGTGGGCAGGTCTGCAGGACCTTGTGGTTCTCCATGCTCTCCAGCCATGGTGGGGTTAAAGACATCTCAAGAGGCAAACCAGGACAGCCACCTTTTTCCTGCTCCACCCACCCCTTCCCAGACCCTTCTTGGAGCTGTCTCCTCTCAAGAAGCTCCAACTCACAAGCTCTGCAGCCAGGTGTCCATCCTGGAGACAATGTTCTCCAAAGCCAGGTTCAAATGCTTCTCCTGCAAAAGAGGAGAGAAAGATGGTGAGGAGCCCTCTGCTCTGACAGCAGAGGACCTTCAATGCTTGTCCTCTTGTCTGGTCCCAGCATTCAGCTCTGACCCCAGGTTTCTACCATGACATCCTTCAGCCCTGCTGAACATCTCTGAAGGAACCAAATCCTTGTCTTGATGCATGGTTAAATAGCCCCATCACACCCCACAGAGCAGACCTCCCACCAACCAGCTGTTCTTACAGTCACTTGCAAGGAGCCTGCTTTGCTGTCTATGATGTGTGTGTGCAAGGCCTCCAGGAGGAGTTTGAGTGGAAGGAGAGTGCCAGGCAAAGCACCCTTGGAAAGTTTCTTCATGCTGACCATCAGCAGCACCTTCTCAGCCAGTGGAGGGCATCTTTCAATCAAGGTCTTGTGAGCAACTATCATCTTCTGGATTTTTCTAGGAGAACAGGTCAAGAACATCAGGTAGACTTTGGAGGACCAAGAGGGATATGTTGCTGGTGTTTGAGATAGCACCATGAGTGACAGACACTGTGGTGACCCACAGCCAGGGTGGCTGAGGGCTGGAAGGAGGAGGCCAGGTTGGACAAGGCTTTGAGGAATATGATGTAGCAGAAGATCACAGAATGGGTTGGGTTGAGGAGAATTAGAATTGAGTTAGGTTGAGTTTGCTTGGGAGAGACCTTCAAAGATCATATGGTCCAGACCCCTGCCACGGACAGGGACACCTTCCCCATTATTTGTAGTGGGCAGGCTGGACAGGGCTTTGATATGACCTAGTGGAAGATCACAGAATGGATTGGATTGGGTTGGGCTGAGTTGGGTTGGGTTTGGATTGAGTTGGCTTCAGTTGAGTTGAGTTGGGGTTGGGGTTGGGTTGTGCTGGGTTTGGGTTGGCTGGAGTTGAGTTGGGTTGAATTGAGTTGGGTTGGGGTTGGCTGCATTGGATTGGGCTGGGTTGAGTTAGATTGGGTTGAAAGTGGCCTTCAAAGACCATCTTGTCCAACCCCCAGGGCAGGGGACATGCCAAGGAGAAGGGGCTTGGGAAGCCACCAAGCAGAAAGAATGAAGAGTTGATGACCCTGATCCTACTCCAGCCTTTCAGACCCACCTTTGCTTCTCTTTGTCTTGCCTGAGGTAGATGAAGACTTGCTGTGGAAGGTGTCTTAGGGGAAGGGGGTCCTCTCCTGGCTCCTCCTTCATGGCATAGAGCAGTGGGACCAACCAGATCCACAAGGTGCCCTGAGTGGTGCTGTGACACATCTTCTTCAGAGCTGGAAAGTACTTGCTGAAAAAAGAAAGGTGCAGAGAAGTCCAACCAACCCCTGGGATGCTGGTGGGACACATGTCCCAACATGGCATGGAGTATTCTCCAAGAGTTCACAGCAGGGTTCATCCTGCCTGGAAAGAGCTTGGATGGACCCCTCCATAGGCCAGCCAGTATCAGAGGTGTTGGATGCTCTTCAAGGTGTCCAGAGAACTCAGGATGGAGTCACCAGGTTGGAAACCACCACCTTGGAGTTAGGAAGCTTGGAGGACCCTTGGGACAGCACATGGCACCCAAAGTGCTGTGTGGGGACAACCAAGCTGAGGCCTGGACTTCTAATGGTGGTGTTGCTCCAGAAGAGAAGGTGGAGGCCAATGGGATGAGGGTCACCAAGATCAAGTGCTGGGTCCTACACTTGGGTCACACCAGCTCCCCATGCGTGGGGCAGACTGGCTGGAAAGTAACTGGCATGAAGGACCTGGTGGCCAAGGTGGCCACCAACATCTTGGCTTGCACCAGCCACAGTGTGGCCAGAGGGCCAGAACTGTCTACCTGTACTGGGCATTGGTGAGGCCACACCTTGAGTCCTGGGTTCAATTTTGGGCCTGGTTGGATGAGGCCTTCAGCAACCTGATCTGGTGGGAGGCGGCCATGGCCACGGCAGGGGCTTGGCACTGGATGGTCTTTAAGGTCTTCTCCAACCCAAACCATTCTGTGAATCTATGAAAGTTCTAGAGAACTTCTGAGGAGAAACTGAGAGACCTGGGGTTGTTTGGGCTGGAGAAAAGGTGGCTGGGGGGAGACCTTCTGGCATTCTACTTCTCCTAGAAAGGAGGCTGGAGCTGGGGAGTCAAAGTCTTCTCCCAAGTGATGGGACAACAGGAAATGGCCTCAAGTTGCCTCAGGAGAGGTTTAGGTTGGACATGAGGAGAAATGTCCTCACCCAAAGGGTTGGCCAGGCCAGGCCCAGGCTGCCCAGGACAGTGGTGGAGTCCCCATGCCCAGAGAGCTTTCAAAACCATGGAGATGTGGTGCTGAGGGCCATGGTCTGACCAGGCAGTGCTGGGTCAGTGGTTGGACTGGATGGCTTTGGAGGACTTCTCCAGCACAATCCATTCCACACCAGCTCTAAGTTACCTTTTTTCTCTCAGTGCCTTATATTTGTCCTCAGTAAAGCTGAGGGCCTGGAGGTCATCTTCAGCCTCAGTGATGGAGGCTGGTGAGAGGCTGATCTCAAAGCCAATGGAGATGTGGAAAGCAAACAGGATCTTGAGAAGTTCTTGCTCCTTCCACTTGGGACACTTGATGATCCCTTGTAGGAAGTTCCTGATACTGTTCCTCACCTAGAGAAGAAGGAGGAGGAGAGGACATTTCACCAGGCTGGCCAAGAAGGAGCTTGTTGGCTTGAGCTTGACCATCAAGATCAACCTCCAAACCAACAGCTGAGTTTGGACTCATCCAGCAAGCCTGGTGGGAGAAGCTGCTGGTCCTGGTGCCTTGTGGCCATCCAGCAAGGTCCTACATGGCTTCATCTCTCCAATGTCCAAGTCATCCCCAAAACCTGGAATGCTTTTGGTGGGAGAAGGCCTTTGAGGTCACTGAGGCCAAGAGTTGTCCCAGCACTGTCAGGTCACCATCAAGACCCCAGCATCTCTAGGCCAGTCACTTGAGAGTACTCTGGAGGAGAACTTGGAGGGGTCAGCTGATAACAACCTGGTCCTGCAGGAGGTGTCCCTGAGAGTTGGAACTGGATGATCTTCAAGGTCCCTTCCAACCCAGCCCATTCTGTGAATCTATGAAACCAGGTCCCTCAGCACCACATCTCCACAGCTTTGAAACCCCTCCAGGAGTGCTTTCCACCACTGCCCTGGGCAGCCTGCACAACCTTTTGGGTGAGAATATTTCTCCTCATGTGCAACTTAAACCTCTCCTGAGGCAACCTGAGGACATTTCCTCTTGTCCCATCACTTGGGAGAAGGCTTTGATCCCCACCTAGCTCCAGCCTCCTTTCTAGGAGAGGTGGAAAGCCAGGAGGTCTCCCCTCAGCCACCTTTTCTCCAGCCCAGACAAGCCCAGGTCCCTGAGCTGCTCCTCAGAAGTTCTCTAGAACCACCATTTCCTCCTCTGCCTCCTCCTCTTCTTCACCCTTCTTTGGACACCCTCCACCATCTCAATGTCCTTCCTGGAGTGCAGGACCTCCCCTAGGCACCTCTCCAAGGGTTTTGGTGGCCTCTCACCTCCTCCATGTTGTCGTAGAACTCATTTTTTTCTCCTCTGTCCATGTCCCAGAGACAGATCCTGGTGCTGGCCCTGAAGCCCTCAAGTCTCCTCTCCATCTCCTCAAGGGAGCTCCAGGAGATGGGGCGAGCCAAGAGCTCACGCTCCAGATGCTCCATCTGGGCCTTGTAACGTGAGCCCTTGGAGGGCAAGAAGGTCTCAAGCAGGGGGAAGCTGCTGCTGGCGAAGCTGCTGCTGGTGAAGCTGCACTCAATGTGCTCAAAGAAGGTCCAGGTTCCTGGGGCCAAAAAAGGGAATTTAGGGACAAAGTGGAGACACCAATGCTGGAGAACCTCAGAATAAACCAGGGTTGAACATGGATCAGCCTCCCACCAGCAGTGATAGTCCACTCTGGTCCAACATCTTCATCAGTGACCTGGATGATGGGGCTGAGTGGACTCTGGGCCAGTTTGTTGATGACATCAAACTGGGAGGAGTGGTTGGTCCACCAGAAGGTCCTGCTGCTCTTCAGCAAGACCTGGAGACTTCCCTCCTCTATGACCTCATCTCAGAGACCTTGGGCAGGCTGCAGGGTTGGGTGGAAAGGAACCTCAAGAGGTTCAAGCAGGACAAGTGGAGGGTCCTGCACATGGAGAGGAACCACCCCACGGACTGGTAGAGGTTTGGAGTTGACCTGCAGGGAAGCAGCTCCATGGAGAAGAAGCTGGTGGACACCAAGCTGACCATGAGCCAGCAAGGTGTCCTCATGGCCAAGAAGGCCAATGGTCTCCTGGGGGGCATGAAGAAGAGTGTGGCCAACAGGTCAGGGCCAAGGAGGTTCTCCTGCCCCTCTGCCCTGCCCTGGTGAGGACACAGTTCTGGGACCAGTTCTGGGCTCCTCAGTTCAAGAGGGACAAGGAGCTGCTGGGGAGGGTCCCTGAAGGCGATGAGGGGATTGGAGCATCCCTGGTGGGGCTGAGGCTGGAGAAGAGCAGCCTGAGAAGGACCTTCTCAATGCTCAGCAACATCTGAAGGTCCAAGAGGATGTGGCCAGTGATGGCCAGGGCCAGGAGAAGGAGCAATGGGCAGAAAATGGAACCTAGGAGGTTCCACTTCCAGAGTTTGAGGAGCCCGGAGAGGTTCTGGGGTCTCCTTCTCTGGACAGCTTCCAAACCCACCTGAGACCCTGAGGTCTGGGTGACCCTGCTGGAGCAGGTAGAGCTGGAGCAGATGGTCTCCAGAGGTCGCTTCCAACCCTACCAGTGGGTGATCACCACCAGCCCTGGTCAGTGTTGAGGTCACCACCAGGCCTTACCATCTGCTTTGATCTCCTCTGGGGGTACTGCCATGACACGATAGAAAGGACCTCTCCTGCTCTTGAGGTTCTCCTGAGGGTTCAGGTTGTCTCCAGACAGTTCCTCCAGCTGGCAGCTTCTCTGCTGGCCGTGGAGCTCCCGGAGGTTGATGATGGCATATCTGTAGAGGATGGGAGGCCCTTGCAGCTGGGCCAAGGGGATCCTGGCGCTGCCCAGCATCACTTTGTCTCTGGAAGGAAAGAAGAAGCTTTGTTGAGGCTGACCACCAAAGTCAACCTTCAATCCAGCTCTCAAGGTGTGCTTCGTCCAACAAGACATTGCTGGCCCTCAAAACCTCATGGAGATGGTCTCCAGCTATGCCAAACAACCAGAGGGACTAACAAAACCACCACCCTTGGATCTTCACTTGGGAGAGCCACCACCATGCTCTCCAGCTCCTCCAGGACATCTCCACTTGGAGGTTCACCTCTAGGAGGACCTCCAAGAGAGGTTCCTCAGCCCAAAGCTGCAGATCCCCAAGGACAGCCCCAACAGCAACATCTCCTCAGCTTAAGTCCCACCAGGGCTGGGGTTACTTTTTCTCCTTCATCCTGGCAAACTCCTGGCAGGTCCCAGGTCCCTTGTAGATGACAACACAGATCTCGGAGCCTGCCTCCAGGCTGGGAGCTTTGGAGAGGACAGCCACAAACTCCAGGGTCATGGTGGCTTGGGCTGGTTGAGGTCCACCAAAGAGGTAGGGGTTGGTCTGGCAGCTGTTGGAAGAAGAGGTGGTGAGTCCCCATTGTGTCCTTCTGCCACCAACCCCACCAGCAGCTGCCCCCCACTCACAGCCATTCCAGGGGAGTCCTGGCCGTGGTTGCCACCAGCTGTGTGTCACTTGGCACCCTGTGGAGGACCTCTTGGTTGCTCTGAGGTGTTTGGAGAAGACCTCAGAACCAGCAGCCACCAATCAGTGGTGGAGAGAAGATGAGGAAGGACCTCCTGGAGGTCTCAGCACCAGCCAGGGTTGGGAGGTGGGGGAAGAAGAGACCTAATGATGTCCAAGGTGCTTCTCCTCCCACCACAGCCACTTCCCCCAGGGAGCTGCTGGAGCTCCAGCTCTCCAGGTCCAACCCCAAAAGCCTCCAGAGATGACCTCCCACCATGCAACCAACCTGGTGGAAGGTCCTGGGCCTTCTCTGATGTGGTCATCTGCAAGCAAGGAGAAAGTTTGGGTCAGCACTCCAGAGAAGGTGACGAACCAAGGTAGAAATGGAGGTCCACCATGAAGAAGGAGGTTCCTTGCAGCTTGGCCATGGTCTTCCTGGGAGAAGAACCTCAACCCCCACCAAGACTGAGACCTTCAGTGTCCTCCCAAGCTCCAGCAGTGCTCTGGGGACAGGGATGGGGAGGCCAGGCCAGCTGGTGGCAGGGTCCGTTGTGTCTTCTTCTCCCTGGGCAGGTCCCAGGGGAAGCCCAGGAGGCCTCTGGGTATGGTGTCACCAAGAGCCTCCACCACCCAACCAGCCCTGGGCACTCAACAGGACTCATGGGCAGAAAAGACCAAGGAAAAGCCCTCACAGGTACCTGCATGGGTGAGGTTCTCCTGGCTGGTCATCTCCACCCTCCAGAAGTGACCTTGGACCTTCTCCTGGAGAAAGGGAAGCTGGCAAGAGGAAGCTCAGAAGGTGAGAGGACCAGAGAGACAAAGGGGTAGGCAAAGTTCTTCTTCTGCCCCTTCGCACCCAGAGAGCATGGAGCTCCAGACTCCAGCCCACCAACATTCACCTGCCATGGAAACCTCAACCCTTGGCCTCCAAGAGCTTGGGCCCTGAACTTCAAGCAGTGGTGGACTCACCAAAGTCCTCTGAGGCTTCTGCTCCCAGGTGGCCAAAAGTCCTGCTGGGTGGACACCAGTGTCCAGCTCACTGTCAGTCACCGGGGTGCAGCCCAGGAGGCTCTCGTGGAGCTGGACCTGAGCTTGTGGGGGAACAGCAGGAGGCTGAGAAGGAGAACAAAAGGACCAGGAGTCACCAGATCCTCTGGAGACCCTTTGGAGCTGTCTGAGAGCTTCTGGAGAACCTTTGGAGCCACCTCAGAGCTTCTGGAGACCCTTTGGAGCCACCTCCAAAAGGCTTTGATGTGGCCAGGGGGAGGAGGAGGAGCTTCCAGTACAGCCCCAGTGCTCCCAGTTCTGCTCTCTGGGTCCTCCCAGTGCCAGTCCACTGCTGTTCCACTCCCTGGTTACTCCCAGTATTCCCAGTATGGCCCCAGTGCTCCCAGTGTGACTCTCCTGGTCCTCCCAGTGCTCCCAGTACTGCCCAGTGTTCCCAATGCCATTCTCTTTGTCTGTCCAGTGCTCCCAGTGCCACTCCAGTGCCCTCAGTATCATCCTCAGTCTCCACCTATTGCTCCCAGCATGGCCTCAGTGATTCCAGTATGACTGTCTAGGTCCTCCCAATACTCCTACCCAGTATGACTCTCTGGGTATTCCCAGTGCCACTCCAGTACTTCCAGTGCCACTCTTTGGCTCCTCCCAGCAATACTCCAGTGCTCCCAGTATCTATTCTTCCAGCCAGTACCACCAGTGCCATCCCAGTGCATCCCAGTAGCACTCCAAGGACCTACCCAGTACTCCTAGTATGACTCTGGGTTGTCCCAGTCCTCCCAGTATTGCCCCAGTGCTGCTTTCTGCATCTTCCCAGTGCTCCCAGTCTAATGCTCCCAGTTCCACTCTCTTGCCACTCCCAGTATTGCTCCCACTAGGACTCTCTAGGTCCACCCAGTGCTCCCAGTGCCAGCCCAGTGCTGCCCCAGTGCTCGCACTGGGGGAGGCTCCCTGGCTCCTCCAAGAGCATTCAGGAGCATCTGGGGGCTCCAACCACCATCTGGGGATATTTTAAGCTCATAAAGACCAATTTAGGAACATTTTGGACTCAAAGCCACTAATCTGGGGACATCCTGGGCTCAAACCACCCACAGCATCCTGCTGGCCAAGTGGGAGAGTGTGGATTTGCTGGGTGGATGTTCAGTGGATAAGGGATGGGATGGGTGGTTGCATCCAGAGGGTGCTGCTCAAGGGCTTGAAGTGCAGCTGGAGAGCAGTGCCAGGGCTGTCCCTCAGGGGTCCATGCTGGGACCTGTGCTGCTTGATAGCTTCACCAGTGCTACATGCAGTGGGATCGAGGCCCAGCAGCAGTGTGCAGGTGGCACCAAGCTGAGTGGTGCTGTCCATGTGCCAGAGGGACAGGAGGGCATCCAGAGGGACCTGGGCAAGCTGCAGAGGTGATGCCCAGGTGAACCTCCTGAGGTTCAACAAGAACAAGTGCAGGTCCTGCACCTGGGCTGGAACAATCCTCACTGTCAGTACAGGCTGGGGGAGGAGGTGATGGAAAGCAGCCCTGAGGAGAAGGACTTGGGGGTGCTGGTGGGGGAGAAGCTGGACAGGAGCAGGCAGGGGGAGCTGGCAGCACAGAAGGCCAAGGGCAGCCTGGGCTGCATCCAAAGCACCATTGCCAGAGACCCAGAGAGGGGATTCTGACACTTGGTGTCTCTGAGGTCTCTGGTGAGACCTCACCTGGAGCACTGTGTCCAGCTCTGGAGACCTCAACACAGGAGGCACATGGACCTGGTGGAGAGGGTCCAGAGGAGGCCACAAAAATGATCAGGGGGTTGGAGCAGCTGTGCTATGAGGACAGGCTGGGGGAGCTGGGGGTGTTCAGCCTGGAGAGGAGAAGCCTCCAGGGACACCTGAAGGGGCTACAGGGAGGCCGCAGAGGGACTGCTCCCGAAGGCCTGCAGGGACAGGACCTGGGGCAATGGCTTCAAAGAGCAGGTTGAGATTGGATGTGAGGAACAAGTTGTGCACCAGGAGGCTGTGGAACACTGGAACAGGCTGCCCAGGGAGGTGCTCGGGGCCACCCCAGGGGATATCCAAGGGGAGGCTGCACAGGGCCCTGGGCAACCTGCTGCGGCTGAGGATGTCCCTGCTGCCGGCAGGGCTTGGGCTGGGTGCGCTGCGGAGCTCCCTTCTGGCACACAACATTCTATGATTCTGTGGTTCAGGAACATTTCTGGGCTCAAAAATACAAATTAAGGAGACTTTGGGATATTTTTGGCTAAAAAACCCTTATTTAGGTACATTTGGGGCTCAAAATAACAAATTCAGAAACATTTTGGGCTAAACAAAAAAGAATTAGGAAAATGCTGGGCTCATGCCCACCAATGTGGGCACATTTTGTGCTCCATTTTGTGGGACCAGCTCAGCTGCACTCAGGGACCAGTTTGTCCCCTCCCCCCCCCGACCCTGTTGAGCACTTCTGGGAAAATCGATTGGAAAGTGAAAGTCAAAGGGATGGGGGGAGGGGGAGGGGACAATGTCCAGGCATGGCCCAGATTACAGCCTGGGAGCACTGGGGGGCACTGGGGTTAATGGGGAGGCTGGGGCTTAACAGCACCAATTTAGGGACCTTTTTGGGCTGAACACCAGCAGTTTAGGGACATTTTAGGCTCAAAACCACCAATTCAGGGAACTTCATGGCAACCTCACAACCACCCCCACCCCCCACCCCCCCCCAACATTCAGGAACCTTTGGGACTCTGAAATTCCTCTTTAGAGGCTTTTGGGGACAGAAACCTCAGTTTAGGGACATTTTGTACACAAAAACCACAATGTGTGGATGATTTGTGCTCAGAAATCCCAAGTAGAGACTCAAAGCCAGTTCAGTCCTGTTTGAACTGGTTAAGGCACCCTCACACCCAGTGAACGCCCAGTTCAACCCCCCTCCATCCCAGTTCAGTCCCAGTTAGCCCAGTTCAACCCCCCTCCATCCCAGTTCAGTCCCAGTTAGCCCAGTTCAATCCCCCTCCAACCCAGTTCAGTCCCAGTTAGCCCAGTTCAACCCCCCTCCATCCCAGTTCAGTCCCAGTTAGCCCAGTTCAACCCCCCTCCATCCCAGTTCAGTCCCAGTTAGCCCAATTCAACCCCCCTCCATCCCAGTTCAGTCCCAGTTAGCCCAGTTCAATCCCCCTCCATCCCAGTTCAGTCCCAGTTAGCCCAGTTCAACCCCCCTCCATCCCAGTTCAGTCCCAGTTAGCCCAGTTCAACCCCCCTCCATCCCAGTTCAGTCCCAGTTAGCCCAGTTCAACCCCCCTCCATCCCAGTTCAGTCCCACTTTGTCCCCTGGTGCCACTCACTTCAGCCTCCAGCTGGGGATGGACCTCAGGCTGTCCCCACTGCCTCTTCCCAGTCCAGCTCCAGTTCACCTCAGTCAGGGACCAGCTCAGCTGCACTCAGGGACCAGTTTGCTCAGTCCCCTCCCCCACCCCCCCCCCCCCCCCCCCCCCCCCCCGCCACTTCCTTCCCCTTTTTTGAGCATTTCTCAGAAGAACGATTGGGAAGGGAAAGTGAAAGTGATGGGGGAGGGGAGCAAAGTCTGGGCATCACCCAAGAAACAGACCGAGAGCACTGGGGGGGCAATGGGGGGGCACTGGGAGTGCTGAAGGGAGCCAAGAAGAGATCTGGAAGCTCGGGGGGGCAGGGAACTGGGAGTGCTGGAAAGAGCCAGCGAGTCTTAATGGGAGCACTGGGATGGCACTGGGAGTAGTGGGGACATTTGGGCTCAAAGGCAGCAACTCAGGAACACTTTGGGCTCAACACCACCAATTTGGGGGCATTTGGGACTCAAAGAGCAGTTCAGGGAACTTCTGGGCTCAGAAATTCCCCTGGGGGAGTTTTCAGGACTGAAAGCTCAGCTTAGGGAAGTCAAAAACATCAAACCACCAATCTGGGGACCCTTGGGCTCAGAAATCCCAAGTAGAGACTCAAAGCCAGTTCAGTCCTGTTTGAACTGGTTAAGGCACCCTCACACCCAGCACAACCTCCTTTAGCCCAGTTCAGTCCCCCTCCCTCCCAGCTCAGTCCCAGTTAGCCCAGCTCAGTCCCCCTCCATCCCAGCTCAGTCCCAGTTAGCCCAGTTCAGTCCCCCTCCATCCCAGCTCAGTCCCAGTTAGCCCAGTTCAGTCCCCCTCCCTCCCAGCTCAGTCCCAGTTAGCCCAGTTCAGTCCCCCTCCCTCCCAGCTCACCTCCTGGCCTGCAGCAACAGACCTCCTGCCAGTGCGGCTGTGCTGCTGAGGCAGCCTGGGGCAGCAGCACCTGGGGAACGATCAGCTCTTATCTAAACTGAAAAGCAGTCAGATATTTCACCTTTGGCATGGCAAAATCAACTTCATTAGGTGCACTTTGGAATCTTGAAGGGAATCACAGAGACACAAAGAGCTCCTTCGGGCTCATGACAGGAACCTCAGGCACTCAGAGGAGACTGAAGAAACTGCTCAAGAAGTCAGAAGCAAAACAGAAAGTTCCTTGAGGTACTAATGGGTCTCACTGAGGCTTTTTACTGCCAAAGCCGCCTCAGGGACTGATTAGAGCAGCTCATTGGAGGCCATGACTGCAGGGAGACAAAGGCAAAGTGCAGGGCAGCAAAACCTGGGTTTGGTTTACAGAGCACAAAGGCCAAGCCCTGAGCAGAGGCCCTGGACAGGCAGATCCTGTCCTCACGTGTGGGTCAAGGTTCTTCAGGGGCAGTGGGGTATGGGGTTTGTGATGCTGAGTGAAGGGCAATAGGAGAACAGTCCCAGGGCTTCCTGGGGAAGTGCAAGGAGGCACTGAGGCCCTGCCAGTGCCTTAGGACAATGTCTCCTCACAGGCCTGGGTGGCAGATGGTTGTCATAGCCAAGGGGCACAGCCTTGGGTTCTCTTGATCACTCCCAGCACTGGCAGTGCCCTTTGCCATCTCCACCACAGACTGCCCTACACTGTCCCATAGCTGCTTCTGCTTCCCTGCAGGCTCTAGACCGACCCTCATCTCACTTCCCCACCTTGGCATTTCCAGACCTTCCCTGACACCTGTCCACACTCACACTCTGCTCCTTGGAACACAAAGAGATGAGCTGAGCTCAGACTCCTTCTGAGGAACTTCTCCTACCACAGCACTCCCCTTTGAGAGAGCTTTCTTGCTCCTCATGTCCAGTCCCCACCTGCCAAGCTGCACCATGTGGCAGTGGTCCTCTCTCCTGCTGCTTCCTATCTCCAAGCAAAGCTCCATCTGGGAAGCACCCTTCAAGCAGGCACCCACCCATCAGCCTTCCTGTGGCCTTTCAGCTGAGCAGGCAGAAGTGGCCTCACCAGGAGCTCCCAAGGCTGCTGGCCTTGCAGCTTCTCAGACAGACACCACCGAGCCCTGTGCCTGCTGCTGTCCCATCAGGTACTCAGGCACCAGAGACCTGGCAACCAATACCTGAGCCCCTTCCTGCAGTGAGGCCAGGTCCCTCGGCAGAGGGCACCTCACAGTCACCGTGCCAGCCAGGTGCCTTCTGCTGGCCTGGCAGAGATGCTGTCAGATGGCAACTTGAAAGCTCATCTGCCAGCCAGGAGCTGCCCTATCAGCTCCTGCAGGCAGAACTGACCTCACAGTCTCTTTCCCAGCCCTGCTCCTGCTGGTGGCCAATCCCCTCCCGAGGCAGAAGTCACCTCACTGACCCTTCACAGTCATTGGCTTCCTAGTGACCTGTGAGTCCCTGAGACACAACTGACCACGTGATCCCACACCCAACCCTCACCCTCAAAGGCTCACAGGATGTTAGGGCTTGGAAGGGGCCTCCGAAGATCATCGAGACCAACCCCCCTGCCACAGGAGGACCACGGGAACACATCCAGATGGGTCTTGAAAGCCTCCAGAGAAGAAGACCCCACAACCTCTCTGGGTGGCCTGTTCCAGTGCTCTGGGACCCTCACAGTGAAGAAGTTCCTCCTCACACGGTGAAGAAGTTCCTCCTCATGTTGAGCTGGAACCTCCTGTGCTGCAGTTTATATCCACTGCCCCTTGTCCTATCACAGGGTGCAGCTGAGCAGAGCCTGTCCCTGTCCCCTCCCTCCTGACCCCCAGCCCTCAGATACTTAGAAACATTTATTAAATCCCCTCTCAGTCTTCTCTTCTCCAGACTGAACAGCCCCAGGGCTCTCAGCCTCTCCTCATAGGGCACATGCTCCAGTCCTTTAATCACCCTTGTGGCTCTCCCTTGGACTCTCTCCAGCAGATCCCTGTCCCTCTGGAACTGGGGAGCCCAGACCTGGATGCAATATTCCAGGTGAGGTCTCAACAGGGCAGAGCAGAGGGGGAGGAGAACCTCCCTGGATCTGCTGCACACACTCCTCCTAATGCAACCCAGGATCCCATTGGCCTTCTTGGCCCCCAGGGCACATTGCTGTCCTATGCAGAACTTGCTGCCCACCAGCACTCCCAGGTCCTTCTCCACAGGGCTGGTCTCCAGCAGATCCCCTCCCAGCCTGTACTACTGCAGTTTATTCTTCCTTCACAGGTGCAGGTCTCTGCACTTGGCCTTGTTGAGCCTCATCAGGTTTCTCTCTGCCCAGCTCTCAGTCTGTCCAGGTCTCTGAATGGCCTCACAGCCTTCAGGTGTCTCAGCCAAGCCTCCCAGTTTGGTATCCTCAGCAACTTTGCTGAGCAGACTCTGTCTGTCTGTCTGCCCCCTCATCAGCATCATCGGTGAAGATGTGGAACAGGACCAGACCTAGCACTGATCCCTGGGGGACTCCACTGGTCACAGCTCTCCAGCTGGGCTTGGCACCATTCACCAACACCCTTTGGGCTCTATTTTGTAACCAGTTCCTGATCCATCTCACTGTCTGCTCTTCTGTTCCACACCTCCTGAGCTTACTCACAAGGATGGTATGGGAGACAGTGCCAAAAGCCTTACTAAGATCAAGGTAGACTACCCTCCTTGAGGCCAGACCCTGAGCAGATCAAAGTTTCATCAAACCCATCTGGTAGATTTCCTGCCAAGGATTTGAGTGGAGAAACCTTCCTCAGAGGAGCTGCTGGATCTGTCCTGGTGATTTGTGGAAGGGGTCCCTGCACATCATCCTGTCCGATGACCCCGCTCAAGGCAGGGTGAAGCAGATGGAGTCTCTCAAAGGCTCTGCCCAGTTTGGCCTCATCCCCAAAGGAGCTGCACAGACCCTGGGTCAGATGGTGCAGGGAGCTGATGAAGACATTGCACAGTGCTGGCCCAAGGGCTTGCCCTGAGGGGGATGTCACCAGGAAGCATCTGTCAGGAGGACTCTAAGCTGGCGACATTTGAGCTTGATCTAACAGCTGGCTTCCCATCCACCACCTCATCCATTTCTTCAGTATGGCTTTAAAGATACAATGGGAGACCATATCAAAGCTCTGGCTAAGGGGCAGGGACAAAACTTCCCCTTCTTTCCCCTAACCATATGGGTTCAGCAATCCCTCTCTTGAGCTGCAAGAGCCTGCAAATGGCTGCAGGGACTGGTGAGAGTGACCAGACCGGAACTTGCCCCATCCTCCTTCTTGGCCTTCCTGAGGATGCCTTTTCCAAGGACCCAGAACCTCTCTGATGGCTCTGTACACATTTCAGGGCACAGTCCAGGAAGGATGATGTGAGCAGACAGGAACTGTTGCAAGGAGCTTGACAAAGACACTTGAGATCAGTCTGGCTGGGGCAGAGTTTGTGCTGCACTCACACACAGAAAGGTCAGGGCTCTGTCAGGTGTCCTCATCTGAACTGGCCTCATGGACTCCTGATTCACCCTGGGATGTTTAGAGAATCTTTCCCCATCACTCACACAGGCCCTGCACTGCAGCAGTCACAGGGTCTCCCTGGCCTCCTGCTGCCCCTGCCAGAGGCTGGGAGGCTCCTCCAACCTCCGGTGCCTTGGCTGTTGGTGTTTGTGCTCACTCAGGTTCCCCTCACCCCACACACGATGCCCCTGCCGACATCTCACCTGCACAATGCAAACAGGCACTGCTGGCCTCCCATGGAGGGACAAAGAACCTATCCAAGCTGGGGTGTGGGGCCAGTGCTGGAAGTGGTGGGTGTGAGAGACTAGCCCAGGATGACTGCCCTGGGACAGCTTCCCCAGGGTGTGCAGCGAGCACAGGCACAGGTCAGACCCTGCTCTGATGCTCTTCAGGTCTCTTGCAGGAGACACACTGCTGTGTGCCCCATCCCTGCACGCTCACACACTTCAGCCCTTTCCCTGGTGTGGGACAATTCCTTGGCCATGCTCTTGAGGGAAACTTTAGATGAAGACCTAAGCCTCCAGACACTGCCCTGAGCAGATCACCTCTCTTTGTGGAACTGCTCTTGGGGGCCAGCTCAGTCACAGAAGTGCTCATGGCCTGTCCCTGTGTGAGAGTCTAAATTCCTTGTATGACTCAACAAAGATAAAATCACTTGCTGCTTGCCCAGACAGTACCAATCCTGGATGCAAATCACCTTGCGATTGCATCGTGATAACACTGGACTGCAGCTGGCCTATAACAATGACCCAAGGACCCAGCCATCACGCCTTCAAGACAGCTATCAGATACCCCCAGGAAGGGAGGGTGATGAGTCAATGGACTCTCCACCTGTCTCCTGATGTGTGATAAGTGGGTAGGCAGGGAGATGGAGAGGAAGGAGGCGGAGCCCCCCCCCCCCAATCCAGACCACTGTCCAAACTCACATGAATACACAAAAAGACTTCCTGGGGAACAATATCTGGATACTTATGATTTCCTGGCTCCTGAATTCCTGAGGGACAATGCTTGGACACATACCTAAGGACTAAAAACTGTATAAAAGACTTGACCACTACTGGCTCAGGAGGAAGAAAAACACAAAGAAAAACGCAGAAGAAGAAGCATGCCGCTGAGGAGGAAGGAAAAGCCCGCGACAATGCTGCTCTGGAGAAAAGAGGCCGTGGAGCCTGGGACAAGCAGACTGAACCCTCTCTCCGTGTCCTAAGTCCCGTCTACTGCAACTCATGGAGCTGACCCAGGCTGCCCAGTGGACTTATCTCTTCTCCAGCCAAAGCCTCAGCACCCTTTCTCTACAAACCCAGCATCTCCTGCAGCACCTTTCCTCCACAGACTCAAACTGCCTTGGGGGGGGTGAGGGGTGTGGTAATATAATTCCTTTCCTCTTCTCTCTCTCTCTCTTCTCTCTCTCCCTCTCTATCTTCTCCCTCTCCCCTTCTTATTTCCATTTTCTCTATGTAATAAATAGTCTAGCTGTTGATATTTTGGCCTCGCTTTTGCCTTTAATTTCACAACACAGGAATATTCAAAAGAACTCAGTCTCCTTCCGTCTCCGGACCGAGACATTTAATTGGCGTAGTCGGCAGGATTCCCGTGCAGTGAAAGTATCACAGCAAAACTCCTGTATTTCTGAGCACCCCGAGAGGTGTGTGTGTGTCTGAGACGTACTCTGAGTACGAAGTGAGTGCGGAGTCCAGATTCGCGTTTTCACTCTCCCGCGAGGGAAGTGGCCGGAGAAGGACGAAGCGAAATTTTCAGAGAGACTGTGTGGGAGTTCTCGAAAGCTTTAAATGTGTGTGCTCTCGCGAGGAAGGTTATCCGGGGTACAAATGTTGATTTTATAATGTGGCTTCCTCGAGAATCCTCTCTACCCTGCTTTACATGTGTGTGCTTTCCCAGGGAAGACTAACTGGGGTACAAACGCTGATTTTATAGTGTGGCCTCCCCGAGGATTCTCAGTACCCTGTTTTGGGAAACCCAATTTTGGTGCTATTTGTAAAGTGTGTATTGTCTCAGGGATAGTGTGGCTTTCCCGAGAAGCCCAGTATTGAAGCAAAAGTTGAGTAACTTCTGCTGGTGTGTGTTCTCTCCGAGAAGCAGAGTGACTCTTCCTTAAGAATCACAGGCTTCTTGTCCTGGTGCAGCAGAAAATTTGAGGTACAAAAGCTGAGAAGCTTTTGCAAGTGTGGGCTCTCTCAGGGAAATTGTGTTAACCTCCTTGAGAAGCCCAGGTTGGTTGGTTGTTTTTTTTCTTGTGTGTGACCTCTCCTGAAAAATCTATTGTGCATTTTTCCTGGAGAAGATTATTTTGGAGTAAGCTTTTAAAGGTGTACGTTTTCCAGGGAATATTTTGTTGGTACAAACAGTGTTTTTGATCTGACTCCCTGTGAAACTTAGTGCCCTATTAAGAAATGCTTTGTGAAACAAAAGAGATGGCCCGGAGTGAGAGGCTTTTTAACCTTTTAGAAGCTCACGGTGCCCGCCCATCTGTACAGGTACTTGACTGGGCCCGTGAAAATTGGCGTAATTTCCAGAGTGTGGCTGATAGAATTGTGGCTCTGCAGAAAGATGCAAGAGCAAAAGCCGGAAAAGGCAAAGGTTTTATCTGTGCGGTTTTAGGCGCCTGTTTAGTTGCTTCAGTGAAGGAGAAAGAGGAATGACATCAGCGAGACAATACAACTATCTCCTCTTTGCAGGACTTAGTTTCGTCACTACAAAGCCCTGTTGCCACTTTGAAAGACGTAGTGGCAGACCTTAAAATTCAATTGGAAAAGGAGAGGAGGCAAAATTCGTATTTGGACTCAAGACAGGGTGTGAATTGTGATAGAGTGGGATGTACATCCTGATTGGTTTTGTCCATCTGATTAGTTTTGTCCATAAAACCTTGCTCTGTGTGCATGGGCCCGCCCACGGGGCGGGACCAAGGCTGTCATCTGGGGAACAGCTGAGGAGGACTGCCGATCTTCACCAACAGGAGGCAGGGGAGACCTAGAAGAGACTGAATACACATGCGCAGAGTAGAGCCACGAAGTTTCGAGAAGGAGGGCGTCAATCAAGAGGAGAAAGGTTATAAAGGGGGACGGGAACTCGACGTAAGTGCGGCAGTTGCGGAGCGGAGACTCCCCTGTCGTCCAGCGCTGTGTTTGCTCCTGCCTTGCTACTTAATAAATTGTCAAAATTTTCTATTCGGTGATGTATTTTGTTTAATAAAATTCTATAACAAATTTGGTGCCGTGACTCGGATGCAACTTAAGTGGTTGGGCTTGTGACCATTCCAAGGAGGCGCCCCACTTGATTTTTTTTAGTGGCCTTGGTGGTCCAATCTCACCCTGGTTGTACCGACGAACCTAAATTCAAGGTACAGGAGCAAAGGGAAGCCGGCAGACCCTATAAACTTTGTGCACAAAGGTCCGGACGAAGACGCGGGATGCGTGAGTAATTGCGGGAACCGTTCGGTCTGGGTCAGGGATCCTGGAGTTGCAGTGACTGTGTGAGTGTGAGAGGGGAACCGGCAGCTCGGATTCCCCAAGCGAGTGTGGACCCTCAGTAGTGCGGTTCTCATTGCTCGCGAGAGCGTGAGCCACGAAACAGGGGAAGCGACTGAACATCGATTGATTGAGGGGTACTCCAGAAGAGGGGACAAGGGAGAAGCAAGTCCTTAACCCTTATAGAACTTCCCCCGATACCCGGGGACAGTCCGTTAGGATTCATGTTGGAAAATTGGGGACATTACCCAAATATTAAAAACAAGACGAAGGAAAAAATTATTCACTACTGTGCGGTTATTTGGGGAGGGAAAGAAATCTCCCCAAATGTTTTGTGGCCAATGTTTGGGTCATCGGAAGACTGGGTGAAGCTGAGACTTAATCTGTGGGTGAATGATAAAACTCAGGTAAATCAGGAGGTGAGAGATTAAACATAGAAAGGAGGAGGAGGAGTCATTAATTCTTCCTCCCCCAAATAACCCCCCCCAGCTTGGTTCTCCTTAAACCCCTTCCAAGCGCCTCTCCTGTGGGCCTCACCGCGGCCATCGCCGCTTTAAGAGCGTTCCGGCGCCCGCCCCCTCCCCCTCAGACACCTTTAAGACGGGACGAGGAGAGTCAGCGCAGGCAGGCTAGGATAATGGTAGCGGTGATTAAGGAGGCTGAAAAGGCTGGAGCTTCTTACAGGACGAGATCGGGTGGGGGACAAAGGCGGGGAAAGGAAATGTCGGCAGAAAGGAGAGAAGTTAGTGTGTGTTATTACTGTGGGGAAAAAGGACATGAAAAAGAGTTTCAGGAAGATTAGAGGGGTCAGGGGCTCTATTTGCTGGGGACCCAGAGACATCAGGAGCCCTTGATAAAATTGAAGATCGGTCCCCAGCAACAGGAGGTTGAGTTCTTAGTGGACACCGGGGCTGAAAGATCAACTGTGCAAAAATTACCAAAAGGGAGTAAGGAAGGGGCTCAAGTAGTGGGAGCTAAGGGCAAACCCTTTATGGTCTCAGGAATAAAGGATGTGTTAATAGATAGGAGTAGGAAACATTTTGCTAGTTCCAGAAGCGGATTTTAATCTGCTAGGTAGAGATTTAATTATTGAGTTAGGTATTAAGATAGAGGTAGTGAATAAGGAAATAAAGATTAGACTTTGCCCCTTAAGGGTGGAGGATGAGGCAAGGATTAACCCAGAGGTCTGGTACACCCCTGAAAGTGTTGGAAAATTGCTGTAAAGCAATACCCTGTTTCCCCTGAGGGAAAGAACCATTGCTCGTTTTCCAGTGGTAGCTAAAGAAGTAGGGATTATTTTGCCTTTGAATGGGAAGACCCTATCTCACATCGAAGGCAGCAGTTGAGGTGGACAGTGCTTCTCCAGGGGTTTACAGAATCCCCGAATTTGTTTAGCAAATCTTACAGGAATACCAGACCAGGGAAGGGGTGGTTCTTATCCAGTATGTAGATGACTTACTCCTTGCCGGTGACACAGAAGAAGTCGTCCGTGAGGAAAGTATTCAGTTATTGAATTATGAGTATAAAGGGATTAAAGGTATCAAAGGCCAAATTACAGTTTGTTGAGGAAGAGGTGAAGTATCTAGGGCATTATCTTAGAAAAGGGGAGAAGAAGATAGACCCCGAAAGGGTAAAAGGAATTTTAGAGATGCCAGCTCCCAGAAATAAAAGGCAGGTGAGGCAATCATTAGGGCTTGTTGGATACTGCCGACAATGGATTGCAAATTATAGTGCAAAAGTAAAGTTTCTGTATAACAAAATCAGGAAGGATTATTGGAATGCAGTAAAGAAGATGAAAACAGTTTGGATGAATTGAAGCAGGATTTGGTCAATGCACCGGTATTGAGCTTACCGGATACAAAGAGACCCTTTTACTTGTTTGTAAATATAGAAGACGGAACTGCGTATGGGGTACTAACCCAGCATTGGGCAGGGAGAAATATTGCTTGACTCCCCCAAATTATCTTTGGAGGTAACCGCCCTAGCTTGATACAGCAGCAGAATATTTCCCTCTGACATCATCAGTGTAAAGTGGAAGTTGGTTCCCTATCGGGTGCATTCCCAGTAATTAGAAGACCTCTTTCTGTGTGAACATAAAGATTTGGGAGGAAAGAGGATTGATAAAGTCACAAGGAAAGGGCCTAATACATCGGGAATTGCTGAACTCTACACTTACAGCAGGGAATAAGGTGCGGGAACTGCGGGAGATGTTGTAGACTGTGTATGCAAGGATCCAGGATATGAGGATTGTCCCCCAGAGACAGAGGAACCTCCTCCATGGAAATTGTACAGTTTTAAAATGGGTTTACAAGAAAACCTAAAAGGGGAATGGAAGCTTCTGGGTAGTGACAGGATAGTTTTACCCAAACCAGTTGCTATGGATATTATGAGGAAGATACACAGCACAACTCATTGGGGGTCGCAGGCACTTGTTGATCAATTTACTATAAAATATATGTGTTTTGGGGCGGATGATCTGGCAAAACAAATAGTACGGGGATGTATCACCTGTCTGAAGGTTAATAAGGCTGGCCTTAGACAACCCCTGAAGGGAGGGCGGCCAGCAGCAAAAAGATACAGGTAGATTTCACTGAACTACCAAAGAGTGGGCGATACAAGTCCCCGGTATGGTGTGGTGGAATCTATTGATTCAGACAGAGGTCTGCATTTTGTGTACGGAAACTATGGCTGCTTTGGGAATTTGATGGTATCGCCATACCCCATGGCACCCACAGAGTTCGGGACGAGTAGAGAGAATGAATGGGGATGGAAACCAAATTGTCATGGCTAAAGTGTCTGCCTCTGGCCCTGTTGAATATTAGAACACAGCCTAGAACTGATCTGGGACTTTCCCCTTTTGAAATGCTGTATGGAATGCCCTACCTATCATCCAGTACTAAAATAACAAGACTTAAACATTTATATAACAAATTTGATGAGGTATAGAGAACAATTGTGGAAGAAAGGGGCTTTGGCACAAAGGGCCCCATTGGACCTAAAATGCACCGCATCCAACCAGGAGATTGGATACTGATTAAGACTTGGAAAGAAACTACCCTAGCTCCACGATGGGAGGGACCTTACCTTGTAAGGGATGGACACATGCTAGCAGAATTAAAGGACCAGTGCGGGGACCAGACCAAAAGGAAGCCTTTGATTCAGGACCAGAGTGGCAAGTAACCCGAGGACCAGGGGACTTGCGGCTTACTATACATAAGAAAAAGAACTGACCTGAGTCAAATCCCATCTGTATTTGTTAAAACATTGAAATCTAATATTTTGTAAAGGGCAAAGGGTGACATAACCAGAAAATCCCTCCATAATCCTCAAACCTCTGTAACAAATAACAGAGACAGTTATTCTGGGGACTCCTGAAGAATACTCTTGCTGCCGAGAAGATGACACCCCTCGTGGCTCGAGGCACCCGAGTCGACGAGTGAGGCAGAGGAGTAGAAAATAGTGGAGATCAAGAACCCCTAATAATCATTTAAAGCAGGACCATGGAGTGGATTTTTGATGTTGTAGACCCTTATAGTCCTTACAAGTGGTTTTGGTTATGACTAATACTGACCATTGTAATCAGATGTTAAATGTGCCCTGGTTTGAAGGGTGCTGGTTATGTTATTATATTAGGCCACCATTTTATGAGGCTATTGGAGTTATATAATAGACAAAACAAATCAGGATGAAGACAGAGGGGGAATTGTGATAGAGTGGGATGTACATCCTGATTGGTTTTGTCCATCTGATTAGTTTTGTCCATAAAACCTTGCTCTGTGTGCATGGGCCCGCCCACGGGGCAGGACCAAGGCTGTCATCTGGGGAACAGCTGAGGAGGACTGCCGATCTTCACCAACAGGAGGCAGGGGAGACCTAGAAGAGACTGAATACACATGCGCAGAGTAGAGCCACGAAGTTTCGAGAAGGAGGGCGTCAATCAAGAGGAGAAAGGTTATAAAGGGGGACGGGAACTCGACGTAAGTGCGGCAGTTGCGGAGCGGAGACTCCCCTGTCGTCCAGCGCTGTGTTTGCTCCTGCCTTGCTACTTAATAAATTGTCAAAATTTTCTATTCGGTGATGTATTTTGTTTAATAAAACTCTATAACATGAATTACCTGGAGTTTGCCCCTATGTACCCTCGGGCAGAATTGGCAACAGCTAAGGAAGCTGCTGTGCATGTGAGACCTCTCATTAAAACTGAAGTTTTATATGAGGATGGGGAAACTACCCCCACTGTCACAACTAAAGATGCACCTTTCTCCTACACTGTGCTGGCCAAAATTCGTAAAGAGTTTGCACGCTCTGCTGGGGAGTCTGAGGTGGAATATGTGTGGCGAGTGTCAAAAACTGGAGGTGATCAGATTATGTTAACAGCAGCTGAAGCCATGGGCTATTGGGGTGATAACGTTTTTCTAACCACAAAAAACAGGAGTGGATCCTGGAGCCTTACCCAGCGAGCTGCCTATGGGGCAGGGGGTTTTGATCCAAAGGAGAGAGGGGAACCTGTAGTTCTGCAGGGAGGGATGAATCAGATAATGGAGAATGTGCAAAAGGCTGCATGCCTGCAAATGATCTATGAAAGAGAACTAAAACATCATTTTGAATCCCCCCTTTCTCTCCTGGTGGATGCAAACAGAATGACTCCTTTGATAAGGGGTCTCCCTGACTCGCTTAAAATAAGAGGTATCCAGCTCCAAAAGAAATAGCTAATACCCCACTTTCTTCCAGGACATGGGAAGATTTGGGAAGGGAGTTATTGGACTATGCCAGGCAGTATAATATTCCTGAGGAACTTAAAAAACCTCAAACTAGAGGCTTGAGACATGTGAAAATGATTCACCCACCAAGCCCCCAGGGCCAGTTGCGCCGTATTCCTAGTATCACAGTATCACAGTAACTAAGGTTGGAAGAGACCCCAAGGATCATCAAGTCCAACCTGTTCCAACAGACCTCACAACTAGACCATGGCACCAAGTGCCACGTCCAATCTCCCCTTGAACACCTCCAGGGACGGCGACTCCACCACCTCCCTGGGCACCTGGCTAGGGGCAGGGAACGCTTGAATACCCGGCAATATTGGTGGGGGGTGGGTCAGAAGAAAGGTATTCCAAAAGAAGTGGTTGATGTGATATCCACGAGGCAGTCAGAAATCATTGTGAAATGCTGGCCTGAGCCTAAAAAGAGGGCTGAGGCCACTGCTCCTCTCTTTGTGAGGCCATTTGGTGAGGGGAGGGGTATGCCCCGCCCCAGGCAACTCACTTCTCAGTGGTGAGTGGGGGGTGAAGCATGAAGTCAGAAGATCACCCAAAAAATTGTAGGTGGTTCGGGCAAAAAGCTTTTGTTTGTGTTTAACTTAGCTTTGAGGGTACCTGAAACAATCAACGATACTTACAGGCCCATTCAAAGTAATTACTCGAACTCTTTCAGGGACATCACCTGAGAGGGTGACTATGGGAACCTGGAAATACCAGGTTTGTATGTTTTAAGGTTGTGTTTCTTATTTAAGCTCTAATGCTAAAAATTACCTGTTATTTAAGTTATAATGCTGAAGACTACCCCATGTATTGTCAGAAGGACTTGTCTTGTTACAATATAGAAGACCTCTCAAGTTTTGCATCACAGAAGACATCTCTTCAAGGACTGTACTTTCCATAGCCCCGCAGACATTCAGATCTGGATGGAAGCTCTCACTTCAATTCCAAACTGAAGGACTGACGGGGTAGGGGGGTATGGGTTTGTTCTCCTGGCTACCAGGACAAACAAGGATGCTTTCACCTTGTGTAATTATCTGTTTTAATTTTGTTCTATTTTGCTAGTATTGTTAATCTTTCACCTTGTGTAGTGTCCAATATGCAATTTGTGTCTAATGATGGTGTACAACACCTCTATCTTCTCCCCTTCTTATTTCCATTTTATTTATGCAATAAATAGTCTAGCTGTTGATATTTTGCTTTTGCCTTTAATTTCACAACACGGGAATATTCAAAAGAACTGAGTCTCCTTCCCTCTCCGGACCAAGACACCCTGCCTGCGGTCACAGGGCTGCATACAGCAGAGCCATGACCAGGCTGCCACAGCACTCAGGCCTTAGACCAACACACGGGATCTGAAGGAGAGTGTAGAAGTGGGAAGAGAGGAGCCCTGGAAGAACAAGTGCTGGTGCTCTCTGGCAGAGCTATTGTGCTGGGACTCTTTTCACCTCTACCTCTGAAGAGATGAACTGTCCCTGGAACTGCAGAGAAGGCTTGGAGGAAGGATCTCAGGAAAAGACAAATGGTTACAGAAAAGCCTTTCTGTGGTTTAACCAAACAAGGAGCACAGCTCCTGGGACTCAAACAAAGCAGGGCAGGGATTAGAAAGGGGATGACAACATTATAAATAGTAAAAATCACCCTCCCCAGGTCCACCACCACCAAAATACAGAAGGCAGGCACAGCACAGCCTGCACTGAGTGGCATCAGAACTGCTCTGCAGAAGGCAAACTGCTCTGCTTCTGAAGGCATCCAGTTTGCTCAGGGCAGCCTTCAGCTCCCGGTTCTTCAGGCTGTAGATGAGAGGGTTCACTGCTGGAGGCACCACCGAGTACAGAACTGCCGCCACCAGCTCCAGGGATAGGGAGGAGATGGAGAGGGGCTTCAGCTAGACAAAGATGCCAGTGCTGAGAAACAGGGAGACCACAGCCAGGTGAGGGAGGCAGGTGGCAAAGGCTTTGTGGCGTCCCTGCTCAGAGGGGATCCTCAGCACTGCCCTCAGATCTGCACATAGGACACCACCACGAACACAAAACATCCCACAAATGGAAAGGCACTAAAAGCAAGAAGCCAAACTTCCCTGAGGTAGGATGTGGAGCAGCGGAGCTTGAGGATTGGGGGAATTACACAGAAGAACTGCTCCACAGCATTGCCCTGGCAGAGGGGCAGGGAAAATGTATTGGGTGTGTGCAGCAGAGCAGTGAGAAAGCCACAGGCCCAGGCAGCTGCTGCCAGGAGGACACAGACTCTGCTGCCCAGGAGGGTCTCCTAGTGCAGGGGTCTGCAGATGGTAGCGTAGCGATTGTAGGCTCTTAACTACACACAGAGAGATTACAGTGTGTCAGAGGCAATTCAAACAGAGGCCTAAGCTAAACGTTGTGCTTTAAACTGAATGTTAGTGAGTGCAAGGCAAGTGAAGGACACGCCGTGCCTTTCTTTGGAGCGGGGTTAATAGCCAGGCCGAGGCAGGCAGCTGTCGCACGGGGCTGGCGCCCCACGGCTGGCTCTGCTACGACTCCGTTCCGGCGCGGGCGGGGGGGCTTCCTCTGGACGGTGACTGCGGCGGCAGCTTCTCCCACAGGGGGCGGGGAGGGGATGAACGTAACGTAGACCTTTGCCAGTCGGCAGGCTCCATTAGCAGGACTCGGCTGGCCCCCTTGGAGCGGCCGGGAGCGGTCCTGCAGGGCTGGTCCTTGGACTGGCTACGGGCAACGCCGTACTGGGCACAGGCTCCGCGGACCACATCCAACATCCAGCGAACAGAGCCAGCCTCTGCCTGAGGCACCGCCGAGCAAGGGAACCGCGGCAGCCCCGTGTGCCCCGCTCATCCAGCGCAGCTGCAGCCCCGCAGTGAGGACATCGCTCTGTCCAGCCGGCAGCTGTCCTGGTTGAACCCCACGAGCTGCGGAGGCAGTCGCCCCTCCCCCTCGTTTCGGAGCCATTTTGCCATGCCCTGGCAGCAAGGCTTTTCCCCGAGCAGGAAGATCTTTCTTAGGCAACGTGCTCCACGGACTAATACAAATGCCTCCAAGAGTTTCCTCTGGAAGGCACCATGTTGCCTTTTACAAGCTAATTGCTTGTGGTAGGCATGGCAACCTGGTTCGGGGGGGAGGGCACGGCAGCCAGACCCAGGCTGCTCGGTCCATCAGCACCAATGTGGTGGACGGCAAATGGCATTTATTGCTAGGTGTTACCACCTTTTATAACCTGGGATTACAATGTCATATCCGTCTGCTTGCATCATGACCTAGGCATCATTGGCTACTAGAAACACCTTATCTTTCCGTACAGCGCGCAATCTTCCGGCCGCCAGCCCCTAGCTACCCACATTTCCCCCTCCTTATGCTTAACTAAATTAGTAAAAAAGAGATCCTAAAAACTCTATTCCAGTGTTGGATCCTTCCAGTGTTAGTATCTTATCACAGTCTTAAAAAAAAATATATCCTACATCTATATAAAAAATATACAACACTCTATGCCTAAATAAACAGACTAAAAAAAAATAAAACTTTATTTTAAAAAGTTATTAAAAGTTATAAAAATATAGTTTCACACAAAAAAATATAAGGCATACTAGGCTAATAGTGTTCAGTGCACTCTAGGCTAATAGTGTTCAGTGCATAGCTAAAAATAGCTAAAAAGTGCTAACCAGTGCTCTTCTGTAGCATCTGGTGAGTTTCTACTAACATAGTATTGACCTTCTCCGACCGGCTCTTGACCAAAGACACGAGCCTGTTCAATATACAAGGTCCAAAAATCACTGCCATCATGATCATTACAAATGGCCCTGCTAGGGTAGATACCAGGGTGGTGAACCACGGAGAATGATTAAACCATGATTCAAACCACATTGTTGGGCCTCCCTTTCTTCCTCTTTTCCAAACCGTCTCTGAGTTTAGACATAGAATCTCTGGCAACTCCAGTGTGATCCGCATACACACAGCACTCCTCTCCTAATGCAGCACACACTCCCCCTCGTTGTAAATACATGAGATCCAGTCCTCTGCGGTTCTGTAAAACTACTTCTGACGTTGATCTCAAGGACTTTTCAAGGGCACTTATCGATTGTTCAATTCTAGCCAAATCTTCATCTACTGCCGCTCTCAGAGCATGGAATTCTTTACTTTGCTGTACCAACCAGGTTACTCCAGCAGCTACTCCTGTTCCCCCTAAAGCTATTAACATTGCTATTGTTAGTGCGGTAAAGGGTTCTCTTTTAGACAGGTGGTGGTCCAAAACGACCTGCACGTCATAGACAGACTCTGCAGAGTGATAAAAGATTTTGGGGACTACTGCTACTTGTACACAAAATTCTAAAGTTTCATCAAAATAATCTAAGGCTAAACAAGGTGTAACTCCAACAGTGGAATAGACCCACTTACTGTTTTCAGCTGGTAATAACCATTTTGCAGGTCTTCTGAGCTTATCAGATCCCCTTCCATCATTTAGACACAGTTTTCTCTTCTCCTCAGGACCCTTACTCCTCTCCCTCTCACCTGTGTTAACCTTATTCCTTGCCTCTCTATCTTCCATTTGCATTGCGCCGGGTTGACATCGTCCACGTACCGGACAGGTGTTGCTATTCCCACGGCTTCATAAAAAGGTGGCCTTATCCCATAGCACAGCCAACAATGTTCTGTAGGATTTGGATTGGTTCCATTTAACACAAAATAACTAACCTGTATTAATTTCCACAAAGATTCCTCCCCAAAGCTCTCGTCCAAGGCTGGGACAGTTGGAGTTGCTGTTGTATCTCTTAAGTGGTTTGAAGTGCTTATGGTTAGGCTTTTGGTGTTACTCTTAGATTCTACCTTCAAAACTTGGTTAGGACCTATGGGCACAGGATCATTTTCAATTGGCTCCTTCTTAATAGTAATCAATCCACCTCTGTCCTTCCCTGTTTCAACGTACCGAAATCCCCAACTTCTCCCTACAAGCCAGCTGGGGTTCTGAAACTGGATGACATTCAAGCTCCACGTCTTACGATCCCGCACTATAGTGTGAAATCTTCCCTGTGCATCAAAAGCACCCTCCACTTGTGGTCTGCATCTAACGGGATACCGAGCTACATTTAAATAAGGGTTGAGGGGCTCTGTAATCCACGTGGGGGCAATTGTCTCACAACCCCAGCATGCACAAAAATAGTGTCCTGGCTGATTGCAATACAATTTTCCGGGGTTGGAGCTAGGACACATGTAAAACGATGGAGATTTGCTGTCACATGCTCCCTTTGCCTTAACTAGCTCACACAGTGTAACCAGAAAGCTAGGAGCCCCCACCGTTATTGTGGTTCTCACGACCGATCGATCCCCTCGAGGCAGTATCCATTTGAATGGTTGATGGTCACTGCGGTAATCTGATTCCGCCCGCCCTACAGCAATAGGTGCTAGAATCAGGATCACACAAAGGCATCGAAGCCCTCTTTTGTGGGGGTTTTTCTGCTGTTGTCTGGGTTCTGCAAGTATTGGTCTCCCAGGCTTGGATGGAGTGTCTGCTGGCTCGTCGGGCTCTCCTGACAGCAGGATACACGGGTCACGGGGGCGTCTGATGATCCAATCCTGTGAACAGAAACTCACAGTTTTCATTAGTTTTATTCTGAAGATCTGGTTTGATAGACTTGAGTGGACACCATTTAACTCTCCCATCTGACTGCAGCATACCCTCACCCTGTCAGGACTAGTTTCCACCCCTGTTCCCATTCTCCCAGCTCATTCCTAACTGTAACTGACGGACCCTCTTCATTGCTCGAGTGGCCCAATGTTTTTGGGCAGGGCTATTCACCTCCTCCCCCCTGGGAAATTGGTTTTTGGATTTCAAGGTCTGATTTGCTTGTTCCACTATGGCCTGTCCCGTGCTGTTATATGGGATGCCATGTGTGAGGGTGATGCCCCATTTCAGAGCAAATGCTTGGACTGATTTGGACACAAAATTTGGGCCGTTGTCTGTTTTGATCTGATTAGGAACATCAAGCCATGCCATAGCTGTCAGCCAATGTTGGATGGTTGCTTTAGAATCTGTCTTAAGATGCTGGGTAGCTACAATCACCCCGCTGTAAGTGTCTACAGTGACTGCTAGCCATGCTCGAGGTTTCAGCAGCTGACAAAGCGTGAAGTCCGTCTGCCACAGCTCCGAGGCTTTGAGACCTCTGGGGTTGACTCCACTGGACCACAGTGGTGCTTTCTGACAATGGGGACATGTAGCCACCATGTGTTTGGCATCAGTGGCTGAGATCCCACATCTCTTCGTTAGTGCTTTAGCTCCAATGTGGAGAGACTCATGTAGCTGATGGGCGTCTCTGAGTGTCCACACTCCTTTTGCAGCGGCGTCTGCTTTGTCATTGCCTGTTTGGAAGAATCCTTTAATTGGGTTGTGGCTGTTGACATGGATGACTGTTATGGTGCCCTTTCTAGAAAAGAGTGCTTCTTCCAGCATCAGGGCTGCTGTGGATGTTGATACGCCAGGCCCTGACATGGCCAAGCAGAGTTTAGCTACAAACAGTGAATCAGTTACTATGTTGAGATGTTCTGTTGGGAACAGTCCGCATGCTAGCACTACGGCCGTCGCTTCCAGCTGTTGGACTGAAAGGGCACAGTCAGTCATTCTGGTGCAGTGCCACTCCTCACCTGACAGCCATAATGCTACCGCGTTGAGGTTCCTGAGGACACGTCTGTGAAGACCGTTGGCCCCGGTTGGGGTCGGTCCATGACCTTCTGTGGGAGGTCGATGTCGACAATTGCCAGCATTTGAGTCCAAGGGGGCTTTGCAGCGTACTGGACTTCTCCACCAAATCCGACGAGGGCTATGGCTAGGTACTCTGACATGGCCACTGATTGCCTGGGAGCTGTTTGCGGAAGGGTAGGTATATCCTGGTGGGTTCGATGCCTGGATGTCTCAGGGCAAGTTTTCTGCCTTTCATGCTGAGGTTACCGAGGCACTCGACTCCTGGAGAGAATGCACGTGACGGTTTTCCCAGGACTATCCATTGTATTGGTTGGGCTTTGCCAGGGGGGCCCTGGGCTAGTGCCCCCACTCCCCCACCCTCTGTGAAATGTACACACAGATCGAGTGGTGCATCGGGGTTCCACCTGGCTAGTGTGCATGAGGATACCTGTTGCTCAATGAAGTCAAGGGAGTTCGTTGCTTCCGTTGTCAGGGTTTTTGGTTCCCATGGGTTCTTTCCTTTTAGAAGATCATACAAGGGGGCCATGGTTTCAGGAGGGATCAGGACAATGTTACGGAGCCACTGCAAGGATCCCACTAGCTGCTGCGTGTCATGGAGTGTTTTGATGTCCCGACGGATTTTCACTTGGGGGGGGGGGGGGTGTACATAAGAGCTTGTGATCCCCACCCCCAAAAAGCTCACACATGGCCCTTTCTTGATTTTTGAACACAGCCCTGTGAGGAGAGGCTGAGGGAGCTGGGGTTGCTTAGCCTGGAGAGGAGGAGACTCAGGGGTGACCTTATTGCTCTCTACAACTACCTGAAGGGAGGTTGTAGACAGGCAGAGGTTGGCCTCTTCTCCCAGGCACCCAGCACCAGAACAAGAGGACACAGTCTCAGGCTGTGCCAGGGGAGGTTTAGGCTGGAGGTTAGGAAGAAGTTCTACACAGAGAGAGTGATTGCCCATTGGAATGGGCTGCCCAGGGAGGTGGTGAAGTCACCATCATTGGAGGTGTTCAGGAGGAGACTTGATGGGGTGCTTGGTGCCATGGTTGAGTTGATTAGGTGGTACTGGATTAGTTGATAGGTTGGACTCGATGATCTTGAAGGTCTCTTCCAACCTGGTTTATTCTATTCTAACTTTCTCCCT
Source organism: Dryobates pubescens (assembly GCF_014839835.1). Taxonomy (NCBI): domain Eukaryota; kingdom Metazoa; phylum Chordata; class Aves; order Piciformes; family Picidae; genus Dryobates; species Dryobates pubescens. The sequence continues at coordinate 2,286,788 of NC_071651.1, read as the reverse complement.
CCTAGTGGTTTGTAATCCTGGGAATTAGGAGTCAGGTTTGACTGCAATTGCACTCACACAGCCTAGGGGCCTGCGGCCCACAGCCATGGTTCTAGATCTTCTTCATGGCAATTACAGAGGTCTACCTGCTCTTGCCTCCTTCCATCCGCACCTCTACTCTGCTCAGGTTATCTTCCCTTCCCTTCCCTTGTCCAGGGAGGTTTTACCAATGTCCCTTCCTGACATCTTTCTGGTTTGTGATGTTTTCAGGCAAGGACTACTACTGCTCCTATTTTGATACTAGAACTCGATTCATGACCAACTTTAGGCCCTCCATTTGAGGTACCACAGTCCATTCAGTGGGTGGATCCACAGGTCCTTTACCTCTGGTGGTGTGTGTTATCCTTCCTGGGCCCTCCATACTGCAGTCTCTGTGGTAAGCAAGACCTGAACTGGACCTCCCCGTTGGGGAGAGAGTGTTTGTTCTTTTTATCACAACCCAATCTCCTGGTTTAAATTCATGGATTTGGAAATCTAAAGGAACTGACTGAGAGAACATCCCTTGAGCCCTTCAATGTTGTAAAGTTCTCCCAGTTGTTGCCACATGATTTCTGATGTTCATCCTTTCCTAGGGTGATAAAAACGACATGGGCCTTGGCTGTGTCCTGATGTGGAGCAGGGTTCAATCATTAATTGGCTACTCTCCCTGAGCTCTGTGGGTGCCAAGGGCCATGAAGTCCATTAATGCTTGGACCACCTTCGATGTGAAATGAGTGCCTCGATCAGACTCTGTCCAGTTCACCAACCCATATCTGGGAATTACTCCTTCCAATAGCATTTTAGTTACTGCATTGGAGGTTGCTCTGGAGACCAGCACAGATTCCACCCAGTGTGTCAAATGATCCACCAGGACTAGGAGATATTTCCATTTGTTCATTTGAGGTAATTGGGTAAAAACTGCTTGAACGGCTTAGAATGGGTGTAAGGATGTGGTACATCCCCCAGGGATGGGGCAAGGGGCACAGACTGGAACCCAGGAGGTTCCATCTGACCAGGAGGAGAAACTTCTTTCCTGTGAGGCTGCTGGAGGCCTGGAGCAGGCTGCCCAGGGAGGCTGTGGGGTCTCCTTCTCTGCAGAGATTCCAACCCCCCCCTGGCCATTGTGACCCTGGGCAAGCTGCTGTGGGTGCCCTGCTTTGGGAGGGGGGTTGCACTAGATGATCCCCAAGGGTCCCTTCCAACTCCAGCATGCTGGGATTGTGTCAATCTGCATCTTACTGAGGATTCATCTGAGGATTCTTACTGAGGAACAGCACCACAGGATGCCACAACGTGGAGCCTCTGCTGGCCCCAGCAAAGCCGGGGATGGCATCTCCTACTTGGCACTGAAAGGAGCTCTCACTGTTCCCTGGTGGCTCCCAAGCAGGGTGTGAGCAGCAGGGAAGGCAGAGACAGCCAGGCTCACCTGGGGGCAGAAGTGGGAGCGGGCCTCAGGAAGCGCAGGGCCTGCCCCCTGCTGCGGCTGGTGATGGTGGAGGTCACGGCGCAGGGGGTGCCCACGGCACAGAACCCAACCTGGATGTGGTGCCCTGGGGCAACTGTAGGCAACAAGAGAGAGAGGTCTCAGCGTGCAGGGAGATCCTGCTGCCCCCCACAGACACACAGGGCTCCAGCTCTGCCTTCTCCAAGCCTTCCTTCCCCTGGCACCACCAGGACATGGCTGGGCCTGGGCTGAGATCACAGTGCCAACTCACCTCCAGCTCTGCACCTCCCAGCACCCCCCAAGTCCTTCTCTGCAGGGCTGCTCTAGGCCCAGCATGGACCCTTGAGGGACACCACTTGTCCCCAGTCTCCATCTGGACGCTGAGCTGTTGGTCACTACCCTCTGTCTGTCATCACCATCCAACCAATTCCTTATCCACCAAGCAGTCCACCCACAGAGGACACAGAGGATCAGATGTGCTCTCCACAGCACCCCATGGGCTGGCAGGCCTCCTTTCAAAGGTCCTCAGTCCAAAGCTGCTGGCCTGCAAGCTCCTTCCTTGGCAGGACTCCTTCCCTGGTGCTCCCAAGCAAGGCTGCTCTGCAGGTTACAACAGGGGTCAGCAGCTGGCTGCTAAACCTGGGCCAGCCCTGTGCTGGCACAGCCTGAGCCCAGCCGTGGAGGTTCCTGTGCCCTGCTGCAGCCTGGCAGCCTCTCCTCTTACCCTCGATGCTGTCCTCCTCCAGGCTGCTCTCAGTGAGGTTCTGCTCCTCCCTGTCTGCCACCAGTTCCTGGATGTTGTCCAGGCTGAAGTCATCCTCAGAGCCTTCCCCCAGCAGCCTGATGGTGGTCTCAGAGGGGTTGTCCAGCACTGCCAGGTGGAGCTTCCCTTCCAGGCCTTGGGCCAGGGTGGGCTTACAAACCACCTCCAATTCTGCTGCAGGAGCAGGGGAGCAGTGTGGAGCTTCCTCTCTGCACAGAGATGGAGAGCAGGGACAGGTGAAGCACAGCAAACATTTCCATGCTCCAGAAAAGGAACAGGAGCTTGAAAAACAGCTGCCCCTAAGCACAGCTTGGCTCACCAGTGCTTCCAGACCCTCCTCCCATGTTCACAAGGCTGTGACACCACCAGGACCATCCCTTAAGCTCAGCTCAGCGCTCAGCTCTGGCTCAAGCTTGAGCCAGCCAGCTCCTGCCTTAAGCAGAGCTGAGTCAGAGTGCTTTGGGCTTTTGCTGGCTGGCTGTGGGCTCAGGGGCAGCCTCCCTTCAGGCTGGGGACTCCCCATATGCAGCAAAGACCTCAGATACTCCACTGAAGTGGTGATAACCCCCCCAGGACTCAGCCCACCATGTCCATAAGAATGGAAGAGCTTGCTAGGAGGAAACCAACCCTGCAAAGAGTCCCTGTGCATGGGTACAGAGAGCCCCAGGACACCAACTAGGGCCAACAGCTGGTTGCTGCTTGGCCAAGCCAGCAGCAGGACAGGAATTCTCTCGGGGGGGGTAAGCACATCTCATGGGTGATGAATTCACCTTCTCCAGCAGAGTCCTTCATGCCCACAGCTTGGTAGAGGCATTTGGTGGTGGGCCTGGCTTTCAAGAAGAAAACTCCCTCTTCATCCAGCAGATCCAGCAGCACCTGGGAAAAGAGCAGGACCAGAGTGGGGTGGGCACAGCATGGCCCAGGGCCTGAGCCCACACTGCTGCTGTTCCACCACAGGGAGCCCAGTGTGCTGCCCCCCTTCCAACACAGCTCTGAGCACAAGGCTGGAGCGAAACCAGACCAAACCCAGGGGTCCAGACATGCTGGGAGGTGATGGAAACAGAACCAGACAGGACAGGAGGGCCCAAAGTGATGAGCAAAGGGGAACTAAGCTACAGCTGAGGCTCATTAGAGCCTGGTAAAACAGGAGCAGACACAAGCCAGTGCCACCAGGACACCAGGATGACATCCAGCCCAGCCAAAAGCTGAGGAGACTGGGGAAGGCTCCACCCTGACTCTCTTGAGTTGTGTTTCCCTGAGAAGGTCTCAAAATCCCCTTTCCCAGAGGAACTCCCTTCCTGGACAGCAGAAGTCAGCCAGGGGCTTCCAACAGACTTTCTGAGGCCCCTTCTCAGGGTGTTCCCTGAGGCAGGGAAAACACAAACCCCAGGGGTGGGTCAAGGCTGGCAAGGACAGCAGCAGAGGTTGCAAAGGAGGTAGAGGCAAAAGTGAAGGGCTGCTCAGAAAGGAGCCTCTGCCCACTGCTTTGCCACAGCAGCAGGTCAGGAGGTCGTCCTCCTGCCACAGAGGGGCTCTGAGCACAAGCAAAGGTTGTGGGCACCTGCCCACCCCCCTGGCTCTGCTGGGCCCTCTCCTGCCCAGCAGCAGCCTTGTTCCCAGAGCAGAGTGCCCTCAGCAGCTGCTCACCTGGGCAGGGACAGGGCCAGAGTTGTGCAGGACCAGGGGCAGCTTCTCCCAGGCCCCCGGGGCAGCCTCCTGAGGAGCAGCAGAGGCTTCCCTCTCCTGTCCCTCCATGCCGGGCACAGGACCCTCACCTCCGGCAGCTTCCCCTCGCCGCTGAGCTTGGAGCTCAGGCTCTGTGCTCTGCCTGCTGCAGGAGAGGGGCAGCAGAGCCACTGCTGACTTGGCAAGCAGTGAGGCCAGGGCCACTGCTGCCCTTGCCCTGCCTGGGGCTCCTGGCCCCCAGGACACAGCTCCCCCTTGCCCCTCTCCTCCCAGTCCCAAGAGGAATCTGTTCTACAGAGCCAGAGCCTCCCAGAGCACCAGCTCAAACCACTGCACTCATGGAGCCCTGCAGGGCAGCAGAGACAGGAGGAGGGGACAGATGGCACAGGGCAGGCTCCCTGGCTTGCTGAGCTGAGCCAGAAGCAAGGAGCATGAGCAGAGCAGGAAGAAGTGTCCAAGCCAGAAGGGACAAATCCCAGCAGGGAAGGTGAGCTCCAAGGAATTGCTCCTTAGGGCAGCAAGCTGCTGGATCTGGCCCCAGCTCGGCCACTAAAGGGCTGGGCAAGGGCAGGGCAGGCCCAGGACAACCACAGGGCCCAGGGCAGAGGAGCTGGTGTCTTTTAGAGGGGATCCAATGGCTCCTTTAGCATCAAAGATCTCCATGCACCCCAGGAGATCCACCAGATCACCTCCTGAGCACAGAAACAAGGAGGCAACAAGAGCAGCTTTGTCCTTGGCAATCTCCAGCTCAGCTGGAGCTGCACAGCTCCATTGCTCCCTGATTCATCCACTCCCTGTTGGTTCCTTGGGATCAGAGAAGCCTGGAATGGTTTGGCTTGGAAGGGACCTTGAAAGCTCAGCCAGGCCAAGCCCCCTGCAGGCAGCAGGGCCCTTGGCAGTTTGCTCAGAGCCCCAGCCAGCCTGACCTGGCATGGTTCCAAGCATGGGGCAGTTTCCACCTCCCTGGGCAACCTGGGCCAGTGTCAATGTCCCACTGCCCTCACAGCCACTGCTGCAGGCTGCAGCAGGACACTGACTTCCCTGCTTTGCTGGATCTGGGAGCTACAGCTTCTGATTTCTCTGGAGCATCTCTGTCAGCAGGAGAGGCTGAGAGCCCTGGGGCTGCTGAGCCTGGAGAAGAGCAGCCCCAGAGGGGATCTTGGAGGTGAGGGTGCTGGAGGCTTAGAGTAAGCTGCCCAGAGAGCTTGTGGAGTCTTCTCTGCAGAGATTCCAACCCCTCCTGCACTCTGGGATCCTGGGCAAGCTGCTGTGGGTGCCCTCCTCAGGCAGGGCTGGGGCTGGGTGATCCCCAGAGGTCCCTTCCAAACCCCTCCGTGCTGGGATGCTAAGCACTCTACCCAAGGCTACTCAAAAGAGCTTGAAGCCATCAGGAAGGTTCCTTCCCAAGCTCTCCTGAGGTGACTTACCTTCTCTGGACATCAAGGGAGGCCTCCAAAGTGCAGTGGTAGCTCTTCACTTTCTGTGGAGTGAAGGTGTCAGTGGCAAAGGCCTGGGAGCAGCTGGGCACACACTGGGTCCGCCTCAAACACCTGGCCAGAGCGAATCTGCAGCTTGGGGGAGCCCAGAGAAGGCTGTCAGGAGGAAACTTCTCTCCATGTGCTGCTGTCTGAGCCATGCATGGATCATGAGGAATAGCCCCAGGCAGCCAGGCCCCCTGCCTGCTTCCCTAGTCAGGCTTCTTCCATCTCAGGGGGTGAACCCAAAGCAGTGCTGCCCCAGGGGGCTGCTGTCCAGGAGTGCAAAGCTTGCTTTGAGCACTGGGCAGACCCCCAGCACAGATGGGAGGTGGGGACTGCATGGGGAACCCTGCAAAGAACCTGCCCCTGGCCTCTAAAGAGAAGGGCAAAGAGCAGGGAGCCTCAGGAAATCAGAGAATGGCTTTGGTTGGAAGAGGCCTTTAGGATCATCAGCTCCAACCCAGCACTGCCAGGTCACCACCAAGCCATGGCCCTCAGCACCACAGCTCCACAGCTCTGAAATCCCTCTGGAGATGGAGACTCCACCTCTGCCCTGGGCAGCCTGGGCCAGGCCCTGACAACCCTCAAGGGAAAGAAATTGCTCCTGGTGTCCAACCTAACCCTCCCCTGGCACAACCTGAGGCTGTGTGCTCTTGTCCCAGCACTTATTCCTTGGGAGAGGAGACCAACCCCACCCCAAAAGGGTCTGCTTCGAGCCCTGGCTCCAAGTTGAGCAAAAGCTCCTCCCCTGCCTGTGCTTCCAAGAGATGTTCAGCAGGGCTCAGCTCTCCCTCCAAAGCCCCAGGAGCCTGGAGCTAAAACCTTGCCTGGGACACACTGAGTGCAGCCCAGCTGTCCCCTGCCCTGAGCTGAACTAGGCTGGGCCAAAGGAAGCAAGGAAGCTGGAGAGCAAGGCAGATGTCACACAGCCTTCAGAGACTCAGCAAGGCCTCCTGTCCTTCCCTTCCTGGGGCTGGGTTTGATGAGAGGAGCACACCCCAGGGGATTCTGTTCCCATTGCAGCTCCTGCAGCGTGCCATGGCCTGGTGCCCAGCCAGGACCTTGGTGAAGATGAACTTGTCCTCATCTGTGAAGAACACTCCCTGCTCCTCCTGCACTCTCTGGAGGAGCTGGCAGAGGTTGCTGCTGCTGCAGATCTGATGCCCCTCAAAGATGGCCTCAAGGTCATCAGCCAGGAATGCTGTGAGCAGAGCAGAGGGAGGGCTGAGGATGGAGAAGCCTCCCTGCTGACCTGACCTGCCCCTGCTGGCCTCTGAGAAGCCCTTTCTGCCCAGGGAGCTGCAAACCCAGCCCTGGATGGGGGAGCTGCCTGTGGGGATGGAGCTCAGGCACCCTCACTCTGAAAGGCTTTCTTCTGCTCCTTCCATGCATCCCTCCCAGCCTCTCCCACTGGTGGAGCTGTGAGGATGCTGAGATGGAAGCTGAGGCTCAGGCTGTCTGCTCTCTCCCAGGACTGAGTGTGGGTACTGAGTTTGGGTGCTGAGCAGCAGCAGTCTGGCCACAGGAGCCTGTGGAAGGCAGGACTGGGCCAGCAGGGTGTAGGGGATGCCCTGAGGGTTGTCCCTGGGGTCTCTGTGGCTGATGGTGATGAGCAGCTGCTCCTGGCATGGCCCTGGCACCCCCCCAGTGCAATCCACTGTCACCAGCTGCTGGTCCCCAGCAAGGATGGAGCCAAAGGCAGGGGACACTGTGAACATGCCCAGGGTGAAGCCAGCCTGCAGAAAGAGTCCCAGCAGAGGCTGATGGCCAACAGCCTCCCCCTGAGCACTCCAGCAAGGAGGACCTTGGCCTCCAGCTGGTCAAGCCTGAAGCAGAGCCAGGGCCTTGGATGTGCAGAAGCAGCCTGGCCTCACAGCCTGGGGAGAGAGCTCCACTGGACTGAGTCCTTGAGGTGGGAAGGGACCTTCCAAGGTCAGCCAGCCCAAGCATCAGCACTCAGCAGAACAGCTGCAGGCACAGCAGGTGGCTCTGAGCCCCAAACACCCTGACCTGAAGTGGTTCCAGCAGTGGGGCACCTACCCTTCCCTGGGCAATTGGTGCCAGGGTCTCACCACCCTCAGTGTCAAACCTTCTGGAGGTATGAGGAGGTCAGCCAGGGGGCTTGGAGGAATCAAGGAGCAACATTAACTGACTGCCTAGTTAAACCTCCTGGCTTTCCTCTTTCAGCTCACAGGGGCCTGGGCTCTGGGCCAGTTTCTGCCCTGGGGGCACAGGGGATCCCCCCTGGGGGCACAGGGGGTCCCACCCCGGCAGAAGAGCCAAGGGGAGCCTCTGCTCATCTCACCTGGGAGCTGGAGCAGCATTTGGATCCTTTCTAGGAGCTCCAGACAGCTGCAGTGCTCCCTGCAGGGCTGCAGCAGCACAGCAGCACCCAGAGAGCACATCAGGCTGCCCAGGAGCCCAGGGCAGCACCAGGCACAAAGCAAAGCTCTGCTGCAGGCAGGGACAGCACAGCCCCAGGGCACCTGTGAGCAAGGCTCTGCCTCAGCATCAGCTCTGCTGAGCCAAGGCTGTGGGCAGCATTTGGAGGTCACAGCTCCGCTCCCCACTCACTCCTCCAGGGCCTGCTGAGGCTGACACTTCTCCTGGGACCTGAGCTGGGCTTCTCCTGCCCCAGGAGGAGTTTGACACCTCTCCAAGGAGGCACTGAGCACCTCCTGCCCAAGCCCAAGAGCCTTTTAGTCCTGGAGCTGTGAGGTGTGGGATGGAGATGGGGAGAGGACAGTGCAGCAAAAGGGTCTGAGGCCAGCCCAGGGAGAAGCAGAGCAGGGGACAGAGGAGTGCCAGAGGCCCTGGGCTGGCACCACAGAGTATGGCAGAGCCCTGCCCTCCTCCTGCCACCCCTCAGGCCCAGCACTGGCTGGGAACCAAAGCTCAGCCTCTGCAGGGGGCAGCCAGGGACACAGGGCTGCTGCAGAGACCTGGGCACCACAGCCCTGCTGCAGGCCACTGCTCTGCAGCTGCCTTCTGCAAGCAAGGAGCAACCCAGCCACAGGCAGCAGGATCAGAGAACCTTTCTGGCTGGAAGAGATCTTTCAGCTCAAGGCCAACCATGCTCCCATTGCTAGGTCACCCCCAAACCATGGCCCTCAGCACCACACCAATCCCCCAGGGATGGGGACTCCACCACTGCCCTGGGCAGCCTGGACCAGGCCTTGACAGCCCTCAAGGGCAAGAAATTGTTCCTCATGTCCCAGCCCAAACCTTCCCTGACACAACTGAGGTCATTTCCTCGTGGTCCATCACTTGTTCCTTGGCAGCAGAGACCAAGCCCTGCCTGGCTCCAGCCTCCTTTCCCCTGAAAGAGAGACAGAAGATCTGCCCTCAGCCTCCTCCAGGCTAAACACCCCCAGGTCCCTCAGCTGCTCCTCACAAGACTTTTGCTCTAGACCCTTCACCAGCTCTGTTGTCCCCCCTGGACCCACCCCAGCACTTCAGTGTCCTCCCTGCAGTGAGGGGGCAAAAGTCATTGCAGTGCTCAGGGTGTGAATCCAGCACCCAGTGCAGGGTACACTGCCCTGCTCCTCTTGGCCACACCATGGCTGACCCAGGCCAGGATGCTGTTGGCCTGCTCAGCCACCTGGCCACAGGCTGGCTCAGCTTCAGCCTCTGTTGCCCAGCACCCCAGGTCTTTGCTGGGCGTCTTTCCAGCCACTCTTCCCCCAGACTGGAGTGTGGCAGGGGGTTGCTGTGACCCAGGTCCTGGACCTGCCACTTGGCCTTGATGAACCTCATGCCATTGGCTTGGCCTTTGATCCAGCCTGGCCAACACTGCTGCCAGCTTGGGCCTGTTTGCAAACTGACTGAGGCAGCCTCCATGTCCTCACCCAGGGCACTGACAGAATGTTCAGGAGAACTCCTGGGGGCAGGAGTTGATCTGCTGGAGGGTAGAGAGGCTCTGCAGAGGGACCTGGACAGGCTGGACAGATGGGCAGAGGCCAAGGGCAGGAGATTGAACACATCCAAGTGCCGGGTTCTGCACATTGGCCACAGCAACCCCATGCAGAGCTACAGGCTGGGGTCTGAGTGGCTGGAGAGCAGTCAGGCTGAGAGAGACCTGGGGGTGCTGGTCGACGGTAGACTGAACATGAGCCTGCAGTGTGCCCAGGCAGCTAAGAGGGCCAGTGGCATCCTGGCCTGCATCAGGAACAGTGTGGCCAGCAGGAGCAGGGAGGTCATTCTGCCCCTGTACACTGCACTGGTTAGGCCACACCTCGAGTACTGTGTCCAGTTCTGGGCCCCTCAGTTTAGGAAGGAGGTTGACTTGCTGGAACGAGTCCAGAGAAGAGCAACAAAGTTGGTGAGGGGTTTGGAACATAAGCCCTACGAGGAGAGGCTGAGGGAGCTGGGGTTGCTTAGCCTGGAGGAGACTCAGGGGTGACCTTATTACTCTCTACAACTACCTGAAGGAAGGTTGTAGACAGACGGATGTTGGTCTCTTCTCCCAGGCAAGCAGTACCAGAACAAGAGGACACAGTCTCAGGCTGCACCAGGGGAGGTTCAGGCTGGATGTTAGGAAAAAGTTCTATACAGAAAGAGTGATTGCACATTGGAATGGGCTGCCTGGGGAGGTGGTGGAGTCGCCATCACTGGAGGTTTTCAGGAGAAGACTTGACAGGGTGCTTGGTGCTGTGGGTTAGTTGCTTGGGCGGTGTTGGATTGGTTGATGGGTTGGACGCGATGATCTTGAAGGTCTCTTCCAACCTGGTTTATTCTATGTATTCTATGTATTCTATTCTAACTGGCCCCAGCACTGAGCCTTGGGGAACACCACTGGTGACCAGACACCAAGTGGAGTTAGCTCCATCCACTGCAGACAGCAGAAGGAAAACCAACCCCAGGGGATCAGAAAGAGAGCTCCTGGCTCAGTGCTGAGGAGATTCAGCCCTCAGAAGGTCCTAGAGTAGAGAAGGACACCAGGTGCCCCACACACTGCATCCAGCTCCCTGCAGTGAGGCTGCAGAGCCCAGCTGCTGGCAATGCCACCAGAGCAGGGCTGCTGGGGAGCACAGGGGTGGAAGAGCTGCTGGCACTCAGAGCCTCACCCTGCCTTGCTGCCACCCAGAAACCTCCCCTTGAGAGCTGCAAATGGCAAGGCACCTCCTGGCCCAGGAGATCCCAGCCTAGAAAGCAGCCAGGGGCAAGCAAAGCCTGGCCTGAAGAGCAGAGCAGGATGCTGAGCTCCTCACCTCTGAGTGCTGATGCTGTAGGGAGCCTCCTTGGGCTCTGTTTCTGCCCTTGGATCCTGCAGCTCCTCCCAGACACTGCTCTCTTGGCAATGTCTGCTGGCTCTGGCCACTGGCCTGCCCCCTGCCCCTCAGCCTGCTCAGGGCTAGCTGAGGCATCTTTTTAATTTGAGGAGTTGCTGCAGGAGGAGACTAACTTCTAAGCCTTCTTTTGAGCCTCTGTGACCAGCACCACTCAGCCCTTTCCCTCTGCTGCCTGCTGCTCTGCCTCTGCACGTCTTGGCTTCTGCTTTTGCTTCTTTCTCCCTGCAGCTCCTCTTCTCCTTCACCTCCTTCTCTTCGCCCTCTGACTTGTCCTCAAGATGTCTTTTCAGCCTTGATTGCTGCTTGCTGACTTCAGACACCTTTGTGCTTTCCCTTTCCCGGGGGGCAGCATCTTTACCCCTGGCTGGCTTCTCTCTCTCAGGCTTAGGTTTCCCTGGGGCCCGGCCGAGCGCTCCCAGCTGTGGTTTCCGCCTCGCCTGCAGCCTCTCTTGCTTGGCTGACTCTGCTTTGCCAGCCTGTGCTGCTTGCTTTGCCTCAGCACCAGGCTGACCCTTCCTGTCTGCTGCCAATTCTGTCCTCTGAGCTTGCTCTGGAGCTCCAGGGGGATGTTGGAGCCTCCTATCAAGTGTGGGATCCCTGAGGACTCTTTTGAGACCACGCTGTGGAGGACTTGGGCAGGGTTGGTTCTCCTCAGGGTGCACAGCAGTCTGAGCAGGGCCTTTAGCTGCCAGATGAGCTGCCTGTGCTGCTCAGCAGGGGCTGGAGCTGCAGCTGCAGGAGATGATCCTTGCTGAACAAGAGAGGCAGCCTGCAAGACAGACAAATCCACCACTGGGCTGCCTGGCACAGCTCTGACTCTCAGCTGCTCAGATCCTCTCTGCAAACCAAAGCCACCAACAGAAGGGCCTTGAAAGCTGTGAGGTTCAGCCACTGCACTGCTGAGGAGCCCTGCACTGCTCATTACCAGCACTGCAGCCATGCAGCCCCCTTACAAAAGATCCACTTCAAGCCCAAGGCAGAATCAGGGCCACAGAGCAGCACTGCAAGCTGTGTCCCTTCACACAGGGCCTCACTGCAGCCTTCCTGCTTCTCCCCATCCCTCCTGCTCCAGGCCACTCAGCTGCCCAGCCCCTGATACACTTTCCCTCTTTCTGCCCTTCTGAGGTGCTTGGCTTTGCCTCCAGCTGGCAGCACAGCAAACCTTCAGGTACAAAGGCAGAGCCCTGCAGCTCAGCTGCCATCTTCAGAGGGTGGCATCGACCCAGCCTGGCCTGAGGAGGCAATGGACTTGACTGCCAGCAGCCAGGCCTCCTTGTCCTGCCTCAGAAGAGAGAGTGGAGGAAGTCTGGCTTGCTGTGAGCCACAAGAAGGGCTGGAAGAGGAGGAGCACAGGCAGGGATCATTGTGGAGGCAAACTCAGGACCTTTTTTTGCCTCCATTTTGAGGGCAATTCTTAGTTTTGAGGTCACCAAATCCTGCCCAAGCCCCCCAGGTGAACTGGCATTGCTCCACTCCTCACAGAGCTCTGCTTCCCAGGCAGCAGCACAAGCTGATGGCTGGCAGCTCCCAGGACAGCCAAGAACTGTCCCAAAGAGCCTGAGACCCCCCCAGAAAAGTGTCACCACCTGTGCTGCTCACCTGTGCTGGGGCCTGCTCCAGCTCTGAGAGCTTTGGCCGCAGCTCCAGCAGCTTCTTTTCCTTCTCAAGCACTTGCTGCCTCAGCAGCTGCTCCTGGGGCAAAGGCTGCGCTGGAGGAGCAGAGGCAGCAGCCCTGGCACAGGCAGGTGCAGTGCATTCCTCTGGCTAGAAACAGAGCAGAACCTCTTACACTGCAAATCCTGAGGGAGCCAGGGAGCCCTGCAGCTGCTTTGCTTAGAACAAGGTCAGCCAGCCCCAGCCTCACCCTAACACCCCCACGGCCCCCATGCTCAGCTCACTCCAGCTCCCCTACCTGCTGCCACCACCCAGCACTGGAGCTCACTCTGTGCAGCTGGTGGAAGCTGCACTCTTCATGCACAATGGAACCAAACTCATTTGAAACCTTTGCCCCGCCTCGAATTTGCTGCTGTGACAGGGGGACATCACCTAACAGCAGTTCATCCATCTCCACCCTCCAGAGCACAGGTTTGAAACAGGCAAACCAAGCCCCCCAGTGTTGAAGAATGGCTCAGAGAGAGGACAGGGACCTCTAGCAGTGTTGCACAACCCAGGCTCTGAGGCTGATCAGACTATTGGCATAAGAATTGGCCGAGCTGGAGGTCAATCAGCAGGCTCTTGGGGACAGCCTGCCCTTGAGAGCTTGGTAAACAACTTGGGCGGAGCTGAGAGCCAGGTAGAAGAGGAAGTAAACCACAAGTAGGAGGAGCCTGTGAGCACGACCTTTCGGGTTAGAGCCAACAGGACAATGACGAGTAGGCGTGCATTAGCCTACGGTTATAGAAGTCTGATGCAAACCCAATGAAGTTGATCTTGCTTTGTCACTCACACCGAGTCGGTCGCTTGTTCCGCCGCGGGACAACTCCTCCGCAGGTGGCGCCCGAACGGGGGCGAAGCTACGGAAAAGGCGTAGGAGGACGCGGCCGGGACGCAGCGCCGGCTGCAGCGACCGGAGGGATCTCGAAAAGAGGATGCCTGGAGCAATCCGAAGGAGGTCTGCGCCGTCCAAGGAGGGCTGCCACCGTGGAAGGACACGGGACCGCGGATCGACGCGGAGCTGCATAGGAGCGAACGTGGAGGGAGGCAGAGCGCGGAAGGACGCGGACGGGAGAGCGCGCAATGGATAAAGAGGTAGCTCTCACCTTACTGCAGCGCCTTTTAGAAAGCAGGCTGAGGGCTCACAGGGCTGCCAGCAGCACTCCCATCTGCAGGCAGAGGTGGCACTGGCCAAGCAGGATCTAATGCCTGGACTCTGACATCCAGGGCATGCAGCTTCTCCAGGGGGAAAACCCTGTCCCACGTTGAGCGCAGGAGGAGCAAACTCTTGCGAGTCTCTGTGTCCCCCTGCAGCAACAAAGCAACCCCAGGGCTGCCTCAGCTCCTGCCAAACACAGCCTGCAGCTTTGCTGCCAGAAGGAAGGCTGCATTTATGTCCTGTTGCTCTCAGCACTTGGCATTTCAACACGCTGGCCTGGCTGTGCAGCAGCTCTCAGCAGTGCAGCTCACACTCCCATGCCAAGGGAATCAGGCAACAGCCTCTGAGGCAAGCAATGAACCCAGGGGCTTGTGCTCAGCTCTCCAGCCCCTGCAGGACTTTTCCCCACCACAACCCAGACCAGGGCTATCAGTTACAATTCATCCAGTTCTGGTTCAGGTCAGCTGCACCATCAGACCCATCTGTGAGACACAGATCCAACCTCCTTGTAGGCTCAGTGCCCACTTGATTGCTTCAAACCACCAGCAGGGACCAAGGCCCTCAGTGCCTCAGAAAAGCCAAGCAGTTTGTGTGGTTCACCACCCAAGCAAAGCCAGCCCTGGGCACAGTGCTCATTGCCCAGGCACAGCTTTGGGCTACAGAACTCTTCTGAGGTGCAGAGACCTTCTCAAAGACAGAGAGAAAGGTTTCCAGCAGGTTTGGGGCAAAAGCCTGCAGGTATGCTCCTCCCACATTCTTGAGGATGGAGTCCATCAGGTGCAGAGCAGGGAGCTTCTGGGATGGAGGAGCCTGGAATCATGAGAAGAGAGGGAGAAGTTCAGCACAACCAAAGCACCTCTGAAGCATTGCACACACAGGGATTGCCAGGCTCAGACACCTCAGAGCCAGCACTTCAGCAGGGTTGGAACGCTGAGGTTTTCTCTTGCAGGCAAAACCAGCCCCTGGGACAGGCCTGCAGACAGCTTTTAACCCCTGGGTTAAAAGCAGGCAGGCTGGAAACCAGCCCTCGCCCCCCTGCTGCCCTGCTCTGCCCCTCTCCTGCCTCACAGCAGGACATCTCCCCAGGCCCTCCTCGCCCTCCAGGCCCCCCCAGCCCGCTGGCTGCAGCTGGTGCCCCCAGCAGCACAGCTAGGAGCAGCAGGCAGGGGAACTTCCAAACCTTGGCCGCCTGTGCCTCCACCAGGGAGACAATGCTGCTGGCAAAGGCCACGTTCTGCTGGGCCAGGACGGTCAGCTTGGTGATGCAGGACTTGCTGCTGCATGTCAGGCACTGCAGCTGTGCCCAGTAATCCTGGCACACAGCTGACACCTCTCTCCTGGCTGCTGGGGACTCAGCAGGCAGCTCTGGCAGGCTGGTTCCACTCAGCAGCTCCAACCCCATCCCAAACACACTGTGGGCCACAGGGCCTCCCAGCTCCTCCAGCCCAGGCAGCTGCTTCCCTGGCAGCAGGTCTGGTCTCTAGAGAGGGAGAGCACTTCAGTGACAAGTCCAGGAGCCAAGGACACAGAGACCCTGCCCTCCCCAGCCCTCCCTACCCCCACACAGGCCTTGGCTCCGCAGGATGCCTCCTGCAAACCCTCCTGCCCTGCGCTTGCCTCTCTGCCAGGCTGCGGCTCCCCTGCCCTGGCAGAGCAGGCAGAGGGGCAGCAGCTCCCAGCACCCAGGAGCACTGGCCAAGAGCAGCCCTCAGGGCTCCCCTGGCCCACCCCTGCTGAAGCCGGGAGCCCCCTGGTCGCAGTTTCCCTGACCTCCTTTGGGACGCTGCCAGTGCGGCCGGGCAGGCTGGGGGCAGCCTTGGCAGTGGGCCCCTGTGAGCTCCTCCTGAGGCTGGGGATCCTGGGGAAGGCAGAGAAGGGCTGGCATTAACTGCCAGGGGCTGAGCCTCTCTCAGAGATGCACAGGAGGAAGAGGAGCCAAAGCTCTGAGGGCATGAGGTGCTCCTGACGTAGAGTGAAACCATGGCAAGGGGCTGGGCCCCTCCCTGCCACCCTGCTCCCAGCCAGGGCATGCACAGGGCATCGGGGCACCCGGGCCAAGCTCCTGCCCACAGCCAGCCCTGTGCCAGCCCTGTCCCAAGTGCAGGGGGCAGAGGGGCCAGCAGGGGCAGAGGGGCCAGCAGGCACCAGACACTCACCTCTGGTAGAACAGCAGGTCGGCCTGCTGCTGCTGCAGGACCTCTTGGGTGTCTGCGGAGCCGACCCGCTCGTCGTCCGCCAGGTACCACTGCCCGTCGCTGGCCTGCAGCAGGGGAAGAGAGAGCAGGGCTGGGCTGTGCCCAGGCACCTTCCTGGCAGCAGGAGCAGCAGAAGCAGCGCCTGTGGGCAGAGCTCCTCTCCCCACAAGGCAGAGGAGGCCCAGGGCAGGCCAGGGGGCTCTGCCAGAGCCGAACCTTCCCCCCTCCTGCAGCACAGCGCAGCCTGTACCCCGCAGCCAGTGCTGCCCACCACGCACATCTGCTGAGCACCCTCCTTGCTGGGCCCTACAGGGACCCCCCAGCACCCCCCAGCCCTGAGGGGGTGGCACCACAGCTCCTGGGCTCACCTTCACGTAGCAGCAGTAGTGCCCTGCGTGGCAGCTGTGCCCAGCGTGCACCAGCACCGCATAGAGGCTGTACAGGACGGGGTCCCTGTGCCGCACAGACACGTAGGGGCGGAGGTTCAGCGGCACGGGGTACCGCACGTGCTGCAGAGACAGGAGGGCTCAGGAGCCTGCACAGGGCAGGGCTTCTGTGCTGGGGCAAGAGCAGCACAGCTCTGTGCCACCTCTCAAGAGAAGGGCACTCAGCCTCCTTGTGCAGAGGTGGTGCTGAGGAAGGCGGCAGAGGAGCCAAGCTCCGCCTGCACCGCACAGCTGGGGAACGGCTGCAGCAGCACGGCACAGCTCACACTGGGCACAGGAGCACCTCCCAGCCTGCTCTGGGCAGCAGGACCTGGGGCCAGGAGACAGCCTCAGCTCCGGGCTGCCAAGCACTCACCTTGGTGATCTTCGCTCCGGCGCAGGGGGCAAAGCGCTTCAGTGCCACGGTGAGGACGTTGGCGGCTCGGTGGATGCTGAGGCGTTTGCTGGCCGACACCTCCTGCTGGCACCTGCACAGGCAGAGCTCCAGCTCTTCAAGCTGCTCTGCCAGCCAGCTGCCTGCCAGCCCTGCCCGGGCAGCAAACCCCTTGGCACTGACCCTGCCAGCAGCAGGCACTGCCGCAGGGCCCCTGCTGCCGGCCACGGCTGCCGGCCCGGCTCCTCCTCACCACAGGAGGCAGCCTTCGTGGCAGGCTCCCGCGGCCACGTCCCTCACGGCCGAGCCGTGGAGCAGGCAGAGAAGCCCTCCCGCAGCCAGCAGGGGGCACACCTGCTTGCCCCCAGCACAGCGCCCCCCGGCGCCCGCAGCCCCACACTCACCTGGCACACTTGCAGGCGTTCTCCCCGCACAGCAGCTCTGCCTGCACAAACTGCCCCAGCGCCTGCACCACGCTCGTGGCCTCCTGCACGGACAGAGGAGAGCTCAGGCCACCAGTGGCCTGTCCACGCCACAGCCCCGAGAGATCACACCGAGCCTGGGCATGGGGCCACAGGCTGCAGCAAACCCCTGAGCCCCACCAGCTGGCACTGCCCAGCACCACGAGGGGCAGCTGCAGGGCCCCCAGCACCACGGAGCCTCTCGCCCAGGCACCGGGCACTGCCCTGCCAGACACAGCAGGCAGCTCAACAAGGCAGCGGCTTCCCTCTTCCCTGCGCTGTGCCTTGGCACCGGCAGGCTCAGGAGCCCTGAGGGCAGCGATGCTGCAGCTGCAGGAACAGCCCCAGGAGAGCAGAGCTCCTCCCCAGCCCCCACCCTGCCGCCCTACCCCGATCTCCAGCGCCAGGTCAGGTAAGGCTCGTAGGTGTCCCAGGTCCGCTTGCACTCCAAGCACGTCACTGCCAGAGAAAGAGCACTGAGCACAGCCTGCCATGGCCCTGCACCCACCCCAGCACAGCACAGGCGGCACCAGGCTTCCCCTCTCGGGCTCTGGGCTGCGGGAGGCCAGCACCAGGGGGCACAGCCTACCCGGGAGGAAGGCTGCCAATTCCACCGTGCCCTGGCACAGCCAGTGTGGCAGCAGGGGCTCCTTGGCTGGGGGCAAGGAGCTGGGCACCCACAGCCAACAGAGTTTCCTCCCACCACAGCAGGCACCACAAACCCCAGCAGCTGCAGCTGGGGATCTCTGGCACACACTCAGCACTGCTCCCAAATGATTCCTCCTGCCAGGCAGCCCTGAGAGGCCCAGGCCCAGGAGCTGGCAGCCAACACTCACCACGGGACCGCAGGCAACCGCCAAAGATCTGCTGAACCAGGGTCGGGGCCTGGCTCTGGCCATCCAAGCTAGGCACAGGAGCAGCAGGTCTCACACCGCCCCTCCACCACGGCCACCCCGAGGGCCCCCTCCCCGTGTCCTCAGGACAGCTCCCCCCGGGGTGCTCTGGCCAGCACACAGGCTGCAGAGCTCCAGAGGCAGAGGCAAGTCTCAGAGGGAAGCCTCTCCCAGTGCCACAGCTCAAGGGCTGGCACCAGGCTCCCAGGGGCACCTTCCTCCAGCAGGAGCAGAAGCTGCTGGCCGCAGCTCAGAGCTGCGCGCTGCAGACAGAGGCAGCGCAGGGCCCAGAGGACAGCTGCTCACCCACAGCCACAGAGCTGCACCTGAGCCAGCTGCACCCTGGGTTCCTCGGCAGCTGGCACAGGATCCAGACCCAGAGCAGCCTCAGGAGCGGGGCACAGGGCCACAGCTGTGCTGGGGCAGGGGAGCCGGGAGAAGGTGGACTGTGGCACAGAGGGGCAGAGAGCTGGGCCATCCAGTGCGGCCCCTGCACTCAGTGCCTCTCTCTGGGAGTTCAACCTGGGGCAGAGGTTCACCCCTCCCAGGGGCACGGGGCACTGGGGAGGGCACAGGGCAGGAGGGCCACACATACTGGGCACAGCCGTTCCAGCAGGCCTGCTGCATGGCGTCGATGCTGTAGCGCAGGAACTCGTGGGCATCCTCCTGCTGCCGCAAGCAGAGGTGCTGGGCAATGTCTGCAGGAGGGGCAGCAACCAGCCTCAGCAGCTGCTGCAACAGATGCAGCTCCTCCCTCCCTGCCTGCTGCCCCGCAGCCCAAACCTGCTCTCAGACTCACGGCCACGGGAGAAGCCCCCCGCAGCCCACGGAGCCCCCAGCCCCCGGCAGGCTCCCTGAGTCACCTCAGGAGAGCTGTCTGCCAAGACCTGCCCCCATCCCACAGGTTCTGCTCCAGCATCAGTCCCTGCTCCCCTGCAGGGCGGGGTGGGGCAGGGTGGGGCGGGGCAGGGCGGGGCAGGGCGGGGTGGGGCAGCCTCCCTTACTCTTGAGGTTCCGGGTGAAGGCCATCGGCTTTATGGCCTGCCCACTGCTGGCAAACGCCTGCCCCACCTGGTCCTGCAGCGTGCACAGCAGGCAGAAGCCTTCTTGGCGGCCTGGAGCAGCAGAGCAGAGGGCAGGACGTCAAGGTCAGAGCCAGGAGAGATGGAGGCAGGACAGAGGGTGCAGGGATCTCTGTTCCAACAGGGGTCAGCCACGCTCAGTGGTCCCTAGGAGCTCTGTGCTGCAGCACAGCTCTGGGGCATCCTGGCTACACAGGGGCCAGCAGACGTCCCCCTGGCTGATGCCATCCCACTCACGGTACCACTGCAACGCCCCTCCCCCCCCAGAGGAGACAGCCTCCATGGGGATGGAAAGCAGCCACAGGTACTCCCCGGAGGAGGGCACAGGTTGGCCCTGAGGGGCAGGTCCCAGCAGAGCCCTACAGACAGGGCTGTGAGCCCTGAGTGCTCCCCCTGGTCCCGGCTCCGACCCTCCCACAGCAGCTGCTGCCCACAGGCAGCCTCCTGCCTGCCCTGGATGCACCCAGCAGAGGCAGCGCCTCCCCGGTCCCCACGGAGGCCACGCAGGACAGGCCTGTGATGGGTGGGCACTGGGAGGCAACCAAAGCCATTTCTGGAGTCCTTGTGGGCAGCTGCTTGCAGGCCAAGGGGCTGCTCTTGGCTGCCTAGACACAGCATTTGGTCACAACCTCCATGTCAGGACAGGCAGTTTCAGCATCCCAAGTGCCTGCATTAGCAGAAGGGACACCAAAGGTGACTCTGCTCTACTTCCTTGGGCTTTGTTACCTTGAAATGTGCTGCAGAAACAGCCACACCTCAAACTGCCCATCTCAAGGCTTGACAGCTGCTGACAGGCCTTGGGCACTGCAGGCAGCAAAGCCTGTGCCTGGAAGAGGGCAAACAGACTTGGCTGTGCTGGGACCTGTTTCCCTTGGCTGCCTCAATACTTTCCCTAACTTGGCTCAAGCACAGGGGTGCTGCAGGAAGCCCACTCTGAACTGGCCCAGTCAAGGATTTCCCAGCCTTCACATCAAATCCTCACTAGGGATGTGTGCACCTCCAAGAGCAGCTTCAAAAGGGTGCCTGAGTGGCTGAAGGTTCTGTCACTGTCAATGCCTGCATTGACTGCTCCTCCACGCCATTGACCACTCTGAAAGAGGGAAACATCAAATATGTTGGTATTCATCAGGAAACTGATGAATTTTGTAGCTGTGTGATTCCAAAGGGAGAGAACTGAACTGTGCAAGGCTCAGCCTCTGCAGACTGGGGGACCTTGTGGAGCTGGTCACCAGCTGAGAGCTTTGCTTGACAGAAGAACTGAAGGAGTGGGAGCTGAGAGACAAAGCCTTGATAAGGCAAGCAGCTGACTGACAGCCCAAGGACAGGGGTGGGAGAAGATGCAGGCCCTGCCCGTTTGGAGGTGAAAAGCACCATGGACAACAGGTAACCTCAAGTGACCATGAGGTTCCAATAGCTCTGAATAAGGTATGGGCACCAGGGATAGATGGGGACAGGATAATGATTTCTGGGGCAACTGGAGCCTGTGTCTGTTCCTATGCTGCAGGAACCTCTGTGCCCACGGATCCACGGGGGTGTCCATGGGGGTGCACACTTTGGGAGAGATTCCTGTGAACCCCAGGGCTGCAATAAAAGCCTGGATAAACTCATTTGCTATCAAGGGTAGCTTCTTGGTTCCAACAGCAACGTCTGGTGAATCCAGGTTAATGACAGGTAGGAAATGTTAGTCTCCAGTTCAGCACCGCAAGCAATATCCATCGTAAGGACATCTTCCTCAGGGTCTGCCGAGAGTCAGTGACCGTTGCTGTCACACCTTGTCAAGAGCAGCAGCCGGTGCGGGGCCTGCCGCCCCGTGGCAGATATTCACTGTGCAGCTCCACAGGCAGAGCTGCCTGGAGCTGTGGCTCCATCCCTGTGTCTCGCCAGCTGCAGGCGCTCAGCCCTGCTGTGCTTTCCTTGCACTGCTGCCCCCAGCTTCCCGAGCAGCTTCCCGCACTGGCATCAGCTCACCGCGTTTCGGCTGGGGGTTGCTGTGGCT
Source organism: Dryobates pubescens (assembly GCF_014839835.1). Lineage (NCBI taxonomy): Eukaryota > Metazoa > Chordata > Aves > Piciformes > Picidae > Dryobates > Dryobates pubescens. The sequence goes on along the minus strand of NC_071651.1, from coordinate 2,265,850 downwards.
GTCTCGCTGGCAGCGGTGTCAGCAAGGGCAGTGGTGCCTCTGGAGCAGGCAGGGATTCTGCACGCAGGCTCTGGCGTGCTCTCGGGGCAGGCATCTTGGGGCAGGGGTGTTCAGCCGGGCACTGAAGAAGTCTCTCGGCGACAGGCTGAGAATGCCCCACCAGTGGATCCGCAGCAGGGGTCTCGTTTGCTCGGGTGCAGAACAGGAACTGCTTTGGCCACGCCACATCAGCGCAGAGAGCAGAGAGCTGAACGCAGCCAGGGAAAAACCAAAGCCTCCTGGCACGGCGCCGCCGGGGGCGGCGTCAGACGTCACTTCCGCCCTTGCTACCGCAGGGGGGGTCCGTGCGACCCGCGGCAACCATGGCGCTATCGGGTGAGGCGTCATTACGTCACTTCCGCCCTTCCTGCCAGCCGCCGCTGCCAGCCGGGCGGCTCTGGTCCTGCGGCCCCCGGATCCGCACGGGGAAGCTGCAGCTGCCGAGTCCCACAGCCAGGACCCGCCGTGGCCAGAGCCCCGCCACGAGCGCACCCCGTGGCCCCTCAGCCGCTCCGCCGCGGCTCCGGCTGCCCCGCAGCGTGGAGCGGAAACCAGCGACGGGAGGCGCCGGGTTCTGCGCCTGCGCGGCCGGCGCTGGCTGAGCCTGAGCCTGGCCGTAGGGCCGCAGAGTCGTTTGGCTTAGGAAGCCTCTCTGGGAGTACCGAGCCTAACCATTATTTAGCTCTGTTGAGGCTGGGGCTGCCCCGGGTCCCGCAGCGCCACAGCTCTGCGGCATTGAAACCCCTCCGCCAGTGGGAGGTGGTTGGGACCCCGTCCCTGGTGATGCTCAATGTGAGGCTCGACAGGGCTCCGTGCAGCCGGATCTAGCTGAGGGTGTCCCTGCTGACTGCAGGGGGGGTGGACTGGATGACCCTCGGAGGTCCTTTCCAACCCAGACCATTCTATGATTCTATGAGCTGAATGGCAAAGGTCCAGCTCCAAGCCATTTGCTCTCCCTCTCTCTGTGGGAACATTCAGCCCATGACCAGGCTTTGCCTATCTCAGTTCTGCTCAAACACTGCAGTGCCTACGGGTGCAGCTCTGGTGCAGCCACAGGGGATTTATGCTGCCCCCTGCCCCTGGGAAACCACCGCTGCACAAACACAGCACCTAGGCAGTGGCTACACAGAGCTCCAAGAACAAGACTCCTGTCTGCCTGTGGCCACTGCAGGAGAGAACGCTGCAAACTTTGAAGCCTCCGAGGACTCTGTGTCTGGGCTAAGAGAGTGCCACAGGCTGAGCTTTAACCTGCTGCTATTCATCCTGCCTCATGCTAGCTGCAAAATGAAAGTGCTGGCTGCAGCAGAGTGTGGTGGGGCTTGGAGTTCAGATTGAACACAGGAGGCTTCCTGTTCTGGTTGCTGCTTTTGGTTTCTAGTGTTGGGTGCTGGCTCTTTCCCGCAGGGATGGGGCAGGGGAGGTCAGGCAGCTGCTGGCTTTGCTTCTTTGCTTTGTGCTTTTCCTGTTTCCTGCCTGTAGTGGGTTGAGAGAGAAGGCTCAGCTTTCCCTCCCCCACTAAGAAGGAAAAAAACCCACGGCTACCTCAGTCAGAAAAGCAAAGGAATGCTATATTTACAAGCAGTGGGGAAATGCAGGAGATAGATATATACAACATATACAGTATTTACTACATATACACAGAAATATACAGCAAAGAAAGATACAGGAACAAGATTCCCTCCTCTGGACAGAGGAGGGTTCCTCCCTGTATCTCCCTCTCTCCCCCTACCTCCCTTTTTTCCCAAAGAGGGTTAGAGACAGAAAAGAGCAGTTATTAAGGAAGAAAAATCTTAGTAGGCCTCCAGGATTAGTGCAGGATTAGTGCTTTTCTGTTATCCAGGGTCGTTCTGGCTAGATGCCCAGAAGCAGACAAGCTGGAAAGGGAGAGCAAAGAGGAACTGAACAGGATTCTAACTGCACTAAAACTTAAAGCTGCATTCTGACTGGGGATAAACTGGAGCCTGAATGGTGATAAACCGGACTTGCCTGGGGATAAACTGGAGCCTGCTGGGAATAAAATGGAGCTTGACTGGGGATAAACTGGAGCCTGACTGGAGTTAAACTGGAGTTTGGGGTAAAACAGGTGCCTTACTGGGAATAAACTGGAGCCTGACTGGGGATAAACTGGAGCTTGACTGGGGATAAACTAGAGCCTGTCTGGGGATAAACTGGAGCTTGACTGGGGATAAACTAGAGCCTGTCTGGGAATAAACTGGAGCTTGACTGGGGAAAAACTGGTGCCTGACTGGTGATAAACTGGAGCCTGACTGGGGTTAAACTGGAGCTTGATTGGGGGTAAACTGGAGCCTGACTGGGGTTAAACTGGAGCTTGATTGGGGGTAAACTGGAGCCTGACTGGGGATAAACTGGAGCTTGCCTGGGGATAAACTGGAGCCTGAATGGTGATAAACCGGACTTCCCTGGGGATAAACTGGAACCTGTCTGAGTGCCTGGGAGAAGAGACCAACCCCTTCCTGGCTACAACCACCTTTCAGGTAGTTGTAGAGGGCAATGAGGTCACCCCTGAGCCTCCTCTGCTCCAGGCTAAGCAACCCCAGCTCCCTCAGCCTCTCCTCACAGGGCTGTGCTCAAGGCCTCTCCCCAGCCTTGTTGCCCTTCTCTGGACACCTTCAAGTCTCTCAATGTCCTTCTTAAACTGAGGGGCCCAGAACTGGACACAGGACTCAAGGTGTGGCCTAACCAATGCAGAGTACAGGGCTGAATGACCTCCCTGCTCCTGCTGGCCACACTCTTCCTGATGCAGGCCAGGATGCCATTGGCCCTCTTGGCCACCTGGGCACACTGCTGGCTCATGTTTAGGCGGCTGTCAATCAGTACCCCCAGGCCCCTCTCTGTTTGGCAGCTCTCAGCCACTCTGAGCCCAGCCTGGAGCTCTGCATGGGGTTGCCGTGGCCAAAGTGCAGCCCCTGGCACTTGGACTTGTTAAATGCCATCCTGTTGGCCTCTGCCCATCTGCCCAGTCGGTGGAGGTCCCTCTGCTTATCCCCAGTCAAGCTCCAGTTTAACCACAGTCAGGCACCAGTTTAACCCCAGCTAGGCTCCAGTTTATACCCAGTCAGGCACCAGTTTATCCCCAGGCAAGTCCAGTTTATCCCCATTCAGGCTCCAGTTTAACCCCAGTCAGGCTCCAGTTTATCACCAGTCAGGCACCAGTTTTTCCCCAGTCAAGCTCCAGTTTATTCCCAGACAGGCTCCAGTTTATCCCCAGGCAAGTCCAGTTTATCCCCAGTCAGGCTCCAGTTTATTCCCAGTAAGGCACCTGTTTTACCCCAAACTCCAGTTTAACTCCAGTCAGGCTCCAGTTTATCCCCAGTCAAGCTCCATTTTATTCCCAGACAGGCTCCAGTTTATCCCCAGGCAAGTCCGGTTTATCACCATTCAGGCTCCAGTTTATCCCCAGTCAGGCTCCAGTTTATCCCCAGTCAGGCTCCAGTTTATCCCCAGTCAGGCTCCAGTTTTACCCCAGTCAAACTCCAGTTTAACTCCAGTCAGGCAACAGTTTATCCCCAGGCAAGCTCCTGTTTATCCCCATCCAGGCTCTAGTTTATCCCCAGTCAGGGTCCAGTTTATCCCCAGTTTGCCCAGGCCCACCCCTCCCAGCCCCTGCTGAGCTCTTCTGGGGAGAACAATTGGAAAGTGAAACTCAAATGGATTGCCGGGGGGGGGGGGGGGGGGGGGAGCAGGGTAGAGGGTCTGAGAGCTAGGATTGCTGGTTGGAGTCATAGTAGGAGCACTGGGATGGCACTTGGCTTAGCGGGGATGGTTGGGCTCAAAAGCACCAATTTAGGGATATTTGGGGCTCAAAAGCACCATTTCAGTGAATCTTTGGGTTTAAAACATGGATTGGGGGAAAATTGTGGCAGATAAACACCAATTTAGGCACATCTGGGGCTCAGATGCATCAGGTTAGGGAACAGTTTGTGCTCTGAACCACCAATTTGGAGACATTATAGAATAGAATAGAATAGAATAGAATAGAATAGAATAGAATAGAATAGACCAGGTTGGAAGAGACCTTCAAGATCATTGAGTCCAACCCATCAACCAATCCAACACCACCTAAACAACTAACCCACGGCACTGAGCACCCTACCAAGGCTCCTCCTGAGCACCTCCCATGACGGCGATTCCACCACCTCCCCCGGCAGCCCATTCCAATGGGCAATCACTCTCTCTGTATGGAACTTCTTCCTAACATCCAACCTACACCTCCCCTGGTGCAGCCTGAGACTATGTCCTCTTGTTCTGGTGCTGGCTGCCTGGGAGAAGAGGCCATCATCCATCTGTCTACAACCTCCCTTCAGGTAGTTGTAGAGAGCAAGAAGGTCTCCCCTGAGCCTCCTCTTCTCCAGGCTAAGCAACCCCAGCTCCCTCAGCCTCTCCTCACAGGGCTGTGTTCCAAACCCCTCACCAACTTTGTTGACCTTCTCTGGACTCGTTCCAGCAAGTCAACCTCCTTCCTAAACTGAGGGGCCCAGAACTGGACACAGTACTCAAGGTGCTGTCTCACACCAAATTAGGGACATTTTGGGCTAAACCCCACCAATCTGGGGACAGTGTGGGCACAAAAGCAGCAGCTAAGGGACAGTTTGGGCTCACAAGGAGCCTGAGTTGGGAAGGGAGCAGGGAGAGGAGAACAGCTTGGACAGCTTGGACAGCTTGGACAGCTTGAACAGCTTGGACAGCTTGATCAGCTTGGACAGCTTGAACAGCTTGGACAGCTTGGACAGCTTGAACAGCTTGGACAGCTTGATCAGCTTGGACAGCTTGAACAGCTTGGACAGCTCAGGGCCTGGCCTGGATCAGCAGTGGTGTGGCCAGCAGGAGAAGGGCAGGGGTTGTCTCCCTGGACTCAAGACTGGTGAGGCCACACCTTCAGTGCTGAGGGGCAGTTTTGAGTTCTTCACCCCAAGATGGACCCATCTGGCTGTTAGGAAGAAGTTCTTCACAGAAAGAGAGATTGGCCATTGGGATGTGCTGCCAGGGAGGTGGTGGAATCACCATCACTGGAGGTGTTTAGGAAGAGACTGGATGGGGTGCTTGGTGCCATGGTTTGGTTGATTAGATGGTGTTGGGCGATAGGTTGGGCTCAATGATCTTAAAGGTCTCTTCCAACCTGCTTAATTCTTTTCTATCCTATCCCTGGAAGGGTTCCAAAACCTGCAGCCTTGGCATTGTGTCACTCAACTCTCCACCCAAACCCTGACAAAGGTCACCTCCAAGTCAGTTACAGACAAGGTTAGGGGCTAAAAAAACCCAAGGGGAACATCTCTGGGGCCAGATGTGGATTGGGCAGAGATGAGGATGGTCCATGGGCTGTGCTCTGCTTCCCCTAGGCAAGCCAGAAGGCCACCTTGTTGTGGTGGGTTGAAGTTTCCCCACAGCATTAACTGTGCCACACCAACTCAGAAGCAAATGAATCAAAATCTGCACTCTGCAATGGAATGCACTGAAGCTGTACAGAGTATGCAAGATTTGCAATAGTATACAGATATTTACAATGGGGGTGGCAACCCCATACACTCTCTTGAGCCAGTTGAGAACAGAATTAGAATGGTTTACTGTTTTGGAGCTAGAGGATGCCATTTTCTGCCTCCCCCTGGCAACTGAGAGCCAGCCCCTGCTTGCCTTTGAATGGGAGAACCCAGAAACTAACAAAAAGTTTCAATTAAGTTGGACAGTCTTACCCCAAGGATTTAAGTGCGATGGACTGTGCCTGTGATGGACTGTGAATCTGATGGACTGTGACTGTGATGGACTGTGAGTGCGATGGACTGTGCCTGTGGACTGTGAATCTGATGGACTGTGAATCTGATGGACTGTGACTGTGATGGACTGTGGAGGACTGTGAGTATGATGGACTGTGAGTATGATGGACTGTGACTGTGGTGGACTTCTGTGATGGACTGTGAGTGTAAAGACTGTGAGTGTGATGGAGTGTGAGCGTGATGGACTGTGAGTCTGATGTACTCTTACTGTGATGGACTGTGCGTGTGACGGACTGTGACGGTGATGGACTGTGAGTTTGATGGACTGTGGCTGTGATGGACTCTGAGTGTGTTGGACTGTAATGGACTGTGATGGACTATGACGGACTGTGATCATGATAGACTGTGAGTGTGATGGTCTGTGAGAGTGATGGGCTCTGAGAGTGATGGACTGAGATTGTGATGGACTGTGACTGTGATGGACTATGACGGACTGTGATCATGATCAACTGTGAGCATTATGGACTGTGAGTGTGATGGACTGTGAGCATGATGGACTGTGAGCGTGATGGACTGTGAGCGTGATGGACTGTGAGTGTGATGGACTGTGAGTGTGATGGACTGTGAGCATGGTGGACTGTGAGCGTGATGGACTGTGAGCATGGTGGACTGTGAGCATGATGGACTGGGAGCGTGACTGTGAGAGTGATGGACTGGGTCTCTGGTGGACTGTCGGTATGATGGACTGTGACTGTGATGGACTGTGAGCATGATGGACTTTGACTGTGATGGACCATGGTGGACTGTGATCATGATAGACTGGAAATGTGATGGACTGTGAGCATAATGGATTGTGACTGTGGTGGACTGTGAAGGACTGTGAGTGTGATGGGCTGTGAGCATGATGGACTGGGAGTGTGATAGACTGTGAGCATAGTGGATTGTGACTGTGATGGACTGTGGGCGTGATGGACTGTGACTGTGATGGGCTGTGACGGACTGTGAGCATGATGCACTGTGAGTGTGATGGACTGTGAAGGACTGTGAGTGTTTTGGCCTGTGAGTACGATGGACTGTGTGCATGATGCACTGTGAGTGTGATCAACTGTGACTGTGATGGACTGTGAGTATGGTGGACAGTGAGCGTGATGGACTGTGACTGTCATGGACTGTGAGCATGATGGACTGTGAGTGTGATGGACTGTGGGTCTGATGGACTGTGGAGGACTGTGAGTATGATGGAGTGCGAGTATGATGGACTGTGACTGTGATGGACTGTGACTGTGGTGGTCGTCTTCTGTGATGGACTGTGAGTGTAAGGGACTGTGAGCATGATGGACTCTTACTGTGATGGACTGTGAGTGTAAGGGACTGTGAGTGTGAGGGACTGTGAGCGTGATGGACTGTGACTGTCATGGACTGTGAGCATGATGGACTGTGAGTGTGATGGACTGTGAGTGTGATGGACTGTGGGTCTGATGGACTGTGGAGGACTGTGAGTATGATGGAGTGTGAGTATGATGGACTGTGACTGTGATGGACTGTGACTGTGGTGGTCTTTTTCTGTGATGGACTGTGAGTGTAAGGGACTGTGAGCATGATGGACTCTTACTGTGATGGACTGTGAGTGTAAGGGACTGAGTGTGAGGGACTGTGAGCGTGATGGACTGTGGCTGTGATGGACTATGGCGGACTGTGATCATGATAGACTGGAAATCAGATGGACTGTGAGCATAATGGATTGTGACTGATGGACTGTGAAGGACTGTGAGTGTGATGGGCTGTGAGCATGATGGACTGTGACTGTGATGGACTTTGAGCCTGATGGACTGGGAGTGCGATGGACTGTGAGCATGATGGACTTTGAGCATGATGGACTGTGACTGTGAGGGACTGTGACTGTGATGGTCTGTGAGCATGATGGACTGTGAGGGACTGTGACTGTGATGGTCTGTGAGCATGCTTAATTGTCTGGGACTGAATGGGTGCTGAGTGCCACAGAAGGCCCAAATGATACTGCAGCAAGTAATCTACGTGGGATTGATGAATTGACTGCAGGACAGCGAGTGCTGGGCCCTGAAAGAAAGGAGGCCACATGTTGTATCCCACTGCCAAACACAGTGAAGGCACTCCGAACCTTTTGGCGAACGGCAGGGTGGTGCTGGCTGTGGATTAGTAATTATGGCCTGCTTGTGAAACCTCTCTAAAGAGACTGATAAGGACTTGCCATGGAATGGAGAAGCTGAACAAACTTTCCATACCTTAAAGAAGTAATGGCTGAGGGCACCAGCATTAGGCCTAGGTTATGTCACCAAACCCTTTTTATTGTATTCCCTTGGAGGCCAAGGGATAGCACTCGGAGCCCTAGCACAAACCTTAGGACCCTATTGAAGGGCAGTGGCACACCTCCCTGAACACCTCAATGAGGTAAGCAAGGGAGGGCCAGGATGCCTGAGGGCTGTGGCTGCAGTTGCAATTAACATTCAAGAGTCTTGCAAATCCACAGTGGGACAGAAGAGCACAGTCCTGGTACCACACACCAGCTCTGCTGTTCTAGAAGCCCAGGGGGACACTTGCTGTCTCCACAAGGAATTTTCCAATCCCAAGTCATCCTAGTGGAGCAGGATGATGGAGAAATCAGTCACTAATGTGGTCAATCCAGCCTCTTTCCTCCAGGGAGGTGACAGAGAGCCAGTTATCCACCATTACTTACTCCAGCAGACCTGACCTGAAGGAAGAACTCCTGGAAAAGGCAGACCATAACTGGTACACCGACGGAAGCAGTTCTGTGATCCAGGGAGAAAGCAAAGCTGGGTATGCTGTACCTACAGAGAAGAGGTAACCGAGGCAGAAGCCCTACCAAGTAACACCTCTGCCCAAAAGGCAGAGATGATAGCACACTGAGCTTTCCCAAGGGGAATGTGCAAACACATGGACTGACTCCAAGTATGCCTTTGGGGTGGTACATGCCCTGGGAGCCACTTGGAAAGACAGAGGACTGTTGTCACCCCAAGGAAAAGGTATTAAACCTGCACAAGAAATACTGAGGGTGCTGGCAGCAGTGCAAGAGCCAAGCAAGGCAGCCACAATGCACTGCATAGAGCACCAGAAAGGGAACACCGGTCAAGAGAGGCAATTGACTGGCAGATGAAACAGCTCAAAGGGTGGCCAGGGAGGGGAGGAAGGTAGCAGAGTTTGTTTTTATCCCAGATGGTAAACTGTCAGTTGAGCAACAAGAGCCAGAACCTGTGTATGGCATAGGATCAGAAATTAATCGAAGACCTCTTAGGGCTTAGGATAGGAAAGGGCTGGGCCAGGACACTGGATGGGAAGTTAATCACACCCACTAACCTGCCCTGGGCTTTTGTTCCGGTGGAACATGCAAAGACTCATTGGGGACAGAAGCCCTGTGTGGAAAGTTGGTTCAGGAGTGTCTAGCACAAAAGTTATACAGCACAGGAGAGCAGGTAACCCAGCAATGTGAGTGTGTCTTAAGGCTAACCCTAAGGTAAGGAGAGGAATTAGGTTGGGACAGGTTAGCAAAGGAAATTATCCAGGACAAGAATGGCAAATGGATTTTACTGAGCTCCCAAGAAAGGGGGGATCCAGGACCCTGTTGGTACTCACTGACACCTTCTCTGGTTGGCCAGAAGCATTTCCCTGCCGCACCAGGGACACACTACAGCAGTGTTACAGTGTTTGGGGCACCTGCTGCTGTTTCCTCAGCCAGGGGACCTCAGCCACAGGCAAGTGCTAGCCCAGAATTTCAAGCCTCATTTTGACTCTCTCCTGAAGAGAGACCAAATGTAAGAAGAAATTTGAGCCTAGGCTTTTCTTTTCAGGTTCTGCCACCCTGTGGCAGTTTAGGCTGGGTGCCTCCTGCTGCTGCTGCCACACAAGATACACCTCTGGTGCCACGAGTGTCCAGCCCAGGGGGTGGACACAGGAAGCTGTGTATTTCATTCCCATAATGTCCTGCTCCCCATAAATCTATCAGCAAGGTCTCACACTTCCTCTTTCTTCCCTTGCTGCTCCCATGGGAGATGCTCCCTAGCTGGTAATAGAAGGGGAGTTATCTCAAGGTCTCTTGGGCCTGGCTAGGCCTAATGCCAGGAGGAGAAGGGGGAAGGACAATCTCAGATCTGGCCAGCTGAGATTAGCCTAACAGTGGAGGGGGGGAAGATAGAGCCCTGGGGGGTTTGGGTATACCCTCAGATAGGGAGAAGGGAAATGCTGGGATGCTTCTGGGTGTGCTGTAAGGGACTCTGTGTGCTTTGGGATCCTTTTGTCACTGTGCTTCGTAGCTTCTGTAAAACACTTCGCTGCTTTTCCATTTAAACTTTCCATCACTTCTGCAAATCCACTTGTCTGAGTCTCATTTTTCTGCCCTGGTGGGAGGCAAGAGAGGATCTGCCTCAACCTGGGACACACCCCTATGCTTTGCTTTGTGTCTCTGCGGTCTAGAAAGCTCTTTCAGACACAACCCAACTCACAACCCACTGTGATGAAGAGGTTATGGATGAACGGACATGAAACATGAATTAGAGAAATATTCATTTGTATTCATTATGAAAATTATCAATAACCAATGGATCACTATTTTATATACGTATTCTAGTGCACGATTGTGAAATACATCCCATAAGTGGTTTAGTAGCTACAATTTGGACCCAATTTGAATATTTACAGAATTAATTTCTATTAATATACCGAAGGCAATTCTGCCACTTGTCCACCAGGTGGCGACTCGAGAGGACGCTGGCAGCTGCTTAGCTATATGCAGAGATAGCACAACGTGTCAGAGGCTTGAACTGGGAATGCCGTGCTGCAAGAGGTGGGTGCTTTGAGCTGAATGTCAGTCAGTGGGAAGCAGGTGGAAGATACTTTGCGTCCTGTGTTTGTAGCAAGGTTAGGTCCCAGGCTCTGGCAGGCTGCTGTCCCTGCGGCTGGCTTCTAGGCTGGTTCGGACGCCGACGGTGGAGGCAACCTTCTCCCTCCCGCGGCAGTGGAGAGGGGATGGAACGTAGGCTAGCTGGTAGCAGGGTCCCTTCACAGGACTCAGGCTGCTCCCTCCAGACGGCAGGGAGCGGTCCTGCGGGGTCGGCTTGGCAGGGCTGGTAGGGCTGCTCCGGGGACAGGGTCAGCACTCATGGCAACGACCTTCGGGACCAGTGAGGACGGCCCCAGGGAAGAAGCGCAGCTGCGTGGAGCCGCAGCTTCCCCTTTGCTCGGCTAGAAGGAGCGGGCGGGACCCCATCAGAGCGGTCCCAGCTTTGGAGCACAGGGCACGAAGGGTGCTCTGGATTCCCCTGGAGTTCACAGGGCATGGAGCAGCGGGAGGGGCAGCTCCCCTCCTCTCCCGTAACGGCAGGGTCACGCAGGCATGCGGCTGGCACTGGTCCTGCTTTCCGAGCTGACACCCAGGGTTGTGCAGCTCCTCAGCCTGCTGCTTAAGGCTGTAGCAGACATTTGGGCTGCCAGACTCGGCTAGTCCCTTCCCCACCAACTGGGCAGTCTTACGCTTGGGGATCCAGTCCTCCTGAAGGGACAGCAGCCTCTTCGACCGGTGAGACTAGCAATGCAGCGCTGGAGCTCCTCAGGCTCTCAGCAAAGGTCCTTCCTCTGGAAATCCTCTCAGGGCTGAGGCTCAACAGGCCTGCCTGGGTGCTGGCTTCTCGTCGTGCAGAGGCCACTGGTTTGCTTGCTTGTAGGAGAGAGAAGACTTAATAGCAATGAGCTTAATAGCAAAGGCTACAGCACGAGCTTAGCAGCTCAGGCAAGGAGAGAGGACAAAGAGAAGAGGGCAACTTGTTTACAAGTTGGGGTAACACTTGTAAGTTCCTCGAGGCTGGGTTTGACCAGTGGGCACTCTCATAAACAACCAGCTGCAGCCTATAGGAAGCATGAAGCTAAAGTTATGCCACGTTTGGTGTCAGCACCAGCATCCCATGCCATGGGTGTGTGCCGTTGTCCATGCCGCCTGGCTGAGCCTTGGCCTTTGTTCCCCTCATGAGAGGAGGGAGATGTGGCCACATGCTGGCACAAGTTTCAATAGCTGGGGCCTAATTCTGGGCCTAATTCTGGGCATAATGTGACTTCACCACACACACGCACCCTAAGCCTAAGGACAAGCTCTCACTTTGCTGAGAGAGACAACCCAACTCAAGACCCAACTCAAGACCCAACTCATGACCCAACTCATGACCCAACTCATGACCCACCTACCCTAAGCCTGCGCTCTCATTGGTCAGGGCGGGCTTTGCAGGAAGCACTTTCATTGGCTGCCTTGGTGCAGGTCACCCCAGTTTGAGCTCTGTCTACTTTGGGGCCATTTGGGCCAATTTGGGGTCCTCTTTGGGACTTTTTTTCCCAGTCGTTCCCAGTCCCTCCCAGTTCCTTCGGAGCTCTCTCATAATTCTTCCCAGTGCCTCCCATTTGAGCCTCTCTTACCTCTCACTCTCTACCAGTTTCTTCCCAGTGCCCTCCCAGTCACTGCCAGTTTCTTCCCAGTCGCTTCCAGTTCTCTCCCAGTCCCTCGGTGGGAGGAAACTGATGGGACTGGGAGGGCACTGGGAGGAGGCCATTCCTGTGTAGTTTGGTAGTACTGAGAGCTGCAGCTGGTGCTGAGGTCACAGAAGGCTTTGGTTCTGAAGCCAGAGCTGCTGCTGGGGGAATGAACATTTCTGTGCAGGGGTTCCCCAGGGCTCCTCAGCTGCTCAGAACTCAACAGTCTTTGAGGGGAATGAAAACGCTGGAAAGCTGAGTGTGAGGTGTTCCAGCAGAGCAGAAGCTGTGCTGTTTCTCAAGAGACTGCAGCATGGCAGTGATTTGTGTGCAGAAAGGCTTTGACATGCCCTCCCCACGCCCCCCACCCCCGATCTCTTCTGGGCTTCCAGGAGGGAAAAGCACATCCTGAGCAGAGCCACAGGGGGGGCTGAACCAGAAACAGAAATACCAACTGTGTCTCTATAAATTCAAACAGTGGATTGTGTTTTGTGTGTGTCTGTGGTGTGTTGCTTTTGAATGGAAAAAGCTCTGAAGGGAGCCCAGCAGAGCTGCTCCCCAGGCACAGGGGCAGGAGCAGCCCTGGACCTGCTGAGCGCCAGGGGTCTGTTAAGAGAATCTGCTGTTACCTAAAGTGGGCCTGGGGAACAATAGCAGGAAGGGTTCACAAGGATAAGGAGCAAGGATGGATGGGGAAAATACAAACCCTGTCCTTTGGAGTCCTCTGGAGAGGCCTGGATGTAGTAGGGAGGAGGAGGACCAGGCCTGACCCTATGGAACCAGGAAGCCAGCAGCAACTCTCTTTGGTCCCCACGAGGCAAAAGCAAAAGAGAGCAAATGGCTGCAGGGTCTTCCACAGGCTTGCTAGACAGGGAGGGGGAGTGGAACAGACTGACTCAGTTCCCCAGAGGGAAAACCCCCTCCAGGGAAAGTAAGGTTCTCACAAGCCTTCTCCCCCTGCTTTCAGGATGGGCCTAACCCATCCCAGTAACTTATGCTCATTCACCTGCTTCTTCCCACGCTTTGCAGCTGGTGGCCTGTGGGCAGCTCTGCTGTGGGCTGGAGGTGGTTGCCCTGCACCACCCCAGGCAGCATTGCTGCTTGGCTTCATGTACAGGCAGATTCCAGTTTGTTCCTCTGTGTTCCAGGCTGTGATGGTTCTGGACTCTTACTCTGCTGTTTGTTAGCCTCCTGTGGAGTATCATAAACCTCTCATCGGCCTGGCAAACAAACCCGGATCAATCGGCTCAGAAAAACAAAGTTTGGGATTCAATCAATCGTATTTGTATTGGATCACTCTTCCTGCCATGGAGCTGCATAAACTAAACCAGCCCCAGGTGAGTGGTTTAGAGCTACCTAAACTAAACCAGTCCCAGAGGAGTGGTTTAGAGAGGAACAGAATCCTTTGGGTTGGGAAAGAGCTTTCAGATGCTGGAGTCCAGCAGCTCACAGCCTCACAGTCAGAGACCTGCACTGACCCAGGCTGAGAGTTGCAACCACTGAAGGTTTAACTGGGGAGAGCAAGAGCCCTGCCTGTGCCACCTGCTGCTAAAGAGCTCTGAGTGGCCTTCACATGGGGTTTGGAGGCAGGCAAAGGCTTCCTCTGGTGTCTAAAGGGATTCTGTGAGCATCTGCAAGGGGTCTGGAGCCCCCTAAAAGCGTCTGGGGGTACCTAAAGTGGACCTGGGTGCATCAGAAGGGGTTTGGGTGCATCAGATGGGGTTTGGGTGCATCAGAAGGAGGTTTGTGGGCATCTAAACTGGGGGCTCTGGGGGGGTCCTGAAGGAGTTGGGGGTCTCAATGAGGTTTTGAGGTCTCTGTGGGGTCCCTTTTGTGTCTGGGGTCTGCTCTGGGATTGGTAGTGACTCAATGCTCTGCTCCCCCACCTGTCCCCCAGCTGTCTCCACCTGTCCCCTACCCTGTCCCCACCTTTCCCCCACCTGTCCCCAGCTGTCCCCAGCCCTGTCCCCAGCTGTCCCCTGCCCTGTCCCCAGCCCTGTGCCCTGTGGCTGCTCACTTCCTGTGGTACCTCTCGGTGAAGGTGCAGCCAGAGCTCCGCAGCTCCCCCGGGGAGGCACAGGAGGCCTGCAGCAGCACCTCCGGCGCTCGGTACCACAGCGTCACCTGCGGCGGTGCCAGCCTCAGCAGGTACAGCCTGGGCAGCCCCCAGGGCACAGCTCAGCTGGGCACACCCTGGGCAACCCCCATGGCCACAGTTCAGCTGGGCACAGTCTGGGCCCCTCCATGGCCACAGCTCAGCTGGGCACAGCCTGAGCACCACCTATGGCCACCAGCTGAGCCCCATGGCCACCCAGTCCTGTGGGCACCATCTGAGCCCAGCTGGGACCTGCAGCTCCTTGAGCTCCTGGCCACCAAGACCTGAGACCACCTAGGCTTAGATCTTCCCTGAGCCCCACAGCTCCTTGGGTTCATGGCCACCACTCCATGGCCACCAAGACCTATCGGCGGCGGAGATTGGAATCAACACAGCTGATCAATATGATCAAGTATCGATCCTTTATTGTTCCAGCATGGCAGGCCTATGGCACAGGCCTAGGGTGTGAGTATAGCACAGTAAAGCATAGCATGGAAGGAGAAGGGATAGGACAGGCAGCAGTGCCTAGCAAGGGAACTTCTACAGCTTATATAAACTGGGAGTGCCTCGTTGGCATGGCCTCACTGGTTCCCTGTGAGTGACCACACAGCACACTGTTATGGATTATTGGTCCAAGTACTGCTGACACGCGAGGGTTGTTGGTGCCGGTGCATGTCCTGCTGTCCCGAGAGAACTTGCTGTGCTTCTAGCTACCAGTGTCCTGCTTTAGTTACATGCTGCAGGCACAGCACTGTTTGGTACCCTGCTAGCTGGCTCTGCACTCATGCTGAGCGTGGCTACCACCATGTCAGGCTCTAGGCCTGCACTGCTGGATTGCTCACACTGCTCGTCGCTGGCATTGCCACAAAGACCTGCAGCCACTTAGATCTCAGCCTAGTTGAGTCCCACAGCTCCTTCAGCTCATGGCCACCAACCCTCATGACCACTAGACCTCAACCCTTAACCTCATGGCCACCAACCCATGGCCACCAAGACCTGTGGCCACCTAGACCTAGACCTGGGCCCCATAGCTTCTTTGGCTCCAGCCCTACAGCTCCTTGACCTCACAGCCACCACCCCCCGGCCACCATGAGCTGCACCCTCCCAGCGCCCCCCTCCTTGTGCCCCCCAGCCCCCCTCCAGCACCCACCCCGGGGGTCAGTGCCATCTGGCAGCTGTAGATGGGTGCCAGGCTGCAGTCTGCCAGCTTGCCCTGCCCACTGCTGGTCACCAGGCTGTTCAGGTCGCAGTGGATGATGCAGTTGGAGCGCAGGAAGCCCAAGCCCCAGGGACTGCTGCATCAGGTCCTGAGGGCACGGCCCTGGCATCAGCAGGGCACCTCCCACCCACCACCCCCCCCAGGCTCCTGGTGCCCATTGCCCAACCCCTGCCCACCTTGACGGTGTTGAGGGGCAGGCCTGGGGCAGGAGACACACATTGAGGCTTCCTGACCCCCAGCCAGGGTGGCAGCTGGGTGCCCAGCTCCTGGCACTCACCCCCATGGCCATGGAGTGAAGGGTCAGGGGGTGACGCCCAGAGGCAGGAGGTGATGCCAAGAGGCAGGAGATGGCATCTGGGCACTCAAGGCTCTCCTGCAGCCCAGAAGCCTCTCCCTCCCCTCTCCACCCCCCGGGGTGGGTGCCAGGGCACAGAGGTTGGCAGGGGGGCACCGGGGGCGGCACTCACCGGACGATGTTGGGGTGGTCAAAGTGCTGGAGGCGCTTGAGGAGGGCGACCTCGTGGCTGGTGCTGAAGGGCAGCCCGTTGGCAGTGCCCAGCACCCGCACGCTCTTCAGCGCCACCAGCTGCCCGCTGCGGCGGCACCGCGCCTGGTGCCCCCTGCCATAGGCTCCCACCCCCGGCTCTGCCACCGGCTCAGACTGCTCCTGTGCCATCCTGCGCCCAACCCGGGGCTGGCACCCAGCAAACAACCCGCAGTGCCCGCCCAGGGCTGGCACCCACAGACCGCCTGGCAGTGTCCACCCGGGAGTGGCACCCAGCCCCCAACACAGTGACCCCCAGGTGGTACCCAGGGACTGGCACCCAGCAACCAACTCAATGACCACCAGATGGCGCCCAGCAACTGCCCATCAGCGCCCACCCAGGGACTGGCACCTGGCAGACGGCACCCACCAAATGACCCAATAACCCCCAGATGGCACCCAGCAACTGCCCATCAGTGGCACCCAGGGCCTGGCACTCACCCAGTGACTCAATGAGCCCCAGATGGCAACTAGCAGCTGACCCAGCAAGTCCCAAATGGCACCCAGCAACCACCTGTCAGTGCCCACCACAGCCCTGGCACCCAGCAGCCCACCCAAACGACTCCCCCAGATGGCACCCAGCCCCTCCAAACAGCCTCCACTGCCAGCTGGCACCCAGCACCCCACACCCCCTGGCACCCAGCACCTACAGACAGACCCTGGCACCCAGCACCCCCAAACCCTGGCACCCAGCACCCCCCGGCACTCAGCCCCCACCAGCCCCCGGCCCCCCCAGGCCCCCCAGCGCCCCCTCCTCGCCCCGGGACCTCTGCTAGGGGGGGCGCTCAGGGCCTCCCCGGTGCACGTGCGCGGGGGGGGGGGTGTCGCGGGACTCACCGGGCGGCACGCGCGGGACCGGGCGGCGGGGGCGGGGCCGAGGGGAGCGGAACCAAGGAGCCGGGGCCGGAAGGGCCTGGGGGGACGAGGGGCTGGGCGGGGGGGGGGTCCCGGCTGGGGCTGGGGGCGACGCGAGGCCGCGACCGGGCTCGAACCCGCGGCCGAGGAGGGGGCGGCGGGAGGCATCCACGGGAGATGTGGGGACGAGTGGTGCCCGGGGGGGGGACACGACACGGGACTGGAAGAAAGAGTAACCGAGAGGGACACCCACGGGGAGCACGCGTGGGACAGCGCTGGCTGTGGGGACACGCGGGAGGAGCGGGGATGACACAGGCCGGGAGGGGACACGGCCCGGGGCGGGACACACAGAGGGGGCTGAATAAAGAGGTACAGGGAGGGTCACCCACGCGTGACACGGGGACACGAGGCGGGATGGGGGTGGGTAGGTGGGGACACAGGTGGTGCCGTGGGAGTGGGGGCACGACAGGGGACAAGGGCTGGGGGAAAAGAGTGACCGACAGGGACCCCAACGGGGGACACTGCACCCACTGAAGGACACGCGTGGGAGGCGGGTGGCTCTTGGGGGGACACAAGGAGCAAGTGATGCCGTGGGGGGGACACGGGACAGGGGTTGGAGACAGGGGACACGGCCCCGGGGGGGGACAGAGATCTGGAAGAAAGAATGACCTGGGGGAGGGAACAGCCACGGGGGACAGAGAACCCCCGGGGACAAATGGAGGGGCAGGGGGGGCTGGTTGGAGTGCCCACGGGACAGGCAGGACTCCAGACCAGTGGTGCCGTGGAGAGGGGATACTAGAGGGGCCGGGAGGGACCCCCACGGGGGACACGGCACCCACTGGGGATGCTGTACCCACGGGGGACACAGGACAGCTGTGACACTAGAGGAGGTGGTGCCGTGGAAGGGATGGGGATGGGGACAGAGGCCACTGTCTGGGGGGGGTCACAGGGGCCTGGAGGAGAGAATTACTGGGGAGGGCACCCACAGGGAACATGGCACCCACGGGGGACACTGGGGGCCTGGGGGGGGCGGGGGCATGTCTCAGGACCGCCCCTCCCGCTCTATCTGTGATGCTGAAGCAACCCCACGGCGACAGCAGGGGACCCGCGGGGGGTCCAGATGGGGACCTTGGGGGACACGAGTGGTCACCCCAGCCCCCCCACCCCACGCTATCCCCCCACCAGCCCTTGCCGTGGGGTCAGAGGGTCCCACGGGTGCCCCAGCCCCGTGCTGGTGTCACCACGCTCGGCTGCAGCCAGGACCCCACGAGGGTCCAGAGTCCCTGCTGCTGACGTCAGACCTGTCCCCACCTGCGACATTGCCCCCCCCGTGTTAACCCTCCCGTGGCCGGCCTAGGGCAGGACCCCTCCCCACCACCCCGCTCGGGACACCATGGGGGGACAGGAGGGTCACGGGTGGGGGGGACAGGAGGGTCACGAGGTGAGGACCACAGGAGAGTCTTGAGGAGGGCGACAGCCACGGGGGGGTGGAGACCTGGGGGAGGCCACACAGGGACCCTGGCACCACTTTGCCGCCGGGACCCCACTCGGGACACCCCTCCCCCACGCCATGTGGTGCTGCCAGGCAGGTGGGGGGGCGCTGAGGGCGGGGGGTGCCCATCCTGTGCCCCCACCCGGGGCCGGGCCAGCGCCGCCGGCAGGGCCACGTCAGCCCTGGGTGCTGAGGGCAGGTCGGGGCAGGTCCCCAGCCGGCAACTGCCGAGGGGTGGGGGCACGGCGGGCACTGAGTCACCTGGCGGTGCCCGGGGGGGGTACAGGGAGCAGCTGGCACCAACCCCCCCAAAAAATAATCCTTTATTGGCCAATAAATAAACCCTGGGAGAGCCCAAGGACAGCAGCTGCAGGCGGGGGGCACCGCGGCGGCACAGCCAGCGCTGGCACCACCCCGGGCAAGGACACCGCTGGGGTCAGGGCCACCACCAGGCTCCGTTGCCAGCTGCACGCCCGCAGTGCCAGCCGGGCCCAGGGCCAGCGCGGAGGTCAGGGGTGCCCGCAGGGGGCAGGCCCCCGCTCGGCGCCCACTCAGCGGTCGAGGAACTGGAGGCTGATGCAGGCCTCGGGCACCAGCAGCGTGCGGGTCATGGGGCGCACGCGGGCACCGCCGGGCTCTGGCCGCACCTCGAAGCGCAGCAGGATCTGTGCCAGGGCAGGGATGGGCGTGAGGCACAGCTGGGCACAGCTGGCGGCGGGGGGAGGGGAGGTTTGGTTGTCACCTGTGCCAGTGCCTGGTGCACCTCCAGCTCTGCCAGGCGGCGACCGATGCAGCTGCGCTTGCCCACGCCGAAGGGCAGCGAGGCGAAGGGGTGGTGGTGGGTGCCCGCAGGGTGGTGCGTGCCCGTGGGGTGGTGCGTGCCCGTGGGGTGGGTGGTGCCCTCGGGGTGGTGGGTGCGCACGGGACAGTGAGTGCCCTCAGAGCGATGGGTACCCATGGGTTGGTGGGTGCTCGCAGAGGGGGTGGTGCCTGCAGGGTGGTTGGTACCCATGGGTTGGTGGGTGCCCAGGGGGTGGTGGGTGCTCTCGGAGGGGGTGGTGCCCTCTGGGGGGGCGGGGCCCGCGGGGCGCAGCCAGCGCTCCGGCCGGAAGGCATCGGGCTCCGGGAAGTGGCAGCTGTCCCGGGAGGCGGCGTAGTGGCAGAGGGTGATGAGGGTCTGCGGGAGGGACACACAGGCAGGGGTGAGCAGGGCCGTGGGCACCCAGCCGGGCTGGCAGAGGTGGCAGCGGGCCCCGGCTCACCTGGCGTGGCACCAGGTAGTCGCCCACACGGATGTCGCGGTCGGGGATGACTCTGGCGTTGGCAGGGATGACAGGGTACAGCCTGCGGGCACGGCAGGGCCTGGCACCGAGGGCAGCCTGGCCCCAGCCTCATCTTCATGTCCCCCATGCCCATCCCGGTCCCATCCCTGTCCCCATGTCCCCCCTAGACCCTATACCCGTCCCTGACCTATCCCTGTCCCCAACCCCATCCTTGTCCCCATCCTCATCCCCACCCCTCCCATCTCCCCCAGCCTCAGCCCATCCCTGTCCCTGTACCATCCTCTCCCTCAGCCCTGTCCCCATCCTTGTCCCCATCCTCACCCTTGACCCCATGCCCATCCCTGTCCTATTCCTGTCCCTGTCCCAATGCCATCCCCATCCCATCCCCACCCCCACCCCACTCCAGCCCCATCCCAATCCCATCCCATCCCCATCCCCACCCCCATCCCTATCCCATCCCATCCCCATCCCTGTCCCATCCCCATCCCAATCCCATCCCATCCCCATCCCCACCCCATCCCCATCCCTATCCCATCCCATCCCCATCCCCGTCCCATCCCTGTGCCCCCAGCCCCACCTCAGGGTCTCCTTCACCACAGCCCTCAGCAGGGGCACCTTGCCCAGCGCAGTGCCTGAGGGGTCACAGCTGGTGCCCAGTGCTGCCACCAGCTCCTGGTGCAGAGCCTCCTGCACCCCTGGGTGCTGTGCCAGTTCGTACAGGCTCCAGGACAGGGTGCTGGAGATCTGGGGTGGAGGGAGGCGATGATGACATCAGCGAGACCCCCATGGTGAAGGGGACCCCCCCCTCAGGCCCCCTGCTCACCGTGTCCACCCCAGCCAGCAGCAGCTCGGTGACGTTGCCGTAGATGAGCTCCATGGGGACCTGCTGCTGGGCCAGGTGGTCAGTGAGGCAGCCCTGCCCCAGGGCTGTGCCCTGCTCGGCCACCGCGGCCACACGCCGGTCAATGTGGCCCTGGGCTGGAGGGGACAGAGCCCTGTGAGCATCACTCTGTCCCCCAGCTAAGCCTCCACAACTGAGGGACATCAGTGAGCCCCCAAGGCTGAGGGACATCAGCTGAGCCCCCAAGGCTGAGGGACATCAGTGAGCCCCCAAGGCTGAGGGACATCAGTGAGCCCCCAAGGCTGAGGGACATCAGCTGAGCCCCCAAGGCTGAGGGACATCAGTGAGCCCCCAAGGCTGAGGGACATCAGCTGAGCCGCCATGACTGAGGGACATCAGTGAGCCCCCAAGGCTGAGGGACATCAGCTGAGCCCCCATGGCTGAGGGACATCAGCTGAGCCCCCAAGGCTGAGGGACATCAGCTGAGCCGCCATGACTGAGGGACATCAGTGAGCCCCCAAGGCTGAGGGACATCAGCTGAGCCCCCATGGCTGAGGGACATCAGCTGAGCCCCCAAGGCTGAGGGACATCAGTGAGCCCCCAAGGCTGAGGGACATCAGCTGAGCCCCCATGGCTGAGGGACATCAGCTGAGCCGCCATGATTGAGGGACATCAGTGAGCCCCCAAGGCTGAGGGACATCAGCTGAGCCCCCATGGCTGAGGGACATCAGTGAGCCCCCAAGGCTGAGGGACATCAGCTGAGCCCCCATGGCTGAGGGACATCAGTGAGCCCCCAAGGCTGAGGGACATCAGCTGAGCCCCCATGGCTGAGGGACATCAGTGAGCCCCCATGGCTGAGGGACATCAGCTGAGCCCCCATGGCTGAGGGACATCAGTGAGCCCCCATGGCTGAGGGACATCAGCTGAGCCCCCATGGCTGAGGGACATCAGTGAGCCCCCAAGGCTGAGGGACATCAGCTGAGCCCCCATGGCTGAGGGACATCAGCTGAGCCGCCATGACTGAGGGACATCAGTGAGCCCCCATGGCTGAGGGACATCAGTGAGCCCCCATGGCTGAGTGCCACCAGCTGTCCCCTGTGTGCCCTCACCGAAGGTGAAGAGGAAGTCCCAGGCCTCGCAGAAGCTCTGCCAGGGCCTGGGGCAGAGGCGGTGCAGGGCCTTGGGCATGGCCATGGTGAGCAGGGTGAGGAGGAACATGGTGTGGATGGAGCAGATGAAGGCTTCTGTGTCCCGCGGCACCTCCGGCTCCAGGCAGCCCAGGCGGGAGGCAAAGAGCACCGAGGAGATGCCTGGGGAGCAGGGGAGGAGAGTCAGGGGACAGCAGAGAGCCCTGAGGACATGGAGGAGCTTGGGGGACACTGGAGAGCCCTGGGGAGAGCAGAGAGCCCTGGGGACATGGAGGAGCTTGGGGGACACTGGAGAGCCCTGGGGACATGGAGGAGCTTGGGGGACATGAGGAGCACCGTGGGAAAGAGCCTTGGGGGTATCCTTGGGGACACCGTGGGGGGCAGAGAGAGCTCTGGGGACACCGGATGCCAGGGAGGACAGAGGGAGACGTGGAAGACCCTGGGGATGTCCCTGGGGACGTGGAGAACCCCTGAGACCCTTGGGGACAGCCTGGAGGACACAGGAACCGTGGAGGACATGGGGACGTGGCAGGTCCTGGAGGACACAGGGAGCCCCTGAGGGAGAGGAGGAGACCCTGGGGGCCATGGAGGTCACGGGGACAGAGGCACATTGGAGACCTTGGAGGTCACAGGAACCGTGGGGACAGGGACCCCACACGTCGCCGGTGTCCCCTGCGTGTCCCCTGCGTGTCCCCTCCCTCACCCTCCAGGCCGAACTTGTAGAACTCGGTGGCGACGTCGGGGACCAGCTGCCGGGGGTGGCGGTCGCGCTGCCGCCGCAGGCGCCGCAGCAGGTCCCGGACCACGGCGGCCACCGGCGCCGCGAAGCCCTCGGCCGCCCCCGGCCGCAGCAGCAGCGACCCCAGCAGGCGCCGCAGCCTCTGCCACTCCTCGCCCTCCCTGCGGGACCAGGGGACGCTGGTGACGCGAGGGGACACGGGCGGGGAAGGGGCACTGCAGGGGACGTGCAAGAGACAGGAGGGATGCGCGGGGACACGGGTGGGGAGTGGGGACGTGGAGGGGACAAGAGAGGACATGCAGGGAGATGTGGGTGATGTATGGGGACACGAGTGGGCACAGGTGGTGCCTGGGAACACGGGCGGGGAACAGGGACACAGAGGGGACAGGAGGGGACAGGGCCACGCAGGGAGATGTGGGTGAGGGATAGGGACACGAGTGAGGGTCAGGGACACAGAGGGGACATGCAAGGGGACAGGAGGGGACAGGGCCACGCAGGGAGATGTGGGTGAGGGATAGGGACACGAGTGAGGGTCAGGGACACAGAGGGGACATGCAAGGGGACTGGAGGGGACAGGGCCACGCAGGGAGATGTGGGTGAGGGATAGGGACACGAGTGGGGGTCAGGGACACAGAGGGGACATGCAAGGGGACTGGAGGGGACAGGGCCACGCAGGGAGATGTGGGTGATGCCCAGGGCCACGGGTGGGGACCGGGGCCACGGGTGGCTGTCAGTGACATGCAGGGACGTGTGGGGACACAGCTGCCAGGGCCCCCCAAGAGGAAGAGCCTGGCACACCCCAGCCACGAGCGTGGGCACCTGCCTGTGCCAGCGGGCCCGCACACGCCCCGGTGCCCACGGCATCCCCACTCGGGGCGGGGGGAGGACAGGGAGGGGTCAGAGGTCAGAGCAGAAGGTGGGGGGCTGCAGAGGGAGCTGGGGGGAGGCTGCACACAAAGGGGTCCGGGAGGGTCCAGGGCTGTGTGTGGCGATTCGGAGGGCACCCACCCCGGTGCCCCTGTGCCCACGCACGGCCCTGCCACTCCCGGGGCAGTTACTCACATCCTGAGCAAGGGGCTGGGGGCCCGGGGGGGAGCCCTGAATCATTCCTGAGTCACCCCAGGCTCGCCAGGCCCTCCCCACATCCGCCCCACGGCTGAGCCCTGTGGGACACCCTTCCCGGAACGGGGAGGGGGGCACAGGGGGGCCCGGGGGAGCATGGGGGCACCCCCCCCAGGAAGGTCTCAGCCCTGTCTGCAGCCCCACAGCTCCCCAGACTCCAACCCCTGCACAGCCCCCAACCCTGTGCACACCCCCTGCCCCCCCTGCCCTCCCCCGACTCTGTGCAAACCCCCCACCCCAAACGCCCCATGGACCACCCAGGCACAGGCCTCGAAGTGCCATACACAGCCCCCAGCCCCCACATGCAGCCCCCAGCCCCCTGCCAGGGATACTCCACACAGTCCTAGATGCAGCCCCCATGAGCAGCCCCGACCCCGACCCCTGTATGCAGCCCCCAGACCGCAAGCACAACCCCAGACTCCATGGTAGCCCCCAGACCCCCTCACTCCCTTTCCAGACCCCCAAGTGCAGCCCCCAGGACTCCATCCACAGCCCCCAGACCCTGGTGTGGAGCCCCCAGACTCCTGGACTCCCCTTCCAAACCCCATCCACAGCCCCCACACCGCCGTACTCCCCTTCCAGCCCCCAGCCCCCTCCCCGCAGCCCCCCGCCCCACTCACGCGGTGAGCAGCCCGCAGGCTCGCCCGCGGCATTCCCGGTAATCCTTCCAGGAGGAGAGCTGGGAGCGGACCGGGAATTCGCCCTCCTGGCGCAGCACCTGCTCGATCAGCCCTGCCTCTGCCACATGCACGGTCAGGATGGGCCCGAAGCTCGCCTTCCACACCGGCCCGTAGCGGGCACGACCCTCCACCTGCGGGGCACCGGGACGTGGCACCGGGACGGCACCGAGGAAGGGACTCCGGAGCCTCAGGGGGATGCCAGGTAAGAGAGAACTGCCCGCGGGGTGGTCCTGGTGTCCCAAAGTTCCCAGCCTCGCTGTGCCCATCCGTGGGTGCCCCCCCCCCAGCCCCGACGCCGTCCTAGGTGCTGCTGCCCACCCACCCTGGCAGCGCTGCCAGGGCACACACAGGGCACCCGGCAGGGGTTAACCATTAGCAGCAGCTGCCTGGGAGAGCCCGGGGCTGGTCCCTGGCCCCAGGGGTTGAGATCAGGGTCCCCTTGTCCCCTCCGAGCCCCAGTGCACTGAGATCAAGGTGTCCCCAGTCCATCCAAGCCCAGGACAATGTCACAGGGGTCCCCTTGTTCCCTCTGAGCTCCAGGGCAGGGGGATCCAGGTCCTCGCTGTTGTCTCCAAGCCCCAGGGACTGAGACACTGCACCCTTGGTCACCTCCGAGCCCAAGACTGGTGGGGCTGGGGTCTCCACTGTCCCCTCCAAGCTCCAGATCATAGAGACCAGAGTCCCGCCCTGTCCCCTCCAAGACACACGACAGTGAGACCGGGGTCCCTTCTGTCACGTCCCAGCTCCGAGGCAGTGACATCGAGCTCCTCACTTCAAGCCCCAGGGTAGTGGGGCTCCTCCAGGCCCTCTGTGCCCCAGGCCAGCGGGACAAGGCTCCTGCTGTCCCCAGCGAGCCTCAGAGCAGCGCAGCCAGGGTCCTGCTGTGCCGAGCCCGAGGCGGCGCTGCTGGGGTTCTCTCTGGCCCCCTCCAAGCATCCAAGTAGTGAGAATTGGGTCCCTGTGTCCTCTCCACACCCAGGGTGGTGGCACTGGGCTCCTGCTGTCCCTTCCAAGCCCTGGGGCGGTCAGACCCAGATCCTGCTGCCCCCTCCAAGCCCCAAGGTGGTAAACCTGGGGTCCCCCTTGCCCCCCCCGAGTCCAAGAGGGTGAGATCAGGCTCCCTCTGTACCACTAAACCCCAAGACAACGGAACTGGGGTCCCCCCCCGGCTCCTCCAAGCTCCAGGGTGGTGACACAAGGTCCCTCATGCCCCTAGCTCCAGGGGGGGGGGCCCATTCAGCCACCCCCTCCCACCCCATTACCTGCATCTCGTGCAGCCTCCGCAGGCCTCCCCGGCAGAGCAGCTCATAGAGGAAGGCAGCAGGGCTGGGCCCTGGCATCTCTGCCAAGCCGCGGGGACCACGGGTGGCAGAAGGGGGGAGGCGGGGGACCCCCAGCTCGGGCAGGCAGCGGGACAGCAGAGCTGCCAGGGAGGGCAGGCGCAGGCTCAGCGGCATGGCAGGGGCACGGAGGGTGGCCGCGGGGACAGGAGGGTCCGGGGGGGGCACCGGGACGCGCCTCGCATGGGCCGCGGGCATCGGCGGGGAGCTTTATAGCGCCCACGTGGAGTGGCGCCGGCCCCGCCCACTGGGCGCAAACCCCGCCCACAAGGCAGGCAGCCCCGCCCCCTAACGATGCGAACTCCGCCCCCGCACTCCCGCTGCGTGATTTGCATGAAAGCTGCGCTCTGGCCAATCAGAGCGCGGGAAGGGCCGCGGGCCCTCACGAGGCAGCCCTAACCCTACCCCGCCCCCGATCCAAGTTGACTACTGGGTCCTAGTGTCCGCCAGTCCCAGCCTGGCTCTGCGCATCCCCAGCCCAGACCCTGCCTGCTTCCCAGCAGCCTCCTTCCCCCCTTCCATTCCCTCCCAGTTCAACCTCTCAGCCCCCTCCCCCCAACCCCCCCTCCCTTGCTGCTCCCTGGGAATTTCCTGCTTGCAACTGGCGCTGGAAACCCCCTGAGGGGGTGGGAAATGGGGAGGGGGGGGGGGGGAGGGGGAAGGGGGAGGGTTCCCCTCTGCTGCTTGGCGGGGGGGGGGAAATTCCTCATCCCCCCCAAAAAACCCATGGTGGGCAATTGCTGACCACCCCCCCCAAAGATCCCTGGGGGTGGGGAGCAATTCCTGACACACACACCCCCCCCAATTATCCCAGGGAGGGGCAATGCCTGAGAGCCCCCAAATCACACCCGGGGGGGGCAATTCCTGATCCCCCCCACCCATTTACCCCTGGGAAGGCAGTTTCAGACACCCCCCCTTCAAATTACCCCTGGGTAGGCAATTTCTGATCCCCCCCCAATTACCCCACGGGGGGAGGGGAATTCCCAACCACCCCCAAATTACAGCAGGGAGCAATGGGCACAAATCCTGCCTGCCCCCCAAATAACCCCGGGGGGGGGAGGGGATGGTGTAATTTCAGACCCCCCCAGATGTACCCCTGGGGGGCAACTTCTAACCCCCAGACCCAGGTTACCCTAGGGGAGGGGCAATTCCTGACACCCTCCCCTGGGCAAACTCCCCCGAGGGGGGCAATTCCCAAGCCCCCTGGGGCAGGGAAGAGGCAGCAGTGACAGCTCAGCTCCTGGGGACACTGGGGGGACTTTATTGCAGAGGGAGGGGGCCAGGGGGGAGACAGAGACACCTGGCAGGGGGGGACAGAGGTGTGGCCTCTCCCTGCCTTGTGCCTCAGGTGTCCCCCCCGGGGTCAGGCACACGGCGGAAGACAGCAGGGAAGGCAGCGCGGCCTCCGCGCTGCACCTTGCGGCCCTCCTCGGTGGCAGTGCCCAGCAGGGACACGATGGGGTCCTGGGCCTGGGGGGGAGGGGGACACAGAGCTCACAGCCAGCTCCAACCCGCTCCCAGCCAGCTCCCACCCGCTCCAACCAGCTCCCAGCCAGCTCCCACCCGCTCCAACCCGCTCTCAGCCAGCTCCCACCCGCTCCAACCCGCTCCCAGCCAGCTCCCACCCGCTCCAACCAGCTCCCAACCAGCTCCCACCCGCTCCAACCAGCTCCCAACCAGCTCCCACCCGCTCCAACCAGCTCCCAGCCAGCTCCCACCCGCTCCAACCCGCTCTCAGCCAGCTCCCACCCGCTCCAACCAGCTCCCACCCGCTCCAACCAGCTCCCACCCGCTCCAACCCGCTCCCAGCCAGCTCCCACCCGCTCCAACCAGCTCCCAACCAGCTCCCACCCGCTCCAACCAGCTCCCAACCAGCTCCCACCCGCTCCAACCAGCTCCCAACCAGCTCCCACCCGCTCCAACCAGCTCCCAACCAGCTCCCACCCGCTCCAACCAGCTCCCAACCAGCTCCCACCCGCTCCAACCCGCTCCCAACCAGCTCCCACCCGCTCCAACCAGCTCCCACCCGCTCCAACCCGCTCCCAGCCAGCTCCCACCCGCTCCAACCAGCTCCCAGCCAGCTCCCACCCGCTCCAACCAGCTCCCACCCGCTCCAACCCGCTCCCAGCCAGCTCCCACCCGCTCCAACCAGCTCCCAGCCAGCTCCCACCCGCTCCAACCAGCTCCCAACCAGCTCCCACCCGCTCCAACCAGCTCCCAGCCAGCTCCCACCCGCTCCAACCAGCTCCCACCCGCTCCAACCCGCTCTCAGCCAGCTCCCACCCGCTCCAACCAGCTCCCAGCCAGCTCCCACCCGCTCCAACCAGCTCCCACCCGCTCCAACCCGCTCCCAGCCAGCTCCCACCCGCTCCAACCCGCTCCCAGCCAGCTCCCACCCGCTCCAACCAGCTCCCAACCAGCTCCCACCCGCTCCAACCCGCTCCCAACCAGCTCCCACCCGCTCCCAGCCAGCTCCCACCCAGCTCCACCCAGCTCCCAGCTCCAGACTGGTTCCCAGCTGTGCCCCCCCAGTGCCCACCAGCTGCTCCAGGGGCACCTCCTCAAACAGAGGATGCTCCCCGAAGTGCCTCAGCATCCAGCGGTGCAGCTCGGCCACGTCGGTCACCGTGTACACCAGGCCCTGCGCGGCACCACCCCGCTGCAGCCCGCGCCCCCAGGCACCACCCCCAGGCACCGCCCCGCTGCAGCCCGCACCCCCAGGCGCCGCCCCGCGCCCCCAGGCGCCCCCAGGCGCCACCCCGCCGCAGCCTGCGCCCCCAGGCGCCCCCAGGCACCGCCCCGCCGCAGCCTGCGCCCCCAGGCACCACCCCCAGGCACCGCCCCGCTGCAGCCCGCGCCCCCAGGCACCACCCCCAGGCACCGCCCCGCTGCAGCCCGCGCCCCCAGGCACCACCCCCAGGCACCGCCCCGCTGCAGCCCGCGCCCCCAGGCACCACCCCCAGGCACCGCCCCGCTGCAGCCCGCGCCCCCAGGCACCACCCCCAGGCACCGCCCCGCTGCAGCCCGCGCCCCCAGGCGCCCCCAGGCACCGGCCCGCTGCAGCCCGCGCCCCCAGGCACCGCCCCGCTGCAGCCCGCGCCCCCAGGCGGCCCCAGGCGCCGCCCCGCCGCAGCCCGCGCCCCCAGGCACCACCCCCAGGCGCCGCCCCGCTGCAGCCCGCGCCCCCAGGCGCCGCCCCGCGCCCCCAGGCGCCCCCAGGCGCCGCCCCGCCGCAGCCCGCGCCCCCAGGCGCCCCCAGGCACCGCCCCGCCGCAGCCCGCGCCCCCAGGCACCGCCCCCAGGCGCCGCCCCGCCGCAGCCCACGCCCCCAGGCACCACCCCGCCGCAGCCTGCGCCCCCTGGCACCCCCAGGCACCGCCCCGCCGCAGCCCGCGCCCCCAGGCGCCGCCCCGCCGCAGCCTGCGCCCCCAGGCGCCCCCAGGCACCGCCCCGCCGCAGCCCGCGCCCCCAGGCACCGCCCCGCCGCAGCCCGCGCCCCCAGGCACCGCCCTGCCGCAGCCCGCGCCCCCAGGCACCGCCCCGCCGCAGCCCGCGCCCCCAGGCGCCGCCCCGCCGCAGCCCGCGCCCCCTGGCACCGCCCCCAGGCACCGCCCCGCCGCAGCCCGTGCCCCCAGGCGCCGCCCCCAGGGCACACGGGGAGGGGGTTGGGGGTGCAAGGAAGGGGGTGGGGGACAGCCCAGGGGGCTATGAGGCACTGGGGGCACATAAAGAGGCTGTGGGGACGCAGGGGGGGTCCCAGGGGCGGTCCTGGGGCCATGGGGAGGGCAGGGGACACACAGCCAGGTGGGGACTGAGAAGGGGTTGTGGGGACACCGTGGGGGTCCCCAGGGCAGTCATGGGGACACGGCTGGGGCCCGGGGGACAGTCCTGGGGACACGGAGGGGTCATGGAGACCACCAAGGGGACGCAGAGGGGGCCCTGGGGGTAGTGCTGGGGGGACAGAGGGGTCCTGAGAACAGCCCTGGCGATACAGGGGGGGTCTGGGGGCAGGGCTGTGCAGGGGGGGGGTGGGGTGTGCAGGGGGGGTTGAGAGTGTGGGGGGCTGGGGGTGTGCAGGGTGGGGTTTGGGGGGAGCAGGGGGGGCAGAGGTGTGCGGGGGGGTTGGGGGGGTGTGTTGGGGGGGCAGAGGGTGCACAGGGGGTTGGGCAGGGGGGCTCAGGGCTGGGGGGGACAGGGGGTGGGCAGGGGGGCTCAGGGTGGGGGCCTCAGGGCAGGGGGCTTAGGGTAGGGCTCAGGGCAGGGGGGGCGCAGGGCAGGGGGGGCGCAGGGGGTCAGGGCAGGGGTCTCAGGACAAGGGTCTCAGGGCAGGGGGCGCACAGGGCAGGGTCGCACAGGGGGCAGGGCAGGGGGTAGGGCAGGGGGCGCACAGGGGGCAGGGCAGGGGGTAGGGCAGGGGGCGCACAGGGGGGCAGGGCAGGGGGCGCACAGGGGGGCAGGGCAGGGGGCGCACAGGGGGGCAGGGCAGGGGGGCAGGGCAGGGGGGCAGGGCAGGGGGCAGGGCAGGGGGCGCACAGGGGGTCAGGGCAGGGGGCGCACAGGGGGG
Organism: Dryobates pubescens; assembly: GCF_014839835.1. Taxonomy (NCBI): domain Eukaryota; kingdom Metazoa; phylum Chordata; class Aves; order Piciformes; family Picidae; genus Dryobates; species Dryobates pubescens. The sequence goes on along the minus strand of NC_071651.1, from coordinate 2,235,656 downwards.
CAGGGCAGGGGGCGCACAGGGGGGCAGGGCAGGGGGCAGGGCAGGGGGGCAGGGCAGGGGGGCAGGGCAGGGGGGCGCACAGGGGGGCAGGGCAGGGGGCGCACAGGGGGGCAGGGCAGGGGGCGCACAGGGGGCAGGGCAGGGGGCAGGGCAGGGGGCAGGGCAGGGGGCAGGGCAGGGGGGCAGGGCAGGGGGGCAGGGCAGGGGGCAGGGCAGGGGGCGCACAGGGGGGCAGGGCAGGGGGCGCACAGGGGGGCAGGGCAGGGGGCAGGGCAGGGGGCAGGGCAGGGGGGCGGGGCAGGGCAGGGGGGCAGGGCAGGGGGCGCACAGGGGGGCAGGGCAGGGGGCGCACAGGGGGCAGGGCAGGGGGCGCACAGGGGGCAGGGCAGGGGGCGCACAGGGGGTCAGGGCAGGGGGGCAGGGCAGGGGGCGCACAGGGGGCAGGGCAGGGGGCGCACAGGGGGCAGGGCAGGGGGCAGGGCAGGGGGGCAGGGCAGGGGGCAGGGCAGGGGGCGCACAGGGGGCAGGGCAGGGGGCGCACAGGGGGGCAGGGCAGGGGGCGCACAGGGGGGCAGGGCAGGGGGCAGGGCAGGGGGCGCACAGGGGGCAGGGCAGGGGGCGCACAGGGGGCAGGGCAGGGGGCGCACAGGGGGCAGGGGGCAGGGCAGGGGGCGCACAGGGGGGCAGGGCAGGGGGCGCACAGGGGGCAGGGCAGGGGGCGCACAGGGGGCAGGGCAGGGGGCAGGGCAGGGGGCGCACAGGGGGTCAGGGCAGGGGGCGCACAGGGGGCAGGGCAGGGGGCGCACAGGGCAGGGGGCAGGGCAGGGGGCAGGGCAGGGGGCAGGGCAGGGGGCAGGGCAGGGGGCGCACAGGGGGCAGGGCAGGGGGCGCAGGCTCACCCCCGGGCGCAGCACGTAGCCGTACTCGGCCAGCAGCGTGGGGCTGATGATTCTCCACTTGTGCTTGGGGCGCTTGAAGTGGGGGTCCGGGAACAGGAAGAACAGCTTGGAGAGCTGGGGGGGCACGGGGGGGGCACAGCATGAATGGGAAGGGTCCCCTGGGGGATTTTGAGAAGGGGTCTCAGTTGTTTCTTACAGGGGGGTCCCAGGAGTGAGTTTGGAAGGGGGGCCCCGGGGGTGGGGGAGCCCCCAGAGGTTTTTGGGGGGGGTCCCAGGGTTTGTCCTTGAGGGGAAGCCTCATCAGGGGGCTCAGGACAGGGGACCCAAGGGGTATCTGGGGGGGGGTCTCAGGATTATTTGGGCAGGGGGTGGAGGCTTTGGGGGGGGGAGGGGGAAAGGGTCTCAGGGGTATTTTGGGGTTGAGATCTCAGACGGTTTGGGGGGGGTCCCAGGGTGGTTTTCTCAGGGGGTGTCCTGGGGGGGGGTTGGGGGAGGGGGTTCTAAGGAATATTTTGGGGAAGTCCCAGGATTATTGGTGGGGGGGGAGCAGCATTCTGTGGGGAGGGTCTCAGGGGGGCGTTTCTTGAGGGGGGTCTCGGGGGGGGTTTAAGAGATACTTTGGAGAAGTTTGAGGATTATATGGGAAGGGAATGGAAAATTCCTCTTGGGGGGGGTCTCAGGGCGACTTTTGGGGGGGCTCAAGGCTATTTTTGGGGGGGCTCAGGAGGGTTCTAAGAGGTACTGTAGAGAGGTTTGAGGATCATTTGGGGAGGGTCTCGGGGCTATTGGGGGGAGTCTCAAGGATATTTTGGGGAGGGGGAGTGAGGGACTATTGCTTCTGGGGGGCGGTCCCCACCTGCGCCTTGCAGAAGAAGTGGGGGAGGTGCTTCATGGCGTTGGCCCTGACGCAGGCGACGTTGCCGAAGCAGCCAGGCTGGGCCCCGCGCAGCGCCCGCAGCCGAGCCCCGGCGAAGGCAGCGACCTTGACCCGCAGCTCCAGCCCCAGCATCAGCGTGCGGGGGAACAGCGGCGACAGCGCCACTGCGCGGCCACACGCACACACTGCGGCGGGGGGCTGCGCACAGCGCCACCGCGCGGCCACACGCACACACTGCGGCGGGGGGCTGCGCACAGCGCCACCGCGCGGCCACACGCACACACTGCGGCGGGGGGCTGCGCACAACGCCACCGCGCGGCCACACGCACACACTGCGGCGGGGGGCTGCGCACAACGCCACCGCGCGGCCACACGCACACACTGCGGCGGGGGGCTGCGCACAACGCCACCGCGCGGCCACACGCACACACTGCGGCGGGGGGCTGCGCACAGCGCCACTGCCGCGGGGCGCAGCGGGACGGGGCGCAGCGGGACGGGGCGCAGCGGGACGGGGCGCAGCGGGACGGGGCGCAGCGGGACGGGGCGCAGCGGGACGGGGCGCAGCGGGACGGGGCGCAGCGGGACGGGGCCAGCACCACCACTGGGGGCACCGCGGGTCCTCCCTCCCAGTCCCCCCCTCCAAGCTCACCCATTCCCCCCCCGGCTCCCCCCTCCCAGCCCCCCACAGCTCACCCAGGCCCCCCGGCTCCCCCCTCCCAGCCCCCCACAGCTCACCCAGCCCCCCCCGGCTCCCCCCTCCCAGCCCCCCACAGCTCACCCAGCCCCCCCACTCAGCTCACCCAGTAGCCCCCCGTAGCCGCAGCCCACATCGGCGAACTCCACGCGTGGCGGGGGCTGCTCGGCCGGGGCGGCGGGCGGGAAGAAGTCAGGAAACAGCGAGGCCCAGTCCATGTCCTGCGGCCTGGCGGGGCTGCGGCACCGGCGGCACCGAGAGGGGGCACAGGGGGTCGCGTCACCGAGCGGGGCGGGAAGAGAACCAGACCCCGGCGGTGCCAGGCCGGGCTGGAGGAACTACCGGGGGTGACCACGGAGGGGAGGGGGGGTGGTGTTCCCGGGAGAGGTGCTGAGGACGGGTCCCGGGCCGAGTCTTACCGGGGTGGGCTCAGAGCGGGGGGTGCCGGGTACCGGCAGTGCCGTCTGAGGACATAACGGCAGCTCCAGGTACCAGAACCGGCCGCGGAAGAAGGGGGACCCGGGACGGCTGGTAGCCGGATGGAGAGTCCCGGGCCGGTCGTTACCGGGAGGGCCGGGGGGGGCGAGGAGGGGATGTCACCAGGGTGGTCGTTACCGGGAGAGCCATGGTGGGGGGCGCGGGTTAACGGGAGGGCCGCGGGGGGAGTGCCGGGGGCGGGCAGGGGGAGCCGCACCGCGGAGCGCCGGTGCCGGACGCACTCACTAGAGCAGGCTGTGATCCGCCAGCGGGTTGGCGTGTGCCCGCTGCCGGTAGAATCGCTTCTGCGGCAGCGCCTCCGCCATGGCGGCTCCGCGGCGTGAGCGCCGGGCGCGGGGCGATGGCGTCAGCACCGCGCGGGGCCGCCGCCGATTGGCCAACTCGCCGTGACGTCATCGCACAGCGCCGCCGATTGGCGCCATGGCCGCACGTGCGAGCGGCGAAGGGTTCGGTGCCAGCCCAGTGCCCTCCTGTGCCTGCCCCAGTGCTCCCCAGTCTGCCCAGTGCCAGTCCCGCTGCCCTCCTGTGCCTGCCCCAGTGCTCCCCAGTCTGCCCAGTGCCAGTCCCGCTGCCCTCCTGTGCCTGCCCCAGTGCTCCCCAGTCTGCCCAGTGCCAGTCCCACTACCCTGTGCCTGCCCCAGTGCTCCCCAGTCTGCCCAGTGCCAGTCCCACTGCCCTGTGCCTGCCCCAGTGCTCCCCAGTCTGCGCAGTGCCAGTCCCGCTGCCCTCCTGTGCCTGCCCCAGTGCTCCCCAGTCTGCCCAGTGCCAGTCCCGCTGCCCTCCTGTGCCTGCCCCAGTGCTCCCCAGTCTGCCCAGTGCCAGTCCCACTGCCCTGTGCCTGCCCCAGTGCTCCCCAGTCTGCCCAGTGCCAGTCCCACTGCCCTCCTGTGCCTGCCTCAGTGCTCCCCAGTCCCCTTCTGTGTCAGTGCTCCTCAGCCTGCCCAGTGCCTTCCCATGCCTATCCCAGTGCCCTCCAGTGCCCCTAAAGCCAGGCCCAGTTCTCCCTAAGCCACCCAATACCCCAGGGACCTGGCACTGCCCTGGTGCCCTCCCAGTGCCCCCCTTGGCCCTCCAGTGTCCACACTACCCTGGGGATATCACGCTGCCCCAGTGCCCCACAGTCTCCTCGTGTTACTCCAGTGCCCACAGTGCCCCCCCAATATCCTTCAGTGCCCCAGGACCTCACCATGGCCAAGTACCCCCCTATGCCCCCCAGTGCCCACCCCCCAGCACTGTTCAGTGCCACCAGTGCCCCCTTGTTCCCCTGCTGACCTCACGCTGCCCAGTGCCCCCCACGCAGTGCCCCCCAGTACCCTGGGACCTCATGATGGCCTCCAGTGCCCCTCAGTCCCCCCGGTGCTGCCCACTCTGCACCACACTGACCCAGTGCCACCACTGCCCCCCAGTGCCCCACGGGCCCGGTGCCACCACTGCCCCCTTGGTCCCCTGCTGACCCCCAGCACTCCTCGGCGCCCCCAGCCCCCCCAGCCGCTCCCCGTTCCGGGGCAGGGTTTTGGATTCCAGGCTGCGGAGGCGAATTCTGAGAAAGCCCCGCGGGGGGGGGCAGGGCGGGGGGGGGTTGAGCAATGCGGGGCAGGATCCGGCCGGTCCCGTCCCGTCTGTCTGTCTGTCCGTCTGCCTCCTCCCGTCCCGTCTGCCTGGCCTCCCCCCACCCACCCCCGCCCTTCCCTTCGGCCTTCCAGGAACGGAGCCTGCGGTGGCTCAGGGCGGGAAGTGACGGCACTGAGCTGGAGGGGGGAGACCCCTCCCCCAACCCTGCACCCCCACAAGGGTGACCCCCCCAGGGACAGCAGCCCCTGAACAGCCTCCCTCCCGCCCCCCCCCCGATGGACGGCAGCCCTGACCCTCCCCCGGGTGCCAGCAGGCCGGACACCCCCCCCCCCCGGTGACGAGAGACCCTGGCCCCCCCTGGGTGCCAGCAGCCCCTGAGCCCCCCCTGGGTGCCAGCAGCCCCTGAGCCCCCCCTGGGTGGCAGCAGCCCCTGACTCCCCCTGGGTGCCAGCAGCCCCTGAGCCCCCCCTGGGTGCCAGCAGCCCAGGCTGGTGCCACAGGGCAGTGCCACAGGTGGCAGGGGGGTGCGGGGGGTCTGGGGGGTTGCCAGGGGGGCACAGGGCAGGTTGTGCCCCGTGGGGCCCCCCCGGGGTCATCCTGGTGACTCTGTTGGGGGGACACAAGGGGCAGGACACAAACCCTGAGCTGAGAGACCACAGCTGGGGAGGGGACAGGGACAAGGGGACAGGGACAAGGGGACAGGGACACCACAGCCAAGACACTCAGGCCAAGGCCAGCAGGGACAGGGCCATGGGACAGGGGTGACCAGGGGCCAGGGACACCAGGACCAAAGCCACCACGACCAGAGACACAGGGGGGACCAAGGACACCTGGGGAAGGGACACCAGGGGACAGGGACAAAGGGATCAGGGACATTAGGGACAGGGAGAGCAGAGCCACCAGGACAGTGACCCCAGGACAGTGCCACCAGGACCAGAGATGCCAGGGGCAGGGACACTCGGGGCAGGGACACCATGTCCAAGGCCACCATCATCAGGGACATTGGGGACAGGGACAGAGCACCCAAAAGGCAGCAGGGTCAAGGCTCTGGGGCCAAGGTCACCGTGACCAGGGCCACCAGAGCTGGGGACACTGGGGCTGGATGCCAGGGACCAGGGCTGTGGTGGCTCTGGTGTTGATGGGACAGGGACAGGAGCAGGAAGGGACAGAGGGTGGCACCAGGGTGAAACCTCAGGATGAGAACCTCTGGGATCCAAGTGACAAGGACTGGATTGGGAGTGAGGAGAGGGACAGGGACGGGGACAGGGACAGTGCAGTAAGGGCTGAGACCTGAGAGCTGGGACTGGACTGGCACAGGGACAGCGGGGCTGAAGCAGGGGACACTGAGGAGGTGACAAGGGACAGTGAGGAGGAGGCAGAGGACAGCAGAGACAGAGCAGGGGACACAGGGAGGGAACGGAGACGCGGGGACCAGTCTGGGGACACCGGGGAGGAGGCAGGGGACTCCGGGACGAGGCAGGGGACATGGAGACAGGACAGGGGACACCGGGACGGGGCAGGGGACACCGGGAACGGGCAGGGGACACGGGGAACGGGCAGGGGACACCAGGACGGGGCAGAGGACATCAGGACGGGGCAGGGGACATGGAGACAGGACAGGGGATATCGAGACGGGGCAGGGGACACCGGGACAGGGCAGGGGACACCGGGACGGGGCAGGGGACATGGAGACAGGATATGGGACACCGGGATGGGGCAGGGGACACCGGGACGGGGCAGGGGACATGGAGACAGGATATGGGACACCGGGATGGGGCAGGGGACACCGGGACGGGGCAGGGGACATGGAGACAGGATATGGGACACCGGGATGGGGCAGGGGGCACCGGGAGCAGCCCGGGGACCCGGACGGGAGAGAGGACGTGCGGACGGCTCAGGGCACACCGGATCCAGCCTGGGCACCCCGGGCACCCCGGGCAGGGACAGCGCAGGGGCGGAGCCTTAGTTACCTCCCCCTTTGGGGCGGGGCTTTATGCTACCTGACCAATCACGAGCGGGCGCGCGGTTTAGCACCGCCCCCTGCCAGCATGGCTGCACCCGGGGGGGCCCACGTGGGGGCCAGGACCCGGCGGGAGGCTGCGAAGACAGCGGAGGGAGAGGAAGGGGAAGAGGAAGGGGAAGGGGAAGAGGAAGAGGAAGAGGAAGCGGCCGGGGCGCTGCGCTCCGTGTTCCCCCGCGACCCCGAGCTGTTCGCCGAGGCGTTCCCGGTGCTGCGCCGGTACCGGCTCTGCGGCCACCTCCTGCGCATCGCTCAGCACCACGGCCCGCGGCTGGGGCTGGCGGCGTCCGTCTGGGAGGCGGTGAGGGGATGGGGACCGGAAACGGGGCCGGGGAGGGGGTGGGGGGGACACCGGGAGCACCCTGAGAGAACGGAGGGTCCCGGGGAGTGGTTTGGACACGGGGGGGGGGGGGGAGGGCAGTGGGGGAGGGGTATCGCGAGGGATGCTGGAGGTGAGGGGTGGGGATCTTGGGGGCAGGGGGACCCCAGGAGCCACTGGGAGCACTGGGATGCCCTGGGGGTGGAACTGGCCGGGGGGTTCCCGGGAATCCTGGGGGGAGACACACCCCAATTGGCACTGGGAGGAGGGGGGAGGGTGGTCAGATCTTTGGGCTGAGCGACTGCCCCCCAGTGCTGCGGGGGGGGCAGTGCAGGGCGGGGGCGGTGTGGGGGGTGGTGTCCTGTCCCTACTGCTCCCCTGTCCCCCCCCAGGCGCTGTCCCTGTGCCGGTTCCTGGGGGAGCTGCGCTTCGATTTCCGAGGCCGCACCGTGATCGAGCTGGGAGCCGGCACCGGCATCGTCGGGATCCTGGCAGCCTTGCTGGGTGCGCTGGGAGGGGGGCGAGGGGGGGAGGGCACCCTTGGGGCTGGGGGGGGGTCCCAGCCCCTTCCCCTAACTCCTTTCCCCTAACTCCTGCCCGGGACGGAACTGGCATCGCGGCACAGCCGACCGGTGCCAGCCAGCAGCGCTGGGGGTCGTTGCGGTCGGGGGGGAGGTCATCGTGGGGGGAGGGTGTCAGGGGGTTGACCCCTCCCTGAACAGCACCCCCCGGTGTTGGGAGGCTTCACTGGGGGCTGGGGGGGGTGTAAGGGGGCCCAGGGGAGCGGCAGGGGATTGACTCTGAGCCCCCCCCCACACCTTAGGCTTTCTTTGGGTCTGGGGGAGTTTGGGGGGGTCTAGGAGGATTAGGGGGGGTCAGGGGGGTGACCCCTCCGTGCCGCCCCCTCCCGCGGCAGGCGGTGACGTCACCATCACGGACCGGCCGGCGGCGCTGGAGCAGATCCGGGAGAACGTTGCCTTGAACTTCCCGGCGGGGGGGGCCCGGCCGCGGGTGCGGGCGCTGGAGTGGGGCCGGGACGAGAGGGCCTTCCCCAGGGACTTCGGGGTGGTGCTGGGCTCCGACATCGTCTACGACCCCCTCTCCTTCGAGCCCCTGCTGCGCACCCTGCGGCACCTCTGCGGCCCGGGCAGCCTCGCCCTGCTCGGTGCCCGGCTGCGGGGGGGCCCCGCCGGCGCCCGGCGCTTCTTCGGCCAGCTGCTGCCTCCCCACTTCCACATCCAGCTGCTGAGGAGGGAGCCCGAGCAGGACATCGAGATCTACGCAGCCGCCTGCAAGGGAGGAGCTTCGCCCAGCGCCCTGCTGGCCGCCGGGGGGGCGGCCCCCGCCTGGGAGGGGCCGGGGGGCAATTAAATGGTGACCGGGGGCGGCCCTGGCTCGAGTGAGATGCGGCAGGGACAGACCGAGGGCTGGGGACAGGGCGCCCCGGGACGGGCCAGGAGGCAAGAGGTGACCAGGGACAGGGTGGAGCAGGCTGGGGACAGCAGGGACAGGGCTGGGGGCGCTGGGCAGGAGACAGCAGACACTGGGATGGTGAGAGGGGACACTGGGGTGGAGGCAGAGGGGGCACTGGAGATGGCACAGGGGGCACTGGGATGGCACAGGGGGCACTGGGATGGCACAGGGGGCACTGGAGATGGCACAAGGGGCACTGGGGTGGCACAGGGGGCACTGGGATGGCACAGGGGGCACTGGAGATGGCACAAGGGGCACTGGGATGGCACAGGGGGCACTGGAGATGGCACAGGGGGCACTGGGATGGCACAAGGGGCACTGGAGATGGCACAGGGGGCACTGGAGATGGCACAAGGGGCACTGGAGATGGCACAAGGGGCACTGGAGATGGCACAGGGCACACTGGGATGGCACAAGGGGCACTGGGATGGCACAGGGGGCACTGGAGATGGCACAGGGGGCACTGGAGATGGCACAGGGCACACTGGGATGGCACAGGGGGCACTGGGATGGCACAAGGGGCACTGGAGATGGCACAGGGCACACTGGGATGGCACAGGGCACACTGGGGACAGTGGAGGTGGCAGAATCATAAAGGTTTGAAGGGCCTCTGAGCTCAGCTGTGAGCCACAGCCAGCAGCCATGGGCAGCACAGCTGCAGCTGGAGAAGACCTCCAAGGTCACTCAGTGACCCTCAAGCCAACCCCACCATGGGCACCAAGCCAGGGCCACAGGGTGCTGAAAGCCCTCCAGGCATGGAGGCTCCACCAGCACCTCCCTGGGGCAGCCTGAGGCCTTCTCCTCTTCCCCTGGCCCCAGAGCCCAACCCCCCCTGGCTCCAGGCTCCTCTCAGGCACTGGCAGGGAGCCAGGAGGTCTCCCCTCAGCCTCCTCTCCTCCAGCCTCAGCCCCCCCAGAGCTCCCTCAGCTGCTCCTCCCCAGCCCCCTCCCCAGCCCCTTCCCCAGCCCCCTCCCCAGCTCCCTTGCCCTTCCCTGGCCCTGCTGCAGCCCTCCAAGTCCTCCTGGCCCTGAGGAGCCCAAGGCTGCCCCCAGGCTGCCAGCTGTGCCCCCCCAGTGCCCAGCCCAGGGGCAGCATCCCTGCCCTGCTGCTGCTGCCCACAGCACTGCTGCTGCAGCCCAGGCTGCTGGTGGCCTCCTTGCCCCCCTGGGCCCCCCCTGGCTCCTCTCCAGCTGCTGAACACCAACCCCGCCCAGGGCAGCTCCCAGCCCCTCTGCCCCCAGCCTGGAGCCCTCCTGGGGTGGCTGTGAGCCAGGGGCAGGTCCCAGCCCTCGCTGCCCTCCTGCCCTTGGCCTCAGCCATGGCTGCAGCCTGGCCTGGGCCCTCTGCAGCCCCCAGCAGCTCAGCTCCCACCCAGCTTGGAGCCATCTGCAGCAGCCTGAGGCAGCCTCAGTGCCCTCCCCCAGACCATCAATGAGGAAGCTGAACAGAACTGGTCCCAGTGCTAAGCCCTGGGGGGCACTGCTGCTACCCAGCCCCCCACTGGTGCCCAGCCCCCACTGGTGTCCAGCACCCACCTCATCTAACTCCTGCCCACACTCTCTGGGCCTGGCAGCTTTGAGCCCTGAGCTGTGCCAGGGGCTGCAGGCTTCCCCAGGGGATGCTGTGGGAGAGGCTGGCAGCAGCAGGCAGCTCACCTGGGCACAGCCCTGCCCTGCATGACCCTGTGCTGCCTGCTGCCCACCAGCATCCTGCACAGCCAAGCTCAACCCCTCCTGACCTTCCCTGGCACCCAGCCCAGGCTGGCAGCTCTGCAGCTCCCTGGGGGTTTCCCTTGGGCCCTTCTGGCAGATCGGTGTCCTGCTGCCCACCCCCAACCACCTGGGACCTCCCCTGCAGGCTGCTGAGACTCACAGCTGGCATCAGGCGGGCAGGGACCCCCTAAGGGCATCCTGCCCGAGCCCCAGATGGCATCAGGTGGGCAGGGACCCCCCAAGGGCATCCTGCCCGAGCCCCAGATGGCATCAGGTGGGCTGGGACCCCCCAAGGGCATCCTGCTCGAGCCCCAGATGGCATCAGGTGGGCAGGGACCCCCCAAGGGCATCCTGCCCGAGCCCCCTGCAGGCAGCAGGGACAGCTGCAGGCAGCAGGGACAGCTGCAGGCAGAGGCTGCCCAGGGCCACAGCCAGGCTGAGCTTGGATGTCCCCAGGGGTGGAGGCTGCAGCACAGCCCTGGGCAGCCTGTGCCAGGCTCCCACTCTGCAGAGCTGCTCCTGATGCCCAACCTAAGGCCAGGCTGCTGCAGTGCCAAACCACTGCCCCTGGGCCTGTCCCCACAGCCCCTTCTGAGCAGTCCCTCCCCAGCCTCCTGCAGCTCCTGAACTGCAGCTCCAAGCTCTCCCTGCAGCCTTCTCCTCTCCAGGCTGCACAGCCCCAACCCTCCCAGCCTGCCCCCACAGCAGAGGCTCTGCAGCCTCTCAGCATCTCCATGGCCTCCTCTGGAGCCTCCCCAGCAGCTCCAGCTCCTCCTGCTGTTGAGGGCCCCACAGCTGCCCCCAGCCCTGCAGGGGAGGTCTCCCCAGGGCAGAGCAAGGGGCAGGATCCTCTCTCCAGCTCTGGCCACACTGCTTTGGCTGCAGCCCAGGCTGCCCTTGGCCTCCTGTGCTGCCAGTGCCCAGTGCTGGCTCCTGCCCAGCTGCTCCCCACCCCCAGCACCCCAAGGCCTTCCCTGCAGGGCTGCTCTGGACCTCAGCACCCCCAGCCTGGACTCATGCTGAGGATTGTCCTGCCCTAAGTGATGGTTTGCTGCCAGCTTGGCCTCCTCCCCCAGCACCTCCCTCAGCTCTCTTGGGTGACTCCCACCCAGCCTCAGAGGTTTGTGAGTGCCCAGCAGGCAGCACAGATCCTGAGCTGCCTCCTCCTGGGCTGTGGAGCATGGATGCTGCTCTCCATCCCTGTCAGGAAGCAGAATTCCCTGAGGGCTGACCATGGAAAGCCAAAGCAAAGAAGGCTTTGAGCACCTCAGCCTTGGTGGCCTTGACCCTGTCCCCTGCAGCCACTGAAGGCTGAACAGCAGTCCTGGAATGCTTTTGGGTGGAAGGGAGCTCAGAGCTCAGCCAGCTCCAGCCCCTGCATGCCCAGGGACCCCTCCACCAGCCCAGGCTGCTCAGGGCCTCATCCAGCCTGGCCTGGAACACCCCCAGGCAGCCACAGCCTCCCTGGGCAGCCTGTGCCAGGCTCTGCTCAGCCTCCTGCTGCAGAACTTCTTCCTCAACTCTGCTCCATCCCTGCTCTGCCTCAGCTCCAAACCCTTCCCCCTGGGCCTGGCTCAGCCCCCTCAGCCAAAGCCTCTCTGCAGCCTCCCTGCAGGCTCCCTGCAGGCACTGGGAGCAGCTCTGAGGTCCCCCTGAAGCCTTCTCCTCTGCAGGCTGCCTTAGCCTGGCCTCAGAGCAGAGCTGCTCCAGCCCTGGGATCAGCTCTGTGGCCTCCTGGGCTCTCTGCAGCAGCTCTGAGCCCTCCTGCTGCTGGGGAGAGCAGAGCTGGAGGCAGTGCTGGAGCTGGGATCCCAGCAGGGCAGAATCCTCTCTCCTGCCCTGCTGCCCACACTGCTGCTGCTGCAGCCCAGCCCAGGGCTGGCTCCTGGGCTGCCAGGGACCACTACTGGCTCCTGGGGAGCTCCTCCTCCACCAGCAGCCCCAAGCCTCCTCCTGCAGAGCTGCTCCCAACCCACTCTGACCCAGCCTGGGCTTGTGCCAGGGGCTGGCATGAGCCAGGGCAGCATCAAGGGCCCCCTGGGCTCCCTGTGTGCCTTTGGGTTCCCTCCCAGGACAGCTCAGTGCAGTCCTGGTTGGGCTTCTGCCTTCCTGAGGTCCTCTCTGCAGCACCTCTGGAGCAGGGCACCCTGAGGAGCAGGTAGGGGACACTGGGATGGTGACAGGGGACACTGGGGAGGTGACAGGGGACACTGGGATGGTGACAGGGGACACTGGGGAGGTGACAGGGGACACTGGGATGGTGACAGGGGACACTGGGATGGTGACAGGGGACACTGGGGAGGTGACAGGGGACACTGGGATGGTGACAGGGGACACTGGGGAGGTGACAGGGGACACTGGGGAGGTGACAGGGGACACTGGGGACTGGCTTGGGGATACTGTAGATGAAGCAGAGGACACTGGGGAGGTGTTAGTGGGGCAGTGCAAAGGAGGCAGGGGACACCAGAGACGAAGCAGAGGACACTGGGAATAGTCTGGGGGTGCTGGGGATGGAACAGGGGACACGGCGGGGGGAAGAAGGGGACACTTGGGGATTTGACAGGGACACTGGGGAGGGACACTGGGATTTGACAGGGGGCACTGGGGTGGGACAGGGGGCACCAGAGTGGAGCAGGGGACACTGGAGATAGAACAGGGGACAGCCGGGAGGAGGGATGGGACATTGGGAAGGCGATAAGCAGACACTGGGATGGGACAGGGGACACCGAGGAGCTGACGGTGGAGACTGGAACGTGAGAGGGGACACCGGAGAGGGAGCTGGGGACACCTCGCAGCCTGCGCGGCGCTCTCTCCAGAACTTCCCAGACTCTCTCCAAGTGGGGAGCCCAGAGCTGGAGGCAGTGCTCCAGATGCGGCCTCACAGGGGAGGCTGGCGTGGGGCAGGGAGCTCTCCATAGGGCTCCGGGGGCTCCACAGCGCTCCCGGGGTCCGCACCCGCCCGGCCGCGCTGCGCGCCCCGGCAGAGCCCCGCCCCCGCCCCGGCCCCAGCCAATGGCGCGGCTGCGTCGCGCTCGGGGTGACGTCACACAGGAGCTAGCCAATGGGACGCCGCGACCCGGCCAGGCCCGCGCGTTCCGTCGTGCCGTGCGGGGCTCCCTCGTGACGTCATCGGCGTGCGCCGCGGGCAGAGATGCAGCGGGCGGCGCGAGGCGCCCTGCGCGGGGCGGCGAGGGTGAGGCCCCGGGACGGTCCCGGTTCCCCCCCGGTTCCCCCCCGGTTCCCCCCCGATTCCCCCCCTCCCTCCCCGAGATACCTGCTCCGGGACGATCCCCACCGGCGCGCCCCTTCCCCGGGACGTAGCACCCCACCCCGCCCTCCCCGCCGTTACCGGGAGCCCTCCCGGCACAGCCCTGCCTGGGACATCTGTTCTGGGACCGCCCTGGCCGGGATCGCCTCCCCGGGAGCCCCTTCCCGTCCAGGACACTCCGCATGGGACACCCTCCCCGGGGCATCCCCCACCGGGACACAATCCCCCGGGACACCCCTCCCCCGGGACACCCTCTCCCCATGGGACACGCCCGGGGCATCCCCCACCGGCACACCTCTCCCCCGGGACACTCCCTCCCCCCGGGACCCCCACCCGCAGGATATGTCCACCCAAGACACCTCCCGGGACCCCGACTCCAGCACCCCCCCCCATCCTCCCCGGCTCCGCCGGGCGCCTCCAATCCCCCGGGTGGGTTGGGGGCGGGATGCCGGTCCCGGCTGACGCCCCCTGCCCCGCAGGTTCGGTTCTTCCGCGCCGCCCCCGCGCTGCTGGCGGCGGACAAGGAGTCGCTGCTGCAGCTGCGGCGGCGAACGGGGCTGCCGTTCCTCAAGTGCCAGGAGGCTCTGCGGCGCTGCGGGGGGGACCTGCCGCAGGTGGCGCCGGGGGGAGCCGGGGGGGAGACACAGAGGGGAAGAGGAGGGACAGGGGAGTGGGGATGGGGGCTCAGGAAAGGGCGCGGGGGGGGGCACAGGAACTGGACTCCAGGGACAGAGAGGTGACCGGGGGGGAGGGGGCCGGGGGGACGACACACAGGGGAGCCGCCAGTGGGAGGGGGGAAGGGGGGCGGGACAGGGGCGGGGGGGAACCGAGAGAGTGACTTGGAAGTGGGGACTGAGAAGGGACCGGAGGGAGGGGGACAGGGGAGCACAGGACAGGGAGAGGTAGGAGTGAGCTGAGGGGGGGACACCTGGGGGAGCATGGACAGAGAAGGGGACCTGGGAGAAATGAGGGGAGGGGGTGGCAGGGGACCCGGGGGGGCAGCGCTGGGGGGGGGGCCACGACACAGACTTCAGGAGCAAGCAGTCAGAGGTGACCTGGGCCGGGGGGGCACAGAGACCTGGCTGGGGGACACCGGGCGGAGGGGGGAGGGGGCTGGGAGAGCAACCTGGCAGTGGGGACCCAGAAGGGAGTTGGGGACAGGGAGGGGACCCGGGGGGTGGGGGGGGGGCAGGGGAGCTGGGGTGGGGCTTGGGGGGACACAGGACATGAACTGAAGAGACGGGGGGGAGGTGACCCCGGGGGGGGGGAAGGTGACCAGGACGGGGCCCTGGGGCGAGGGGGTGGAGGAAGAGGATGGAGGAGCTGGAGGAAGGTCTGGGGGGCGGGGGGGGGGGGTCAGTGGGGTGCTGCAGCAGCTGGGATGGGCACCCCACGGCGGGGGGGAAGGCTTTAGCCGCCCCCTGTGCCCCCCCAGGCCGAGGCGTGGCTGCAGGAGGAGGCTCAGCGGCAGGGCTGGAGCAAAGCCTCCGCCCTGGGGGCTCGGCCGGCGCGGGAGGGGCTCCTGGGGCTGCTCCGGGAGGGCTCTGCCGCCGCCATGGTGGAGGTAGGTGACGTGGGGACGGCCGGGGCGGGGGCACGGCCCCCTCTGCCCCCCCCGGGTGTCACCGCGCCCCCCCCCAGGTGAACTGCGAGACAGACTTCGTGGCCAGGACGGCGGAGTTCCGGCGCCTGGTGGAGCTGGCGGCGCTGGGCGCCATGGCTCACTGCCGGGGGGCTGCGCTGCCCCCCGCGCCCTGCACCACGGTGAGGAGGGGGCACGGCGCCCTCGCACCCCCTCCCCCCTCGCAAAAGGCCCCCCCCGAGCCCCCTGACCCCCTCTTCCCCCCCCCAGCACCTGCTGCGGGCCGAGGAGTTGGCAGAGCTCCGGGCGGGGCCTGGGGGGCAGCTGCTCAGCGACCACATCGCAATGGCCACCGGTGAGCGCGGGGGGGCAGCGCGGGGGACCCCCGGGGAGGGGGGCAGCGCGGGGGACCCCCCCGAGGGGAGACACACATGGGGCTGGAAACCTGCAGGGGAGGGCAAGGGAGGGAGAGATCACAGCAGGGAGGGCAAGAAAAGGCTGAGGGGGGGTGATGAGGAACCCCCCCGGGGGTGAATAAAGCAGGAAGGGGCGGGGGGGGGAGGGGGGGGTAAGGGAGTGGTTGAAGCAGAAACCCCCCAGGGAAGGAAGCCCCTGGGTGTGCCTGGGGAGAGGGGGGAGGAAGGGGCTGGGGGGGGGAACATGCAGGGGGGGCTCGAACGAGCTCGGGGGGAGAAGGAGCTTTGGGGGGGGGGGGGGGCTTTAGCGAGGTCAGGGGAAGGAGCTGGGGGGGAATTGAGGGGGGGCTTGAATGAGTCGGGGGGGAGGGGCTACGGGGGGAATTGAGGGGGGGCTTCAGCGAGGTCGGGGGTGGGAGGGAGCAGCAGGGCATTGGGGGGAGGGAATGGGCAAGGGAGGGGCAGCGGGGGTGGGGAACTGGGGGGGGCACCGCGGAGGGGAACCGGCAGGTGGGGGCCCGGGGGTCTCCCTGCCACCCCCCCGACCCTTTCCCCCCCCAGGGAAGCTGGGTGAGAAGCTGGCACTGCGGCGGGCGGCCTGGCTCCGGGTGCCCACCCCCGGGGGCTTCGTCGCCACCTACGCCCACGGCGGGGGGGGCGGCGCCGGCCCGGGGGGGGCCGTGGCCATGGGCACCTACGGGGCGCTGGTGGGCTGCGGGGGGGCGGGCGCGGGGCCCCCCCGGGCCGAGCTGGAGGAGCTGGGGCGCAAGGTCGCCCAGCACGTGGTGGGGATGGCCCCCCGCAGCCTGGGGACCCCCCAGGACCTGCCGCGGGGCGAGGAGGAGAGCAGGCTCCTGGCGCAGAGCTTCCTGCTGCAGCCGCAGCTCACCGTGGGGCAGCTGCTGCGCGGGGGGGGGCTGCTGGTCAGCGGCTTCCTGCGCTTCCAGTGCGGGGAGGAGACCCCCGCGGCCCCCCCGGACACCGCCCCGGCCCCCCCAGCCTGACGCTGGAGCGGGGGGGGGGAACAAACGTGCCCCGGGGGGAGGGGGGAGCTGCTGTACCCCAACCCCCAGAGCCTCTTTCACCGGGGGGGGGCACCGTGAGGACCCCCCCCAAACCTTGGAGAGCCAAGGGAAGAATAAAGCTGTGCAGGAAGCAGCCCAAAGTGTTTATTGATGGGGGGGGGGGGGAGAGCACCCCCCAATATCTGCCCCTTCCCCCCCCCCGGCCAGGGGGAGCCTCCCCTCCCCCTCCAAACTTTGCCCCCCCCCCCCCCCATCCCCCTCCCCAACTTCTGTGTTTTTTCTAATGGCAAATCAGAACAAATTGGGGGGGGGGGAAAGCACCTGGGGGGGGCACCACCCCCACTCCTGACCCCAGCGTGGGGATGGGGGGTGACAGTGGTGACCCTGAGTGGGTGCCAGGAGAGATGAGAGAGGAGGGTGCGGGGGGGGGGTGGGGGTGTCACTGCCATTGGGGGGGTTGGGATGGGGGTCCCGGGGGGGGGTTCGCCATGATTTGGGGAGGGGCCTGGGGAGGTCTTCACCTGGGCTTGGGGGGGGGGGCTGGGGGTCTTCACACATCCTCATGTCCCAAGGGGGGGGGGGGGTGTGCACGAGACCCCACAGGGGGACACCCCCCCCCCCCCCCCAGTTCCATCCCCTTGGTCTCGGGGCGGGGGGGGGCACACCATTGAGTGTTTTGCTGGGGGGGAGATTGGGGCTGGGGGCACACGGGGGGGGCACACACTGCACTGTGTCTCCTCCAGGACCGGACGCCCCCTTGCCCCCCCCCCCCCCCCCCCCGCGTCGCCTCCGGCTGCCTCCCGGGACAAGTAACCTGGAACAGGCCAGGCAGGAACAGCCTATCCTGGATTACTTGAACCGGGCCACGGCCACATCGCCCCCCCGGGACCCCCCCCCCCCCCCCCGAATTAAAACCTCCGTCCCAACCCCCCCCGCTCCTTGTCACCCCCCTGCCCCGAACTCCCCTCCCACCCCCCTCCCCGGTCACGCGGTCCCTGTGGATTTGGGGACAGCTCAGTGCCCGCCCCCCCCCGTGCACGCGCTGGGGGTCCTTGTCTCGACGCCCCCCCATTTACCCCCCACCCCCACCCCCCCTTACCCAGGGTGCAGGAAGTGATGGGGGGAAGGGGGGGGCTGACAACAAGAGGCTGTCTGTAACGGGGGGGGCAGAAAGGGGGAGGGGAGTGAGGGGGGATTAAGGGGGGGGGACAATAAATGGGGAGGGGCGTTAAGAGGAGGTGACAATAAAGAAGGGGGGGCAGGGGGGGTGCATTTAACCAGGGGATAACAATAACGGGGGGGAGGGGGCGGGGGGGGGGCAGGGCAGTGGGGGGGGGTAAGAAGAAAGGGAGGGGCGGTGCTGGGGGGTGCCGGTGATGGGGGCGGGGGGCATTAACGGGGGGGTGACAGTAAGTGGGACAGGGATGGGGGGGCGCTAACGGGGGGGGAGGGGGCGGGCGGGGGGGCAGGAGGGGGCGGGAAGAGGGTTGGCAGTGGGGGGGGGGGGGCGCTAAAGTGGGGGGGCATAAGTAGGACAGATTGGGGGGGCCCTAACGGGGGGTGACAGTGCCGGGGGGGTCATTAACGGGGGGGGGCTAACAACAAACAAGGGGGGACACAGCGGGGGGGGGGGGCAGGGAGACGCCACCCCCAGGGCCCGGCCAAGCCCAGCCCCCCCCTCCCCCCCGGGGGGCTCCGCCTCCCCCGCCCCCGCTGCCTGCTCCTTCCCTGCCCCCCCCCCCCCGGTACCTGTCGCCGCCGATCCCGGGTCGCGGGGGGGGAGGGGACCGGGGACCCCGATTTGGGGGGGGGCGTTCGGGGGAGGGGGGGGGCGCCCCGCACGCGCCCGACGCAGGAAACGGAGCCGCGGCGGTTTCGAGGCCCCCCCCGGGAAGGGCGTGGCCGGGGCTTGGCCGAGCCCCGCGGGTCGCGATTGGAGGGATCGGCGGGGAGGGGGGCGAGGGAGGGGAGCCTTGAAACGGCTGTCGGGCCCTCATTGGCCGGTAAGGGGGTGGGGGGTGGAGCTGCGGAAAGGGGATTGGCTGGGCCGTGCCAAGGAGGCGGAGCCAAGCGGTGTTTACCGCCAAAGGGTGCAGCGGGGAGGGGGCCGGGGGAGGGGGCGCGGGGTCGGACCCCGAGGGGCTCCTGCCCCAGAGAGACCCCCGGGGAGCTCCTGCCCCACCGAGACCCCCGGGGGGCTCCTGCCCCATCGAGACCCCCGGGGGGCTTCTGCCCCAGAGAGACCCCCGAGGAGCTCCTGCCCCAGAGAGACCCCCGGGGAGCTCCTGCCCCACCGAGACCCCCGGGGAGCTCCTGCCCCATCGAGACCCCCGGGGGGCTTCTGCCCCAGAGAGACCCCCGAGGAGCTCCTGCCCCATCGAGACCTCCTGCCCCAGAGAGACCCCCGGGGAGCTCCTGCCCCAGAGAGACCCTCGAGGAGTTCCTGCCCCAGAGAGACCCCCGGGGGGCTCCTGCCCCATCGAGACCTCCTGCTCCAGAGAGACCCCCGGGGAGTTCCTGCCCCAGAGAGACCCCCGGGGGGCTCCTGTCCCATCGAGACCTCCTGCCCCAGAGAGACCCCCAGGGGGCTCCTGCCCCATAGAGACCTCCTCCCCTCTCCCCTCCTGCCCCATAGAGACCCCCGAGGAGCCCCTGCCCCATTGAGAGTCTCGGGGGGGCTCCTGCCCCACAGAGACCCCTCCCACCCCCCTGCCCTGCATACCTCCTGCCTCACTCAGACCTCTGGGAGGCTCCTGCCCCATGGAAACTTCCTCCTATGTCACCTCCTGCCCCACATCCCCCCAGTGGCCTCATCCAGCTGCACCTCAGAGCTGCTCCAGGAGGGGCTGGGGAGGGTGGAAGGGACCCAAGGAGCCTCCACTAGGAGCTGATCAATGAGGCTGAACTCAGCAGCCTTGGGCCAGCCCAGACCCAGCAGCAGCAGCTTGCAGCTGGGAGCCTTTGGCTGTCCCAAACCACCCTGAAATGGACCCAAAATCACCGTGGGGGTGGTGGAGGACAGGTCCCAGGTCCTGTTCCTGGTGGCACCATGCAAAGATCAAAGCCTCCTTCAGGGCCTGGAGCGGCCTGGGCTGGGGGAGGGGTCCCTGCCCATGGCAGGGCTTGGAGCTGGCTGAGCTCTGAGCTCCCTTCCAACCTGAGCCCTTCCATGGAGCCAGCAGGATCAGCTCTGCAGATGGCACCGAGCTGGAGTCACTGTGCCAGGGGCGTGGGAACCATCCAGGGGCACCTGGGCAGGCTGCAGGGGTGGCTGAGGAGATCCTCCTGGGGGGCAGTAAGGCCAAGTGCAGGATCCTGCAGCCAGGCCAGGCCAGCCCTCGGCATCCATCCAGGCTGGGGGTGCTGAGGTCCAGAGCAGCCCTGCAGGGAAGGCCTTGGGGTGCTGGGGGTGGGGAGCAGCTGGGCAGGAGCCAGCACTGGGCACTGGCAGCACAGGAGGCCAAGGGCAGCCTGGGCTGCAGCCAAAGCAGTGTGGCCAGAGCTGGAGAGAGGATCCTGCCCCTTGCTCTGCCCTGGGGAGACCTCCCCTGCAGGGCTGGGGGCAGCTGTGGGGCCCTCAACAGCAGGAGGAGCTGGAGCTGCTGGGGAGGCTCCAGAGGAGGCCATGGAGATGCTGAGAGGCTGCAGAGCCTCTGCTGTGGGGGCAGGCTGGGAGGGTTGGGGCTGTGCAGCCTGGAGAGGAGAAGGCTGCAGGGAGAGCTTGGAGCTGAAGAAGCTCCAGGGGAGCTGGGGAGGGACCTGGGGCAAGGGCTGGGGAGATGCCAGGGAGAGGGGAAGGCATCCTCCAAGCTCATCCTGCCCAGCCCCCTGCAGCCAGCAGGCACAGCCCCAGCTGCAGCAGGGGGCCCAGAGCCCCAAACCTGAGCCGGGCTGGTGCCAGGCAGGGGCAGCTCCAACCTCCCTGGGCAGCCTGGGCCAGGCTCTCCCCACCCTCAGCAGGAAGAATTTCCTCCTTAGGTCCCCTCCAGCCCCAGCCTCTCCCAGCTCAAACCATCCCCTCCTGTGCTGCCCCAGCAGGCCCTGCTCAGCAGTCCCTCCCCAGCTCTCTTCTCAGCCCCTTTGAGCCCTGCAGGGCCACCAGGAAGCCTCCCTGCAGCCTCCTGCAGGCTGAGCTCCCCCAGCAGAGCCCTCCCAGCCTGGGCTCCCCCAGCAGAGCCCTCCCAGCCTGGGCTCCCCCAGCAGAGCCCTCCCAGCCTGGGCTCCCCCAGCAGAGCCCTCCCAGCCTGGGCTCCCCCAGCAGAGCCCTCCCAGCCTGGGCTCCCCCAGCAGAGCCCTCCCAGCCTGGGCTCTCCCAGCAGAGCCCTCCCAGCCCTGCTCCAGCAGCTCCAGGGCTCTGCTGAGGGCTCCAGAGCTGCTGCCAGCACAGCAGGGGAGGTCTCCCCAGGGCTGCTCTCCAGCCCTTTCCCCCCAGCCTGGCTCCACACCAGGGACTGCCCCAGCCCAGCCTTGCCCTTGGCCTGGTTGCACCTCCTGAGCTTGGCCTGGATCCACTTCTCCAGCCTGGCACAGTCCCTCTGGGTGCATCCTGTCCCTCAGGTGCCCCCTGCACCACCCAGCTGGGTGCCAGCTGCAGGCTTGCTGAGGGGGCCTGGCTCCCACTGCCCCTGGCACCGCTGCAGGCACTGCAGAGCCCTGGGCCCAGTGCAGAGCCCTGGGGGGCACCACTTGGCACCAGCCCCCACCTGGACACCCAGCTGCTGGCCACAGCTCAGCTCAGTGTCCCCCAGCAGCATGCCCTGGGCACACTCAACCATCCTGCTGCCAGTACAGACCCCAGGCACCACCAACCTCCCCCCAGGCCCTCAGCTGCTGACCACTGCCCTTTGGTTGTGTCCATCCAAGCCACTCAGCAATCCCCACATCGAGTCCAGGTCCCTGCTGTGTACAGGGAGGTGCTGGGGGGGACCCTCTGGAGCCTCCCCAGCAGCTGCAGCTCCTCCCTGTGCTGGGGGTCCCAGGGCTGGGGGCAGTGCTGCAGGTGGGCTCTGAGCAGAGGGCAGAGTCCCCTCCCTGTGCTGCTGCTCTGCCTCCTGCTGCTGCAGCCCAGCTCAGGGTTGGCTTCTGGGTTGCCAGTGACCACTGCTGGCTCCTGGGACTCTGTCAGCCACTGCCACCCCCAAGGCCTTCCCCTGCAGGCTGCCCCCAGCCCCCTCCTCCCCCAGCCTGGCTCTGTGCTGCCCCTGCCCTGCCCCAGCTGCAGGAACCTTGCCCTGGGCCCTGCTGAGCTTCCTGAGCCTGGCTTGGGGCCACCTCTGCAGCCTGCCCAGCTGCCTCTGGGGCCCTTCCCTCCCTCCAGCATCCCAACCCCCCCAGCTGGGTGCCAGCTGCAGACCACTGCCCCTGGCCTCAGCACAGGGCTCCAGGAGCTCTGGGCCCAGTGCCCTCCTGGGCTCCATTTGGGCCCTGGGCTGTTGGCCACAGCTCCCCGAGTGCCACCCCCCAGCCAGGTCCTTTGCAGGGAGAGGTCCAGCCTCAGGTCCCTGCTGCTGCCAAAGCCTCAGAAGCAGAAAAGGTTTGGTTGGGAGAAAGATTTCATTCAACTCCAAGAGGGAAGAGACCAGAAGCAGCCTCAGGGGCAGGGGGCAGCAGGGAGCTGCAGGGGGGCTCAGGCTGAGGGGCAGGGTTGGGCTCCTGCAGGGTCCTGGCAGCTCCCAAAGCTTCTGGAAATGGGGGGGGGGGAGGGAAAGGGAGGGATGGAGGGGGGAGGATGGAGGGGGGGGAAAGGAGAGGGGGGAAAAGAGGGGGGGAAAGGAGAGGGGGGAAAAGAGGGGGGGAAAGGAGAGGGGGGAAAAGAGGGGGGGAAAGGAGAGGGGGGGAAAGGAGAGGGGGGGAAAGGAGAGGGGGGGAAAGGAGAGGGGGGGAAAGGAGAGGGGGGGAAAGGAGAGGGGGGGAAAGGAGAGGGGGGAAAGGAGAGGGGGGGAAAGGGGGGGGGGGAAGGGGGGGGGGGGAGAGGGGGGGGGGGGAGGGGGGGGGGGGGAGGGGGGGGAAAGGAGGGGGGGGAAAGGAGGGGGCAGGCTCCATGCCTGGTGTAAGCCAGGGCTCTGCTCTGGCTCTCTGGGAGCAGCATCTCCACTGCTCCCTGCACAGAGAAGGATCCAGCCCCAGGCTGGGAGGGAGAAGCAGGAATTGGGAATCCTTTGCCTCTCTGCCAGGAGCACCAAAGCTGGGCCTGGGGGCACCAAAGCTGGGCCTGGGGGCACCATCTCACCCTGGGCACCTCCCTAGCCTGAGGGCACCCCCCAGGACCTCCCTCCTGAGGAGGCTCTGCCCCTCCCCAGCAGCCAGCCCCAGAGGCAGGCAGCAGAGCTCAGACCCTGCCCAGGGCAGGGAAACTCTTTGGGGAAGGCAGAGGGAAAGCTTCAGAGGCTGCCAACAGCCTCCGAGCTCAGCGAGGTCACAGCTGGCACCTGGGCCGTGCCCAGCCGTGCCACAAGGCTCCGTGGCTCCTCGCGGGGCCGAGGCCATCGTCCTGCCAGGCTCTGCTTGGTCCCCGGTGCGTGCCAGGCTCGCTGGGGGGCGCTGCTGTGGTCAGGAGGGGTCTCCCCCCTTGGGTCATCTGGGGGTGGAGGCCTCTGAGTCAACATCGTTGAGCAGGAAGAGCTCCGGGCGGGCGGCAAAGCCAAACTGCTGCTGCAAGAGAGGCACAGGGCTCAGAGCTGGGCACAGCCCAGGCGGAGCAGGGCTTACCAAAGCCCAGGCTGAGCAGGGTTCAGCGAGGCCCAGGCTGAGCCCAGTTTAATGAAGCCAAATCTGAACCCAGGTCAACGAATACCAATCTGAGCCCAGCTGAATGAAGCCCAAACCGAGCACCACCTCAGCACCAGCTCTCCGCAGCCCCTCCAGGGAAGGGGATCCCCCCCCCCCCACTCCCCGCGGGGTTTAAGCCCTGGTTTAACAAAGCCGGCGCCGACCTCGCCGCTGCCCTCCCGGCGCTCGCTGCCGCCCCTGCAGCCAGGGCCTGGGGAATCGCAGCGGCCTCGGAGCTCCCGAGGAGGGTTGAAGGCGCCGAGGATTAATTGCCAGGCTTTAATTAAGCCACGGGCCCGCCGCGGCCACGCGTGGGGCCGGGGGGGAAGGTGAGGCCGTGGCGAGCACGGAGCGGCACTTGCGGCGCCCGCCCGTTCCACCCCCTGCCCCAGCCCCGGCTCATTAGCGGCTAATTAATTAGCAGAGGGAGCTGGCGGCAGCACCAAGCGAGGGATCCACCCCAGAGCAGCCTCAGATCGCCCTCCCCCCCTCCCCAGTGCCAATTAACTTTGGGGTGCAGCCGAGCCTTAATGAGGTGGTTAATTAGGGCGGCTGGCACCTCCCAGGCGCGACAGAGGGCAGGGAGCAGCCCGCAGAGGGCAGGGCTGGGCACCGCGGGCAGCGCTGCCAGCGGCTCCCGGAGTCTGCAGAGCCCCGGGAGACAGCCGGAGGGGGCAGGGGCAGGCGGGGAGGGGGTCGGGGCCGGAGCGGGGCAGGGGGCAGGCGGGGAGGGGGTCGGGGCCGGAGCTGCAGGGGACGCAGGGGTGGTGTCCCCTGGGGACGATCCGCGCCAAGCCCCCTGCCCGGGCAGGGTCGCCAGCAGCAGGTCGGAAGGAGCCTCCAGCACCTCCCGGCCGGGCCCGGGGCTCCGGCGCCTCCAGCCCCCGGGCACAGAGCAGCCGCTGGAGGCCGAGGGCCAGAGGGGGAGGAGGGTGCAGGGCGCCCGGGGCTGCGCCGCCGGAGCCGGCAGAGGCTCTTCAGAGAAGGGTCCTGGAAGCACAGCGTGGGGAGGGCTGGGAGGGAGCAACTCCCCCTGCCACGGCAGGGCCACCAGAAGAATACCGACCAGGACCAGGAGCAGGTGGGGGCTGAATGCCTCCAGAGATGGAGGCTGAGGAATCACAGCCTGGTGAGGGCTGGAAGGGACCCCCAGAGATCACCGAGTCCAAGCCCCCTGCTAACAGCCTCAGCCCCGGCAGCTGGCACAGGAAGGTGCCCGGGGGGGGCTGAGGAGGCTCCAGAGGGTTGGATCTACCCTGGGACAGCTTTCAGAGACCCAGAGCGCCGCAGAGTCTGGGGGGATGCTGAAGGGTTGCTGGTTTGGGTTGAAGCCACCCAGGTTTGGTCAACCACTCAGCTCTGCACTGCCCAGGTCAGCTCTGGAGCTGCTCTGAACCTGAGAGCCTGAGGAGCTGCAGCGCTCAGGCTGCAGGTCCAGAGGTTGGACGCTGGGAGAAGACTCTTCCAAGGGTCACTGGAGCAGGCTGGGCAGGGAGGAGGTAGAGACACCACCCCTGGGGGGGTCCAGAAGGGTCTGGATGAGAAGGGAACCAAGCAGAGATCCTGGCTGGACTCCATGAGCTCCTCCAAGCAGAGGAAGCTTGGCCACGGGGGGGAAGGAAGGCAGAGGCTGAGTGGGGAAACCTTCACTCTTCAGCCCCAGCTGAGGCCTCGCCTGGAGAAGCAGCTCCCAGGCAGCCCTGGGGAAGGACCCCCCCACAAAGGAGCCCAGACCGAGGTGCCAAAGTCTCCATCTTTAATGCTTTGTACAAAGTGCTCCAGGGGCAGAGCCTGGGGGGGGGCAAGGAGGAACCAAACTCCCTGAGGGGCAGAGGCCAAGGATGAGGACTTGGAGAGGAGGCTCTGGGGCAGAGCAGCAGCAGGGGAAGCCTCCTACAGCACCCCCTGACCCCCCAGAGCCCAAAGCCAGGACCGGGGTGGGGCTCCCCGGGGGGGGCTAAGGCCTGGAGCATCCCAGCAGGGGAGGGAATCCCACCGGGAGCCCAGGACTGCCCTGGCACCTGCCCAGCCCCAGGGGCAGCCAGCAGTGCCCAGCTGGGCAGGGTAAGGGTGGGAAGAGGCCCAAGGACTGTGCCTGGCATCCAAGGGAGTTCTCATGCCATGCTTTGGGGCTTTGCCTGGCACTGGCACCACCAGATGCCCCCAGGGCTTGGGCTGGAGCCCAGCTGAGAGCTCAGCAGGTCCCTGTGCTGCCCCAGCTGTGCCACCCTCCTCCTGCTCACCCTCAGCCAGCTGCTGGCACAGTGTGCCCAGGGTTTGGTCACCCAGGAACAGAGCCCAAAGTGCTGCCTCTGATGCCAGGGGGCACTGTTGGCACAGCAGGTCCCTACCTGGCACCAGAGGGCACCTGAGGAATGCCAGGGAGGAGCCCTGGCAAGGCTGGGGCTGGAGCCCAGCCCTGGGCACAGCTGAGCTGGGAGGAATGCCCTGGGGGGGAGGGAAGTGGCAGTGGTGGCACAGGCAGAGCCTGGCAGGGACCTTGGTGGCCTTGGCAGAGCCTGGTCCTGAGCCTGCACTGCCAGGGCTTGGTGCCCACGAGCAGGGGCACCTCAGCCCCCTGCACTCACAACCCAGCCCCTGAGACCCCTCTGGAGCTGGGCCCTGGGCCCCAGCCCCCCACAGCCTCCAGCTGGGCACAGGAGAGCCAAAGCCAAGCAGAGGCCAACCCCCACCCCCGGGGCACTGCCCCCAGCACCCAAGGGCCACACTGGGCAGGCCCAAAGCCACCCAGCAGGCAGGAGGTGACCTCCAAGGCCACCTGGAGCCTTCTGTGGCCACCTGGCACAGAGACCACCTCCAGCTGAAGGTGCCCCTCGAAGAGGGTCTGCAGGGGAGCTGGGGCAGAGCCTGGTGCCAGGGAGGAGCTCCTGCAGGAGCTGTCCCCACCCCCGGGGGCCATTCTGGGGCATAAAACTGGGATTTGGGGGCAGCCCAAGGAGGTTTCCATGGAGCCCAAGCCAGAGGGAATCAGCTCAGCACAGCCAGAAGGGAGCTGGGGGGGTCCCAGCCTCTTGCCTTGGCTGAGCACTGAAATCAGCTGGGGGTGGAGGCTGGGGGACCCCAAAAGTGGCAGAATTAATGCTGGGGAACCCCAAATGTGGCAGAATTGATGCTGAGGGACCCCAAATGTCACAGAATTGATGCTGAGGGACCCCAAAAGTGGCAGAATTAATGCTGGGGAACCCCAAATGTGGCAGAATTAATGCTGGGGAATCCCAAATGTCACAGAATTGATGCTGGGGAACCCCAAATGTGGCAGAATTGATGCTGAGGGACCCCAAAAGTGGCAGAATTAATGCTGGGGAACCCCAAATGTGGCAGAATTAATGCTGGGGAATCCCAAATGTCACAGAATTGATGCTGGGGAACCCCAAAAGTGGCAGAATTGATGCTGAGGGACCCCAAAAGTGGCAGAATTAATGCTGGGGAACCCCAAATGTGGCAGAATTAATGCTGGGGAATCCCAAATGTCACAGAATTGATGCTGGGGAACCCCAAAAGTGGCAGAATTGATGCTGAGGGACCCCAAAAGTGGCAGAATTAATGCTGGGGAATCCCAAATGTCACAGAATTGATGCTGGGGAACCCCAAAAGTGGCAGAATTGATGCTGAGGGACCCCAAAAGTGGCAGAATTAATGCTGGGGAACCCCAAATGTGGCAGAATTAATGCTGGGGAATCCCAAATGTCACAGAATTGATGCTGGGGAACCCCAAATGTGGCAGAATTGATGCTGAGGGACCCCAAATGTCACAGAATTGATGCTGGGGAACCCCAAATGTGGCAGAATTGATGCTGGGGAACCCCAAATGTGGCAGAGTTGCTGCTGAGGGACCCAAATGTCACAGAATTGATGCTGAGGGACCCCAAATGTCACAGAATTGATGCTGGGGAACCCCAAAAGTGGCAGAATTAATGCTGGGGAACCCCAAATGTCACAGAATTGATGCTGGGGAACCCCAAAAGTGGCAGAATTAATGCTGGGGAACCCCAAATGTGGCAGAGTTGCTGCTGAGGGACCCAAATGTCACAGAATTGATGCTGAGGGACCCCAAATGTCACAGAATTGATGCTGGGGAACCCCAAAAGTGGCAGAATTAATGCTGGGGAACCCCAAATGTCACAGAATTGATGCTGAGGGACCCCAAATGTGGCAGAATTAATGCTGGGGAACCCCAAATGTGGCAGAATTGATGCTGGGGAACCCCAAAAGTGGCAGAATTAATGCTGGGGAACCCCAAAAGTGGCAGAATTAATGCTGGGGAACCCCAAGTATGGCAGAATTGATGCTGAGGGACCCCAAATGTCACAGAATTGATGCTGGGGAACCCCAAATGTGGCAGAATTGATGCTGGGGAACCCCAAGTATGGCAGAATTGATGCTGGGGAACCCCAAATGTCACAGAATTGATGCTGGGGAACCCCAAATGTGGCAGAATTGATGCTGAGGGACCCCAAATGTCACAGAATTGATGCTGAGGGACCCCAAATGTGGCAGAATTGATGCTGAGGGACCCCAAACGTCACAGAATTGATGCTGAGGGACCCCAAATGTGGCAGAATTGATGCTGAGGGACCCCAAATGTCACAGAATTGATGCTGGGGAACCCCAAATGTGGCAGAATTGATGCTGGGGAACCCCAAATGTCACAGAATTGATGCTGAGGGACCCCAAATGTCACAGAATTGATGCTGAGGGACCCCAAATGTCACAGAATTGATGCTGGGGAACCCCAAATGTCACAGAATTGATGCTGAGGGACCCCAAATGTCACAGAATTGATGCTGAGGGACCCCAAATGTCACAGAATTGATGCTGGGGAACCCCAAATGTCACAGAATTGATGCTGAGGGACCCCAAAGTGGCAGAGTTGCTGCTGAGGTTTGTCCTGATGTGCTTCTGCCCCCTGGAGGCCTCCCCTCGTGGCCAGCTCTGCCCTGCAGTGCCAGGGCAGCCAGCCCAGGGCCCCTCTGAGCACAGAGGTAGACTCTGGCCAGGGTGTCTCTGGGTCACTCCTTGCCCACTGCCCCCCAACCCTGCCCCCCAGCAAGCTGCATCTGGAAGGGCTTTAGCTTATTGCTCTGGGGTTTGGTTCCAGGGCACTGCTGGAAGCAGCAGCAAGTCCCTGGGGCTGCAGAGTTTGTGCTGCTCAAGGGAGGGGAGGGCTGGAAGCAAAAGCATTAAGGGGGGGCAAGGGGGGGGATCCATCAGGCTGCACCAAGATGCACCAAGAGGCTGGAGGAGACCAAGAGGCTAATCAACAAGTTGGATGCACCAAGATGCCTCAACAGGTTGGATGGGGCCAAGAGGTTGGCTCAAGAGGGTGGAAGCATCAAGAGGTTGGATGGGACCAAGAGGTTGGCTCAAGAGGTTGACTGCATCAAGATGCACCAACAAGTTGGATGAGCTCAAGAGGGTGGATGAGCCCAAGAGGGTGGCTCAAGAGGGTGGACAAGCCCAAGAGGGTGGCTCAAGAGGATGGATGAGCTCAGGAGAGTGGATGAGCCCAAGAGGTTGGCTCAAGAGGGTGGATGAGCCCAGGAGGGTGGATGAGCTCAAGAGGTTGGCTCAGGAGGGTGGATGAGCTCAGGAGAGTGGATGAGCCCAAGAAGTTGGCTCAAGAGGGTGGATGAGCCCAGGAGGGTGGCTCAGGAGGGTGGACGAGCTCAAGAGGGTGGATGAGCCCAGGAGGGTGGATGAGCCCAAGAGGTTGGCTCAGGAGGGTGGATGAGCCCAGGAGGGTGGCTCAGGAGGGTGGATGAGCCCAAGAGGGTGGCTCAGGAGGGTGGATGAGCCCAAGAGGGTGGCTCAGGAGGGTGGATGAGCCCAGGAGGGTGGCTGCAGCAGCACCAGGAGCTGCTGGCTTGCAAGCAGAAGCCTCAGGAGGTTGGAGGCAGCTGGCAGAGGTCGAGGTTGGAGGCACAGGGAGGGTCCCTCCATGCCATGCAGGGGGCTGGCAGTGGAGAGCAGCTCAAGGCTCTTCCTGCCCAGGGCGATCAGAGTCCAGCAGAGCACAGCCCCAGCCCCGGGGGGGTCCCAGCAGCGCCCTGGGCCCCGGCCCTGGCTGCGTCCCCAGTGCCCCTGGCTGGGCTGGCAGCACAGGGCCAGGCTGGCAGTGGTGGCTGCTGGCTGGCAGCAGCTCTACTTGGCAGGGTCTGCAGCAGGCTCCTCGCTCAGCAGGGTCCTGGTGACGCTTACCGTGGTGCCGCAGGCCAGGAAGGAGAGCCCCAGGGCCACCAGGCACAGCCAGGTCTGCAGGGAGAGCAGGGGGTCAGAGGGGCCAGGGGGGGCCCTGGGGGCTGCCCTGGGGGCTTGGCACAGGCTCATGGAGCAGGGAATGGGTTGGGTTGGAGGAGACCTTTGGCATCGCTGAGCTTGACCCAGAACTGCCCCAGGCCCCCCCAGCCCCTGGCCCTCAGCAGCACAGCTCCAGGGTGGAGGCTCCACCAGCACCTCCCTGGGCAGCCTGGGCCAGGCCTGGGCCAGCCCCAAGGGGCAGAAATTGTTCCTCAAGGCCAACCTGAGCCCCTCTGGGGCAGCCTGAGGCCACCTCCTCTGGTCCTGGCCCCAGAGCCCAACCCCCCCTGGCTCCAGGCTCCTCTCAGGCACTGGCAGGGAGCCAGGAGGTCTCCCCTCAGCCTCCTCTCCTCCAGCCTCAGCCCCCCCAGCTCCCTCAGCTGCTCCTCCCCCCCCCAGCCCCTTCCCCAGCCCCTTCCCCAGCCCCCTTCCCAGCTCCCTTGCCCTTCCCTGGCCCTGCTGCAGCCCTCCAAGTCCTCCTGGCCCTGAGGAGCCCAAGGCTGCCCCCAGGCTGCCAGCTGTGCCCCCCCAGTGCCCAGCCCAGGGGCAGCATCCCTGCCCTGCTGCTGCTGCCCACAGCACTGCTGCTGCAGCCCAGGCTGCTGGTGGCCTCCTTGCCCCCCCGGGCCCCCCCTGGCTCCTCTCCAGCTGCTGGCACCAACCCCCCCCAGGGCAGCTCCCAGCCCCTCTGCCCCCAGCCTGGAGCCCTCCTGGGGTGGCTGTGAGCCAGGGGCCCCCTGGGCACTGTCTCTGCTTCTGGGTTCTGGTGCTGCTTGGGCCCAGGGCTGGAGGTGGGAGGAGAGGGGAAGGCCTGGCCTGGCCTGGCTGCAGGATCCTGCACTTGGCCTTACTGCCCCCCAGGAGGATCTCCTCAGCCACCCCTGCAGCCTGCCCAGGTGCCCCTGGATGGTTCCCACGCCCCTGGCACAGTGACTCCAGCTCGGTGCCATCTGCAGAGCTGATCCTGCTGGCTCCATGGAAGGGCTCAGGTTGGAAGGGAGCTCAGAGCTCAGCCAGCTCCAA
This sequence comes from Dryobates pubescens, assembly GCF_014839835.1. Classification (NCBI taxonomy): domain Eukaryota; kingdom Metazoa; phylum Chordata; class Aves; order Piciformes; family Picidae; genus Dryobates; species Dryobates pubescens. The sequence goes on along the minus strand of NC_071651.1, from coordinate 2,205,192 downwards.
GCCCTGCCATGGGCAGGGACCCCTCCCCCAGCCCAGGCCGCTCCAGGCCCTGAAGGAGGCTTTGATCTTTGCATGGTGCCACCAGGAACAGGACCTGGGACCTGTCCTCCACCACCCCCACGGTGATTTTGGGTCCATTTCAGGGTGGTTTGGGACAGCCAAAGGCTCCCAGCTGCAAGCTGCTGCTGCTGGGTCTGGGCTGGCCCAAGGCTGCTGAGTTCAGCCTCATTGATCAGCTCCTAGTGGAGGCTCCTTGGGTCCCTTCCACCCTCCCCAGCCCCTCCTGGAGCAGCTCTGAGGTGCAGCTGGATGAGGCCACTGGGGGGATGTGGGGCAGGAGCCCCCCGGGGGGCTCTATGGGGCAGGAGGTCTCTATGGGGCAGGAGCCCCCCAGGAGGCTCTATGGGGCAGGCTGGCTGCAGGGATGAGCCTGGGGGATGCCCTCCCCTCCCCCAAGCCAGCTGGGGGCTCCACGCCCATCCCCCCTCCCTGGCACCGCCCAGGGGCCCTGGGGGTCCCTCCCAGGCCTGCAGCAGCCTTTGGCCTGAGCTGAGCCCCAGAGAGCTGCTGGGGGCTGGGGGCAGGGGCAAGGCCTCGGGGGGGCAGCAGAAAGGATTCCCCAAGGGCAGGAGGCCACAGAAGCCTCAACCTCCCCTGCAGCTCCAGGCCTGCCCGGGGGTGCCAGGGCCTGTGCCAAGGTGCCAGGGTCCGTGTCAAGGTGCCAGGGCCCGTGCCAGGGTGCCAGGGCCCATGCCAGGGTGCCAGGGCCCGTGCCAGGGTGCCAGGGCCCGTGCCAGGGTGCCAGGGCCCGTGCCAAGGTGCCAGGGCCCGTGCCAAGGTGCCAGGGCCCGTGCCAAGGTGCCAGGGCCCGTGCCAGGGTGCCAGGTGCCGGCTAGGCAGCACTCACCAGGTAGGCCACAAAGGCCAGGTAGAGCAGGCTGAGGATGGCAGCCCCGACGTAGAGAGCCAGGTGGCCCAGGGCCAGCACGTAGGCAACCACGAAGTAGATGTTGATGCAGCAGATGAGGAGGATCAGCAGCCCCCCAGCGACCCTCCAGAACCTGCAGGGCACAGCTGGTGAGGGCAGGGCAGGGCAGGGCAGGGCAGGGCCTGGTGAGGGCAGGGCCTGGTGAGGGCAGGGCAGGGCAGGGCAGGGCAGGGCCTGGTGAGGGCAGGGCAGGGCAGGGCAGGGCCTGGTGAGGGCAGGGCAGGGCAGAGCCTGGTGAGGGCAGGGCAGGGCAGGGCAGGGCCTGGTGAGGGCAGGGCAGGGCAGGGCCTGGTGAGGGCAGGGCAGGGCAGGGCAGGGCCTGGTGAGGGCAGGGCAGGGCAGGGCAGAGCCTGGTGAGGGCAGGGCAGGGCAGGGCAGAGCCTGGTGAGGGCAGGGCAGGGCAGGGCAGGGCCTGGTGAGGGCAGGGCAGGGCAGGGCCTGGTGAGGGCAGGGCAGGGCAGGGCAGGGCAGGGCAGAGCCTGGTGAGGGCAGGGCAGGGCAGGGCAGGGCAGAGCCTGGTGAGGGCAGGGCAGGGCAGGGCAGGGCAGGGCAGGGCAGGGCCTGGTGAGGACAGGGCAGGGCAGGGCAGGGCAGGGCAGAGCCTGGTGAGGGCAGGGCAGGGCAGGGCAGGGCAGGGCCCAGCTCCCCCAGCACTCACAGCCCGTTGGCGAAGTCGTGCATGACGCCGGGCAGGCTGGTGAAGGTCAGCACCGGGATGAGGGCGAAGGGCAGCTGCAGGCAAGCAGAGACAGAGCTCTGATGAGCTCAGCACCAGCACCCAGCCCAGAGCTGCCCCCACGGCCTCCCCCCTGCCACCAGAGCCTGAGGGACTTCCCCACAGCCAGCAGGAAGCAACTTCAGACCCTGCTTCATCTCCACCACCGCCCAGCCCAGCAGCTCCACAGCTCCTGGCCCTGCTCAGCAGCTTCTCCAAACCCTCAGGCACCTCAGGAGCTGGGAGAGGAGAGACTGAGCCAGGAGGGGAGGCTGAGGAGAGGGAAGCTGTGGCTGCTCCCTGCCGGGAGCTGTTCCAGGCCAGGCTGGATGAGGCCTGGAGCAGCCTGGGCTGGTGGAGGTGACCCTGGGCATGGCAGGGGCTGGGAGCTATCATAGAACCAGAGAAGTGTTAGGGTTGGAGAAGGCCTCCAAGGTCACCCAGTGACCCTCAGCCCAACCCCACCGTGGTCTGGGGCACAGCCCTGTGAGGAGAGGCTGAGGGAGCTGGGGTTGCTCAGCCTGGAGCAGAGGAGGCTCAGGGGAGACCTTCTTGCTCTCTCCAGCTCCCTGCAGGGAGGCTGTAGCCAGGTGGGGGTTGGGCTCTTCTCCCAGGCCCCCAGCACCAGAACAAGAGGACACAGCCTCAAGCTGTGCCAGGGAAGGTTCAGGCTGCAGGTGAGGAGAAAGCTCTTCCCAGAGAGAGATTTGCCCTGGGGCTGTGCTGCCCAGGGGGTGGTGGAGTCCCCACCCCTGGAGGTGTTCAGGAGGGGCTTGGATGTGGCACTTGGAGCCACAGCTGAGTTGCCAGGAGCTGTTGGGGGGCAGCTTGGACTCCATGACCTCTGAGGTCCTTCCCAACCTAATCCCCATCCCCCATCCCCATGCCCCCTCCCCGCCCCCCGGGCCGGTGCCGACCTGCAGGCTCATCAGGACGTTGAGGAAGTCGTTCATGCCGGTGAGGTGCTGCACGTCCTGGAAGATGGCCACCAGCAGCGTGGGGGTGACGGCGATGGAGCGAGTCAGCAGCACCCGCGCGAAGCGAGACCAGCGCAGGTTGAGGAAGCCCTGCGGGGGACAGCGCTGGGCAGGGGCGGGCGGGGGGCAGGGGGCGGGCGGGGGGCGAGCAGGGGCAGGGGGCGAGGGGCAGGGGGCGGGCGGGGGGCGGGGGGCGAGGGGCAGGGGGCGAGCAGGGGCAGGGGGCGAGCAGGGGCAGGGGGCGAGGGGCAGGGGGCAGGCGGCGGGGGGAGAGGACCCTCAGCGAGGGCAAGAAGGCCAAGAGCAGGACCCTGCCCCTGGGCAGCGGCCAGGCAGAGCAGAAGGCTCCAGGGAGACCTTCTGGCGGCACCGGAGGCAGCGCAGCTCCGAGCCGGCCCTGAGCTCCCCCCGCAGGGGACTCTGCACCAGCGGCTGGGGCCCGTGGGTGGAGGAGGGAGGGAGGGGAGCTGGGGGGCAGGGTGGGGACACCTCCTATATAGGCAGAGGAACGCTGGGGTGCCTGCTCCAGAAACCAGCAAGGAGAGGAGGAGGAGGAGGAGGAAGGAAAGCAACAGCAGCCATGCCCAAGAGATACAGCCTGGAGCAGAGCCCCCCTGGCTGTGAGCTGAGTGAGTACCACAGAGCCCTGGCTGGGTGACCTCAGCAGCCCTCTGGGGTCAGCTCCCCCGAGGCAGGCAGCAGCCTCATCCCAGACTCCCAGCAAGACATCAGCCTGGGCCCAAACTCCCCTAAATTCATCACTCTCATCCCTGGATCCCCCCAGATCCATCAGCCTCAGCCCAAAATGCCAACAGCACCTCAGCACCACCCCAAAATCCACCACCCCCATCCCTAGCAGGGCCAGGGAGGGGATTCTGCCCCTCTGCTCCCCTCTGCTCACACCACCCCTGCAGCTCTGGGGCCAGCTCTGCAGCCTCTGCTCCAGGAAGGCTCTGCAGGGGCTGGAAGGTGTCCAGAGCAGGGCCAGCAGGAGGAGCAGAGGGCTGGAGCTGCTCTGCTGTGAGCACAGCCTGAGGGAGTTGGGGTTGTGCAGGCTGCAGAGGAGAAGGCTCCAGGGAGACCTTCTGGTGGCCTCCCAGGGGCTGCAGGAAAGCTGGGGAGGGACTTTGGAGGCTGCCAGGGAGGGACAGGACTGGGGGGGATGGAGCAGAACTGGAAGTGGGGAGACTCAGCTTGGCTGTGAGGAGGAAGTTCCTCCCCAGGAGGGTGCTGAGAGCCTGGCACAGGCTGCCCAGGGAGGTGCTGAGGGCCAGGCTGGAGCTGGCTGTGAGCAACCTGCCCTGGTGGGAGGGCTCCCTGCCCATGGCAGGGGGCTGGAGCTGGCTGAGCCTCGAGCTCCCTTCCAGCCCTGAGTCTCAAGCCCCTGAATCCCTCAGCCCCATCCCAACCCCCCAAATCCATCACTCCCACCCCTGAATTCCCCAAAGCCATCACCCAAATCCACCCAAACTCCTTCACCCTCCTCCCCCAATCCCCCAACTCTTCCCCCCAGATCCTCTCCACCCATCCCACAATCCAGAGACTCCTCTCCATTTTCCACCCCCAGCCCCCAACCCTTTGGAGCCTTCCCCCCTGCCCTGCAACCTGCCCCTGGCCTTCCCCTGCTGAGCTTTGGGTTTCTTCTCCCTCCCCAGCCAGGGCTCCAGCTCCTGGATCTCTCCTCTGCTTTTTCCAGCCCCTGGGAATTCCAGCAGCCCTCCTGGGGTTCTTTGGGGCTTGGAAGCTTTGCCTCTGCAGGAGGCAGGGAGCTGCCCCCGGCCCAGGCCGGCCTGGGGCACAGAAGGGGCAGAGCAGGGGCTCAGGGGATGCCACTCCCCCAGCCCAGCCCCCCCCTGGCACTGTGCCCTCAGCTCAGAGCCAGCCCCAGGTCCCAACAGAGCTCTCTTGGAGCTGCCAGGATGGGAAAAGCTCAGGGGGGTGGTGCCAGGGACTGGAGCTGGCAGGGGTCTTGTGCAAGCAGAGAGCAATTAACTGAGGTCACCAATTAAACCTCCTGGGAGGGAGAGCAGGAGAGGCTGGGAGGGGAGCTGCTGGGCAAGGACCCTGGAGGGGCCTGGAGGACCCTGGATGGGCCTGGAGGGGCCTGGAGTCCACCCCAGAGGGTCCTGCTGGCCAATCCCCTCTCCATGGCACAGCCATCCCAGAGTGGTTTGGCTTGGAAGAGGTCTCCCAAGGCCACCCAGGCCAAGCCCCCTGCAGCCACCAGGGACCCCTCCAGCCAGAGCAGGTTGCTCAGAGCCTCACCAGGAGTAGCTCCAGGGATGGGACCTCAAGCACCTCCCTGGGCAGCCTGCTCCATGGCTCCAGGGGCTCCTGGAGGGCCTCAAGAGGGCCAGCAGGGCAGGGGAGGTGCTGCTGCCCTCTGCTCTGCCCCAGGGAGGCCACAGCTGGAGGAGGCCTGGGGCCAGCTCTGGGCTCCCCAGCTGCAGAGGGCCAGGGAAGGGCTGGAGAGAGCCCAGGGGAGGCTGGAAGGATGCTGAGGGGACCTGGAGCAGCTCAGGCTCATAGCCCTGGGGCTGAGAGCCTGCAGCAGAGCAGCCCCAGAGGGGCTCTGAGCAATGCTCAGCAAGAGCTGAAGGAGCTCTGGGGGGCAAGAGCCTGGGGCTGGCATCTGCTGAGTGGTGCCCAGGGCCAAGGGGCACAGAGTGCAGCCCAGGAGGCTGCAGCAGAGCAGGAGGAGAAAGTTGTTTGGGGTGAGGCTGCTGGAGGCCTGGGGCAGGCTGCCCAGGGAGGCTCTGTGTGGAGCCTCCTTCCCTGCAGGGCTTCCAACCCCCCCTGGGCACTGTGCCCCTGGGCACCCTGCTGGCGATGGCACCAGGGGAGCCCCAGAGGCCCTTCCAGCCTCAGCACTCTGCAAGTGGGACTCTGAGGAGGGGGCTGGGGGCAGGCTCAAAGCACACTGGGGGAGGGCTCCAGTGGGCTGCAGGGGAATCCCCAGGGGAGCTTGGAAGGCTCCTGCCCAGAGCTGGCCCTGGTTACCTCCATGACAAACTGCCCAGAGTAGGTCCCTGTCATCGTGGAGCTCTGCCCAGCAGCCAGGATCCCAATGGCCCAGATGTAGAGAGCAGCAGGGCCAAAGTAGCAGCCCAGGACAGCACCCTGCAGGGGAGGAGGCAGAGCCACAGCTGACTCAGGAGGGGTGGAAGAGACCTCCAAGGGCCAACCCCCAGCCCCAGCACCCCCCTGGCCCCCAGAGCCAGACTGGACCCCAGGAGGTTCCAGCCCAGCCTGGGGAGGAGCTCTGGTGAGAGGCTGCTGGAGGCCTGGGGCAGGCTGCCCAGGGAGGCTCTGCTGCAGTCTCCATCTCTGGGGAGCTTCCAACCCCCCCCTGGACGTGTTCCTGGGTGCCCTGCCCTGGAGTCACCCCAAACCCTGCACTCCACTGTGTCCTGCCCTGGGTGACCCTGGGGGGTTGGTCTGGGTGACCTCCAGAGGCCAACCTCCACCCTGGGATGCTTGGTGGCTCCTCAGCTGCAGCTGAGCCAAGCAGCTCCACAGCAAGGCCTGCCCAGGGGGTGCTGCTGCACAGCCCCTGGGGTGGGTTAGGGGGAGCAGGAGGGGGCCAGGGACTCTGCTGCCTCACAGGGCTGGGCTCAAGGACCTCCAAGGGTCTCCTCCAGCTGTGGTTTTGGGGGGTCCTGGCGTTCAGCACCCCCTGCCCAGCCGGCAGCAGCTGCCAGAGGAGGCCAGGGGGCCCTGGGGGCCACTCACCCCCTTGTAGATGTCCACCTCCAGGGTCTGGTTGTTGACAGGGAAGAGAGAGGAGTGAGGGCTGCTGGAGTTGACACAGACAGCGTTCTGCAAGACAGGGCAGCAGGTTGGCCCTGCCCAGCTGAGCACAGCACAGCCTGCAGGGAGCAGCTGCAGGGCCCAGAGGCTGCAGGGCCCAGAGGCTGCAGGGCCCAGAGGCTGCAGGGCCCAGAGGCTGCAGGGCCCAGAGCCCGCAGGGCAGCAGCTGCAGGGCCCAGAGGCTGCAGGGCAGCAGCTGCAGGGCCCAGAGGCTGCAGGGCCCAGAGGCTGCAGGGCCCAGAGGCTGCAGGGCCCAGAGGCTGCAGGGCCCAGAGCCCGCAGAGCAGCAGCTGCAGGGCCCAGAGGCTGCAGGGCAGCAGCTGCAGGGCCCAGAGGCTGCAGGGCCCAGAGGCTGCAGGGCCCAGAGCCCGCAGGGCAGCTGCTGCAGGGGCCAGAGGCTGCAGGGCAGCAGCTGCAGGGCCTGGAGGCCGCAGGGCAGCTGCTGCAGGGGCCAGAGGCCGCAGGGCAGCAGCTGCAGGGCCCAGAGGCCGCAGGGCAGCAGCTGCAGGGCCCAGAGGCCGCAGGGCAGCAGCTGCAGGGCCCAGAGGCCGCAGGGCAGCAGCTGCAGGGCCCGGAGGCCGCAGGGCAGCAGCTGCAGGGCCCGGAGGCCGCAGGGCAGCAGCTGCAGGGCCCGGAGGCTGCAGGGCAGCAGCTGCAGGGCCCAGAGGCCGCAGGGCAGCAGCTGCAGGGCCCAGAGGCCGCAGGGCAGCAGCTGCAGGGCCCAGAGGCCGCAGGGCAGCAGCTGCAGGGCCCAGAGGCTGCAGGGCAGCAGCTGCAGGGCCTGGAGGCCGCAGGGCAGCTGCTGCAGGGCCCAGAGGCTGCAGGGCCCAGAGGCTGCAGGGCCCAGAGGCCGCAGGGCAGCTGCTGCAGGGGCCAGAGGCTGCAGGGCAGCTGCTGCAGGGCCTGGAGGCCGCAGGGCAGCAGCTGCAGGGCCCAGAGGCCGCAGGGCAGCAGCTGCAGGGGCCAGAGGCCGCAGGGCAGCAGCTGCAGGGCCCGGAGGCCGCAGGACCTCAGCAGCTGCCGGATGCCCTCTTGGGCCGGGCGCCCCCCGCAGGCAGAGGCCGGGGCCGCGCAGGCTCGCAGGGCGCCGCCAGGGGGCGCCAGGCCTCACCACGTCGGCGTTGGTCCTGCCGTAGAAGGCCTCCGCGAAGACGGCGACGACGAAGACGTTGATGATGAAGGAGACGAAGAGAGCGATGCAGGACTCGAGGAAGAAGTACTTGTTGGCCTCCCGCACCGCCCGGCGGCTGCCGCGCTCCACCTGCCGCGACTGCGCACGGCACAGGCGTCAGGCAGCGCTGTGCCAGGCAGCGCTGTGCCAGGCAGGGCTGTGCCAGGCAGGGCTGTGCCAGGCAGGGCTGTGCCAGGCAGGGCTGTGCCAGGCAGGCTACAGACAGGCTGGGCTGTGCCAGGCAGGGCTGTGCCAGGCAGGGCTGTGCCAGGCAGGGCTGTGCCAGGCAGGCTACAGACAGGCTGGGCTGTGCCAGGCAGCGCTGTGCCAGGCAGGGCTGTGCCAGGCAGGGCTGTGCCAGGCAGGGCTGTGCCAGGCAGGCTACAGACAGGCTGGGCTGTGCCAGGCAGGGCTGTGCCAGGCAGGCTACAGACAGGCTGGGCTGTGCCAGGCAGCGCTGTGCCAGGCAGGCTACAGACAGGCTGGGCTGTGCCAGGCAGGGCTGTGCCAGGCAGGGCTGTGCCAGGCAGGCTACAGACAGGCTGGGCTGTGCCAGGCAGCGCTGTGCCAGGCAGGCTACAGACAGGCTGGGCTGTGCCAGGCAGGGCTGTGCCAGGCAGGCTACAGACAGGCTGGGCTGTGCCAGGCAGCGCTGTGCCAGGCAGCGCTGTGCCAGGCAGGCTACAGACAGGCTGGGCTGTGCCAGGCAGCGCTGTGCCAGGCAGGGCTGTGCCGGGCAGGCTACAGACAGGCAGGGCTGTGCCAGGCTGGGCTGTGCCAGGCAGCGCTGTGCCAGGCTGGGCTGTGCCAGGCTGGGCTGTGCCAGGCTGCGCTGTGCCAGGCAGGCTATAGACAGGCTGGGCTGTGATAGGCAGGGCTGTGCCAGGCAGGCTACAGACAGGCTGGGCAGTGCCAGGCTGGGCTGTGCCAGGCAGGCTACAGACAGGCTGGGCAGTGCCAGGCTGGGCTGTGCCAGGCAGGCTACAGACAGGCTGGGCTGTGCCAGGCTGGGCTGTGCCAGCTGTGAGAGGCTCAGCCTGGCCCCCAGCAGCCCACAGCTCACCACGGAGCCACAGGCTGGGTTGGGCTGGGAGGGAGCTCAGAGCTCAGCCAGCTCCAAGCCCCTGCCCTGCCCAGGGACCCTCCACCAGCCCAGGCTGCTCCAGGGCCTCATCCAGCCTGGCCCTGAGCACCCCCAGGCAGGGGGCAGCCACAGCCTCCCTGGGCAGCCTGTGCCAGGCTCTCTCCCCCCTCCTGGGGAACAATTTCCTCTTCCTGTTCCAACTCAGTTCAGCTTCTCCCAGCCTGAAGCCACCCCCCCCCCCCCCCATCACCACAACCTCTTATCCCAAGTCCCTCCCCAGCCCCTCCAGGCACTGCCAGGCTGCTCTCAGCTCTCCTGCAGCCCCTCCAGGCACTGCCAGGCTGCTCTCAGCTCTCCCTGCAGCCCCTCCAGGCACTGCCAGGCTGCTCTCAGCTCTCCTGCAGCCCCTCCAGGCACTGCCAGGCTGCTCTCAGCTCTCCCTGCAGCCCCTCCAGGCACTGCCAGGCTGCTCTCAGCTCTCCTGCAGCCCCTCCAGGCACTGCCAGGCTGCTCTCAGCTCTCCTGCAGCCCCTCCAGGCACTGCCAGGCTGCTCTCAGCTCTCCTGCAGCCCCTCCAGGCACTGCCAGGCTGCTCTCAGCTCTCCCTGCAGCCCCTCCAGGCACTGCCAGGCTGCTCTCAGCTCTCCCTGCAGCCCCTCCAGGCACTGCCAGGCTGCTCTCAGCTCTCCTGCAGCCCCTCCAGGCACTGCTAGGCTGCTCTCAGCTCTCCTGCAGCCCCTCCAGGCACTGCCAGGCTGCTCTCAGCTCTCCCTGCAGCCCCTCCAGGCACTGCCAGGCTGCTCTCAGCTCTCCCTGCAGCCCCTCCAGGCACTGCCAGGCTGCTCTCAGCTCTCCTGCAGCCCCTCCAGGCACTGCTAGGCTGCTCTCAGCTCTCCCTGCAGCCCCTCCAGGCACTGCCAGGCTGCTCTCAGCTCTCCCTGCAGCCCCTCCAGGCACTGCCAGGCTGCTCTCAGCTCTCCCTGCAGCCCCTCCAGGCACTGCCAGGCTGCTCTCAGCTCTCCTGCAGCCCCTCCAGGCACTGCCAGGCTGCTCTCAGCTCTCCCTGGAGCCTCCTCCAGGCTGCACAGCCCCAACCCTCCCAGCCTGGCCCCAGAGGGGAGGCTCTGCAGCCCCTGCTCCCCCCCAGGGTGTCCCCACTCACCTTGACCAGGGCAGAGTGCAGGTACATGTTGTGTGGCATGATGACAGCCCCCACGATGCCCACAGCCTGCTCCAGCTGGGGGGTGCCACAGTTGTGGCAGTAGGGGACGAAGAGGCCCTGCAGCACCTTCCCCTGGTCAGGTCTGACAGTGATGTACTGGGTAGGGAGAGAGGGACAGGAGGGTTGGTGACTCCTGGCAGCTGAGGCCACCCTGGGGAGAAGGGCAAGCACAGGGTGGCAGCTGCCTGCTGGGGCAGGGGGTGGCAGCTGCATGGCAAGGAGGCAGGGCAAGGGCACAGGGCAGAGCTTCAGATGTCTTTAAGCCACAGCATCGTGGCAGGGGGTGGGCTGCAGAAGGCCTCCAAGGTCACCCAGAGACTCTCAACCCAACCCCACCAGGGGCACCAAGCCATGGCCCCAGGGGCCAGGGCCACAGGGTGCTAGAACCCCTCCAGGCATGGAGGCTCCACCAGCACCCCCAGGGCAGCCTGGGCCAGGCCCTGACCACTCTGAAGGGCAGAAATTGTTCCTCAAGGCCAACCTGAGCCTGCCCTGGGGCAGCCTGAGGCCTTCTTCTCTTCCCCTGGCCCCAGAGCCCAACCCCCCTGGCTCCAGGCTCCTCTCAGGCACTGGCAGGGAGCCAGGAGGTCTCCCCTCAGCCTCCTCTCCTCCAGCCTCAGCCCCCCCAGCCCCCTCCCCAGCTCCCTTGCCCTTCCCTGGCCCTGCTGCAGCCCTCCAAGTCCTCCTGGCCCTGAGGAGCCCAAGGCTGCCCCCAGGCTGCCAGCTGTGCCCCCCCAGTGCCCAGCCCAGGGGCAGCATCCCTGCCCTGCTGCTGCTGCCCACAGCACTGCTGCTGCAGCCCAGGCTGCTGGTGGCCTCCTTGCCCCCCTGGGCCCCCCCTGGCTCCTCTCCAGCTGCTGACACCAACCCCCCCCAGGGCAGCTCCCAGCCCCTCTGCCCCCAGCCTGGAGCCCTCCTGGGGTGGCTGTGAGCCAGGGGCCCCCTGGGCACTGTCTCTGCTCCTGGGTTCTGGTGCTGCTTGGGCCCAGGGCTGGAGGTGGGAGGAGAGGGGCAGGGGCAGCAGGGGGCCAAGGGGCAGGGGGTGGCAGGGGGCTAGGAGCAGGGGCAGCTGGGGGCAGCTGGGGGCAGGGGCAGCGGGGGGCAGCGGGGGGCAGGGGCGGGGCTGGGGCGGGGCTGGGGCGGGGCTGGGGCGGGGCTGGGGCGGGGCTGGCACCTCGTAGCCGAAGGTCAGAGCCATGATGGTGATCAGGAAGCCAAACAAAGCCTCCAGCTTCCGCAGGCCTGGCAGGAGGAGAGAGGAGCATCAGGGCTGGGGAGGAGCTGTGCTGGGAGGCAGGGAGGGCACCGGGGGGAGGAGGAGGAGCAGTTACCATATTTGTCCAGGAAGAGGAAGGCAAAGGTGTCAGCGATGGTGATCAGCACCCCCCCCCAGAGCGGGATCCTGCGGGAGGCAGCAGGGAGCCATCGGCTGGAGCCCAGCAGGGCCATGGAGGGCTGGGAGGGAGCTCAGGGCTCAGCCAGCTCCAGCCCCTGCCATGCCCAGGGACCCCTCCCCCCAGCCCAGGCTGCTCCAGGGCCTCATCCAGCCTGGCCCTCAGCACCCCCAGGCAGCCACAGCCTCCCTGGGCAGCCTGTGCCAGGCTCTCCCCAGCCTCCCTCTCAAGGATTTCTTCCTCCTCTCCCCTCTCAACCTTTCCTCTCCCAGCTCCAATCCATCCTCCCTCACCCTGCCACCCCCAGCCCTGGTCCCAGCTCCCCTGGAGCCTCTGCAGCTGCTGGCAGCTGCTCTGAGCTCTCCCTGCAGCCTTCTCCTCTGCAGGCTGCACAGCCCCAACCCTCCCAGCCTGGCCCCTCAGGGGAGGCTCTGCAGCCTCTGCTCCTCTCTGTGGCCTCCTCTGGAGCCTCTCCAGCAGCTGCAGCTCCTCCCTGTGCTGGGGGTCCCAGGGCTGGGGGCAGAGTCCCCTCCCTGTGCTGCTGCTCTGCCTCCTGCTGCTGCAGCCCAGCTCAGGGCTGGCTTCTGGGCTGCCAATGACCACTGCTGGCTCCTGGGGACTCTATCACCAGCCCAGCCCTCTCCTGTCACCTCCAGGGGCAGGACCTCGTTGTCCAAGGGCTGGTTTGCAGCCTCAGGAGCTGGGGCAGGGTCTGTGCCCTGCACACAGCTCAGGCCAGAGGCTCCTGCCCCAAGCTCAGTCTGGGAGCACCAGGAGGGAAGGAGGCTTGGAGGTGACTGGGTGCAGAAGGGCAGCTCCCTGCCCCCCTTGGGCATTCCCAACCCTGCCTGATTTGGAACAGGGTTTGGAGAACCTGCAGCAGGGCTGTGGGGTGGCTCAGGCAGAGCTGAAGTCAGCCCCAGGCCCCAGAGTGCAGCTCAGCAGCAGCTCAGCAGCAGGCAGCAGAGGCTGAGTCACCGCAGCCAGCAGGAAGGGCTCTGCTGACTCAGCCTCCCCAGGCAGCTCAGCTCAGCTCAGCAGGGCTGCAGGACACCACAGGACACCACAGGACACTTGGCTGAGGCTGGGGGGCAGAGGTCAGCCCCAGGCCTGCTGCTGAGCAGCACAACTCACTTGCCCATGGAGAGCAGGTTGATGGCGATGGCCGAGCCGATGACCTCCTGCATGTCGGAGCCGATGATGGCCAACTCCACCATCAGCCAGAGCATGATCCTGGGCACCTGGGGCAGGGAACAGCCAGAGCTGCTCAGGGCAGGCCCAGCAGCCCCTGGAGCCGCCCCAGCTGAGCCTGGGGGTGGGGATGCCCCCCCCGGCCATGGCTGTGGTATGGAAAGCAGGCAGGGAATCACGGGGGGTGGGCAGGGACCCCCCAAGGGCATCCTGCTTGGATGTCCCCAGGGGTGGAGGCTGCAGCACAGCCCTGGGCAGCCTGTGCCAGGCTCCCACTCTGCAGAGCTGCTCCTGATGCCCAACCTAAGGCCAGGCTGCTGCAGTGCCAAACCACTGCCCCTGGGCCTGTCCCCACAGCCCCTTCTGAGCAGTCCCTCCCCAGCCTCCTGGAGCCTCTGCAGCTATTGAACTGCAGCTCTAAGGCCTCCCTGAGGCACTTCCACAAGCCAAGCCCCTGCCCTCCATGCCCTGAGCTGGGAAGGGCCCCAGGAGATGTCTCACACGGGCAGGGCAGTGACAAAGCCTCAGGGGCTGGATGAGAAACAGCAAACTGCTCTCTGCTGGGCACAGCCTGGACTTCCCCAGGGCCCTTCCCAAGGCAAAGCCTCCCTCAGCTGCAGCTGACCAGGGCATGGAGCCCCTCCTGGCACAAGGCTCCAGGAGAGCTGGGCAGGGACCTGGGGCAAGGGCTGGGAGGGACAGGATGAGGGAGGATGGATTGGAGCTGGGAGAGGAGAGGTTGAGAGTGGAGCAGAGGAAGAAATCCTTGAGAGGGAGGCTGGGGAGAGCCTGGCACAGGCTGCCCAGGGAGGCTGTGGCTGCCTCCTGCCTGGAGGTGTTCCAGGCCGGGGTAGGATAGGGATAGCATAGGGATAGGACAGGGATAGGACAGGGATAGCATAGGGATAGGATTAACCAGGTTGGAAGAGACCTCTGAGGTCACCTTGGCCTCCTTGGCCCCCTGGGCACACTGCTGGCTCCTGTTCAGCTGCTCTCCCCCACTCCCCCCAGCTCCCTCTCTGCCTGGCTGCTCTCAGCCCCTCTGCCCCCAGCCTGCAGCACTGCCTGGGGTTGCTGTGGCCAAAGTGCAGCCCCTGGGATGTGTTCAGCCTCATCTAAGTGGCTGAGGCCTGGGGCAGCCTGGGCTGGGGGAGGGGTCCCAGCCCACAGCAGGGGCTTGGAGCTGGCTGAGCCCTGAGCTCCCTCCCAGCCTGAGCCCTTCCATGACCAAAACTCCTCCCATCAAGCAGGAGCCCTCCTGAGCTTGCTGCTGGGCAGCACTTGGCACTGAGTGGGCAGCAGTGGCCCCTGGCAAGGGGACTCCTGCCCCAGTGCCTCCTACCTTGTGGTACTGCCTGTGGCAGACCTCCGCCAGGTGCAGCCCGGTCACCACCCCCAGCCTGGCCGCCAGCCGCTGCAGCAGCAGCCCGATGATGGTCGCCAGCAGCAGCACCCAGAGCAGCTGTGGAGGGACAGGGGGCAAACAGGCAATGGGTCCACAGCCCCAGGGAGGTCTGCAGCCTGCCCAGCCCCCCCCAGGCCACCTTTGTGGAGGTTAAGGTTCCAAAAGCAGAGCCCAGGAGCCGCGGCCGGGGGGGCCGGGAGAGCCTCCCGCTCCGGGCTGCTGCTGGCTCAGCAGCAAGGCCCCCGGCGGGCTGGGGGCTGCCCAGCCCCCCCCGGGGGGCCTGCCCTCACCTTGAAGCCTGCCACAGCCCCTGACTGCAGGTCAGACTCGATGTTGCCAGGGTCCAGGTAGGCAATGCTCATCAGGAAGCCTGGCCCCGTGAAGGCCCAGAGCTTGCGGAAGCTGAAGCAGGAATGCTGCAGAGGGAGAGCAGAGCTCAGGCTGCAGCAGGCTGCAGGGGGCTTGGAAGGGACCTCTGGAGAGCATCCAGACCAGGGCAGGGCACCCAGGGCAGGGCACCCAGGGACACATCCAGAGAAGCCTTCACAGCCTCCCTGGGCAGCCTGCCCCAGGCTCCAGCTGCCTCACACCAAAGGATTCCTCCTCGTGTCCAGATGCAGCTTCCTGTGGCCAGGTTTGTGCCCAGCACCTCTGGTCCTGTCACTGGGGACCACTGAGCAGAGTCTGGCCCCATCCTCCTGACACCCAGCACCGATGAGATCCTCCCCCTCAGCCTCCTCCTCCTCTCCTGGCTGCCCACCCCCAGCTCTCTCAGCTCCTCGTGGGAGCTGCTCCAGAGCCCTCAGCATCTCCAGTGGCCCTGGGCTGGGCTCCCTCCAGCAGTTCTTTGTCCTCCTTCAAGTGGGGAGCCCAGAGCTGGGCAGAGTGCTGCAGGTGAGGCCTCCCCAGGGCACAGCAGCCAGCAGCAGATCCTCCCTCTCCCTGCTGGCCACACTCTGCCTGCTGCCCCCCAGGCTGCCACTGTCCCCCTTGGCCACAAGGTCTCCCTGCTGGCTCAGGGCTCCCTGGTGCCCAGCAGCACTCCCAGCTCCTGCTGCTCAGAGATCATCCCCACAGACCTTCCTTCAGGGCTTCCTCACTGCCCCAGCAGATGAGGTCAGCCCTGGATCCTCCCCCAAACCCTTCAGCAATCTCTGGCCCCAATCTAAAGGGTTTAGGGTCAAGAGGTAGCCAAGGAGAGGCTCTAGGGTGGGAGATGACTCCCCCAGGGCCACCAGTGGCAGCTGCTGCCTGGTTGCTTCACCCAAAGCAAAGAGAGGAGCTGGGGACAAGGCAGAGGCCACCTCCTGCTCCTCTCCTTGATAAGGGAACAAAGGACCAAGGTCCCCTCCTCCCCTGGGGCTACAGACCAGGCCCAGACCTTGCTGCTGGAGCTGCTCAGCAAATCCTGAGCCATGAATCATTAACTGCACAGCAAGCAGAGAGCCTGCACCACCCTGACAGGCTGGGGAGACCCTGGAGCCGGCCGTGGCTGCCACCTCCCTGGAGGTGTCCCAGGCCAGGCTGGATGAGGCCCTGAGCAGCCTGGGCTGGTGGGAGGGGTCCCTGCCCATGGCAGGGGGTTGGAGCTGGCTGAGCTTTGAGCTCCCTCCCAACCCATCCTGGAATTCTCCCCCAGACCTCCCTCCAGCAGCCCCCTGCCCATCCCCATGCCAGGGGAGATGGGGGCCCAGCAGCCAGGGCATGCCCCAGGCAGGGGGCTGAGGGGAGGTTCCTCACTCACTGTTTCATCCTCGGGGATGGGAACCTTGCTGTCGAAGTAGGTGGTGAAAGGCTCCTCGGAGCCCTCAGGTGGCTGCAGGGGGTTCCTGCTGCTCGATATGGTGCTGACCACCTCCCCCTGCTCCCCGGAGGCAGCATCTGTGGGGTGAGAGGGTCACAGAGTCACAGAAGGGTTGGAAGGGACCTCTGGAGAGCATCCAGTCCAGAGCTGGGCACCCAGGAACACATCCCGGGGGGGGGGGCTTGGAAGCCTCCAGAGAAGCAGAAGAGGAAGGAGGGAAAACCACTGGAGGCAGAGGAGAACTTGGCAGGGGCCTGGCAAGAGCTGGAGGCAGAGCAAAAGGCAGCCAGGCAACGCTAATTAAGGTCATTAAGAGCCAACGAAGTGCAAATCGCACGCAGGGCTGTGACCCCTGCCCAGCTCCCTGCCAGCCCTCCCCTGCCCCACAGGCTGCGGAGGCAGCCGGCCGGGAGCTGAGCTCCCCAAGCGCTCCTGGGGCAGCCCCGGGCCGGGGGCCGGCGAGCGCTGCCCCGCTGCGGGCTCCAGGCCCCGTCCGGGGCAGAGGGCAGCGGTCCGGAGGCAGGGGACAGCCGGGAGGCTGCCCGCAGCCCTCCCCTGCTCCTCGGCCGGCAGCAGGGGCGGCCCCGGGGGCTCCTCAGGAGAGCTGCGGAGCTCAACCCCCCTGGAAGGGCTGCGGGGCTGCTCCAGCCAGCAGCAGATCTCTTGCCCCGGCTTCAAACCTGCCCCTGCCCCCCCCGGCCCTCCTGGCTGCCCCCTGCTCCCGACCCCCGGCTGTTGCCTACCCGCTGTCCCCCCGCCCGCCCCCTGCCCCCCGGCTGCCCCCTGCCCCCGGTGCTCAGCGCCGCTCACGTCCGTCCCTCCGCGGCATGCCGAGGCGCGGCAGAGTCCCCAGCGCTCCGCCTGGCCGAGAGGAGGAGAAGCCGACCCCGGGCGGCGCTTTTACAGAGCTGCTGATTGCATCATCAGAGCAAACTCCTCCTCCTCCTCCTCCCCATCCTCCCCATCCTCCCTGGCACCCGCCTGCCCCGCAGCCCAGGGCAGGAGACCTCAGGCTGCACAGGGTGGGCTGGGGAGCCCCGGGGGCCGCAGGGCCGAGGGGAGGGGGAGCCGCCCCGGGGGCTGCAAATCTCCTGCTCAGAAGCCTGGGGGTCGGTGCCCCCCAGGGGCAGCCAGCAGCCAGTGAGCAGGGCAGGTCCCAGGCTGCTTTGGGGAGGCCTGGGAGGGTCAGGGCCGGGGGAGCCTCACCGTAGGCTGCCTTCTGCTCCGTGCCTGAGCTGCCCATGGTGGAAGCTTTGCAGGGTCCTGGAGCCTGGGTCAGATTGGACACTTTGGCTGCAGGGGAGAGAGGGAAAAGAAACTCTCAGGCAGGGCAACAGAAGCACCCAAGAGGCTGCTGGAGCTCCTGCAGGGGGCTGGGCTGGGCGACCTCTGAAGGTCCCTCCCAGCCTAAAGCATTCTGTGGAGCTGCAGCCCTGGAGGGGTTTGGATGCTCAGGAGCTCTAGGAGTGGGGTGCAGGAGATGCTAGGCCAGGGCTGGACTCTGCCATCTGCAGCTCTGCTCCAACCAGGCCTTCCTGTGGCAAAGGCTGCAAGGCCAAGGAGCAGCTCCGGGGGCTGCAGGGCCCAGGGGGAGCAGCTCCAGGCCCTGGAGCTCCTCCCCAGCTCAGCAGCTCCTGCAGCTCCCCAGCCCTGCCTGAGCTCTGCAGCTCCCTGTGGAAGGCTCTGCCTGGGAGCTGCAGCTGCCAGAGCAGGAGGCAGGACCTGCCCTCAAACTCCACCAAGGAACCAGGAGTGGAACTTCCCCCGTGGGGAGAGATCCCAGACCAAGCCTCCCCTCCCAGGCACCACTCTGGCAGCCACAGCTCACCCTGCAGAGGGCAGCTGGAGCCTCTCTCAAGGGCATCACAGAGTGGCTTTAAATCCAGCCCAGGGGGAAAGGAACCAGGATCTGGGCTGGGGCAGCAGTGCTGTGGGCAGCAGCAGCAGGGCAGGGATGCTGCCCCTGGGCTGGGCACTGGGGGGGCACAGCTGGCAGCCTGGGGGCAGCCTTGGGCTCCTCAGGGCCAGGGAAGGGCAAGGGAGCTGGGGAGGGGGCTGGGGGAGAGGGCTGGGGAGGAGCAGCTGAGGGAGCTGGGGGGGCTGAGGCTGGAGGAGAGGAGGCTGAGGGGAGACCTCCTGGCTCCCTGCCAGTGCCTGAGAGGAGCCTGGAGCCAGGGGGGGTTGGGCTCTGGGGCCAGGACAGGAGGAGAAGGCCTCAGGCTGTCCCAGGGGGGCTCAGGTTGGCCTTGAGGAACCATTGCTGCCCTGCAGGGTGCTCAGGGCCTGGCCCAGGCTGCCCAGGGAGGTGCTGGTGCAGTGCCCATGCCTGGAGGTGACCTAAAGCCCTGGAGCTGTGGTGCTGAGGCCCTGGGGTCAGCCCCAGCCTTGGCAGAGGCAGAGACTGCTTGGACTGGATGAGCTGAGAGGCCTTCCCCAGCCCCAATGACTCCCTGCTGCTGCCCCCTGGGCTCTCCAAGGCCAACCCCCCCCAAGCCCTCAAGGCCAGGTCAAAGTTCAGCAGGACACAGCTCTGGGATCTGAAGGCCTTCATCTCCCCCCAGGCCTCTTCTGTGTCAGCAGGAGGTACCCTGGGGCAGGGAGGAGAGGAGGGAAGCACAGCAGCCAGGAGGCCATCTGCAAGGAGCTGAACCCAGCCCAGGCAGAGGTTGGGTCCCTGCCTCCGCCACCAGCTCCAGAGGTGGTCTGCAGCCAAGCCTGGCAGGACAAAATAGCCCAAAATAGCCCAAAATAGCCCAAAATAGCCCACCCGGGGCTGGAGGGACAAAGCCTCTGCAGCTGTCCACAGACCCACAGCACAGGGGGGATGAAAGGGACCTCTGGAGAGCATCCAGAGCAAGCCCCTGCCAGGGCACCCAGGCACAGGGCACCCAGGGCAGGGCACCCAGGCACAGGGCACCCAGGCACAGGGCACCCAGGGCAGGGCACCCAGGGCCACAGGCACAGGAGGAGACTCCACACAGAGCCTCCCTGGGCAGCCTGCCCCAGGCCTCCAGCAGCCTCACCCCAAACAACTTTCTCCTCCTGCTCTGCTGCAGCCTCCTGGGCTGCACTCTGTGCCCCTTGGCCCTGGGCACCACTCAGCAGATGCCAGCCCCAGGCTCTTGCCCCCCAGAGCTCCTTCAGCTCTTGCTGAGCATTGCTCAGAGCCCCTCTGGGGCTGCTCTGCTCCAGATCCCCTCAGCATCCTCCCAGCCCCCCCTGGGCTCTCCCCAGCCCTCCCCTGGCCCTCAGCAGCTGGGGAGCCCAGGGCTGGCCCCAGGCCTCCTCCAGCTGTGGCCTCCCTAGGGCAGAGCAGAGGGGCAGCAGCACCTCCCCTGCCCCACACTCTTCCTGCTGCCTCCAGGCTGCCCCTGGCCTTGTGCCCAGGGCCTGCTGCCCATAGTTGGTGTCCCCCAGGTCTCTTTCTAAGCACCAACCCAAGGTGCTGGCAGCAGCCCCAGGCCAGCTCCTCCCTCCCTCCCCTCTCTGGGCAGGGGCAGCAGTGCTGAGCCCAGCAGTGGCTCCCAGGGAGGCCTCAGCCATGGCCAAGGGGGAGCAGATCCCCTTGGGGGTGCTGCCTGTGGGGCCAGCCCAAGCTAAATCTCTCCTTGCAGAGCAGCCCTGGCCTGGGTGGGGGCCAGCTGGGGTCCCCTATCAGCACCAGCAGCTGCCCAGCTCCTGGGGCTCACCCACCAGAGCCAGGCTGGCAGTGCCACCCCAGAGCCCTCTGCCAGCCAGGTGCCAGGGAGAGCAGCTCCATGCAGGAGGGCAGCAAAGTGTCCTTGGGGCTCCTGGGGGGCAGGAAGAGTGTGGGGCAGCAGGGCAGGGAGGTTCTCCTCCCCCTCTGCTCTGCCCTGCTGAGGCCACAGCTGAAGGTCTGGGTCCAGTTCTGGGCTCCCCAGCTCCAGAGGGCCAGGGAAGGGCTGGAGAGAGCCCAGGGGAGGCTGCTGAGGGGCCTGGAGCAGCTCTGTGAGGAGCAAAGCTGAGAGCCTGGAGAAGGGAAGGCTCCAGGCAGACCTCAGAGCAGCCTCCCAGTACCTGAAGGGGCTCCAGGGGAGCTGGGCAGGGAACAGGCTGAGGCCTGGAGCTGGGAGAGGGCAGACTGAGAGTGGAGAGGAGGAGGAAATTCCTGCCAGTGAGGCTGGGAAGAGCCTGGCACAGGCTGCCCAGGGAGGCTGTGGCTGCCCCCTGCCTGGGGGTGCTCAGGGCCAGGCTGGATGAGGCCCTGAGCAGCCTGGGCTGGGGGGAGGGGTCCCTGGGCATGGCAGGGGCTGGAGCTGGCTGAGCCCAGTGCCCAGGCTGTGCCCACCCAGCGCAGACCATGGGCTGCTGCACCTCCTGCCCCCGGGCTGGGGCTGGCACCTGGCAGGGTGAGGCTGTGCTAGGCTACAGAGCCCTGCCCAGGAGCCATCACCACCAACTGCTCTGTGCCCCTCCTGCCTCAAGCCACAGCACTCAGCACCCCCAGCTGGAAGGGACCCCTGGAGAGCACCCAGGGCAAGCCCCTGCCAGGGCAGGGCACCCAGGGCAGGGCACCCAGGGCAGGGCACCCAGGGACACAGCCAGGGGGGGCTGGAAGCTCTCCAGGGATGGAGGCTCCACAGCCTCCCCAGGCAGCCTGCCCCAGGCTCTGCCACCCTCACCCCCAAGGCTTCTCCTGCCCTGCTGCAGCCTCCTGGGCTCCACTCTGTGCCCCTTGGCCCTGGGCACCGCGGGGCAGAGCCTGGCTCCTCCTTCCCCCCTGCAGAGTCTCCTGACCCTGCCCCAGCTCCCCCCCAGGGCTGCTCTGCTCCAGGCTGCACATCCCAGCACCCCCAGGAGCCAGCCAGGAGGTGCCAGAGCCAGGGAGTGCCAGAGCCAGGGAGTGCCAGAGCCAGGGAGTGCCAAGGCCAGGCTGTGCCAGAGCCAGAGCCAGGCAGAGACAGAGCCAGGCTGTGCCAGAGCCAGGCTGTGCCAGAGCCAGGCAGTGCCAAGGCCAGAGCCAGCCAGAGCCAGAGCCAGGCTGTGCCAGAGCCAGGCCGTGCCAAGGCCAGAGCCAGGCAGTGCCAGAGCCAGGCAGAGCCAGGCTGTGCCAGAGCCAGGCCGTGCCAAGGCCAGGCTGTGGCAAGGCCAGGCAGTGCCAGAGCCAGGCAGTGCCAGAGCCAGGCCGTGCCAGGCTGTGCCAGAGCCAGGCCATGCCAGAGCCAAAGCCAGGCTGTGCCAGAGCCAGGCCGTGCCAGGCTGTGCCAGAGCCAGGCCATGCCAAGGCCAGGCTGTGCCAGAGCCAGGCCGTGCCAAGGCCAGGCTGTGCCAGAGCCAGGCTGTGCCAGAGCCAGGCTGTGCCAGAGCCAGAGCCAGGCAGTGCCAGAGCCAGGCCGTGCCAAGGCCAGGCTGTGCCAGAGCCAGGCCGTGCCAAGGCCAGGCTGTGCCAGAGCCAGGCTGTGCCAGAGCCAGGCTGTGCCAGAGCCAGAGCCAGGCAGTGCCAGAGCCAGGCCGTGCCAAGGCCAGGCTGTGCCAGAGCCAGGCCGTGCCAAGGCCAGGCTGTGCCAGAGCCAGGCTGTGCCAGAGCCAGGCTGTGCCAGAGCCAGAGCCAGGCAGTGCCAGAGCCAGGCCGTGCCAAGGCCAGGCTGTGGCAAGGCCAGGCCGTGCCAAGGCCAGGCAGTGCCAGAGCCAGGCAGTGCCAGAGCCAGGCCGTGCCAGAGCCAGAGCCAGGCTGTGCCAGAGCCAGGCCGTGCCAGGCAGTGCCAGAGCCAGGCCGTGCCAGGCTGTGCCAGAGCCAGGCCGTGCCAAGGCCAGGCCACCGCTGCCAGGACCTGTCCCTTAGAGTCCCCCCGGGCCGGGGCCACCCCAAGGTCACTCAGCAGCCACAGCCCAGGCCGGGGGGGGGTCCCTGAGCCCCCGTGGCTCCATGGCCCCCCCCTGCCAAAGTGACCCAGGGACCCCCCAGGGGGGATCCAACCCCCCACTCTCAGACAGACCCCCAGGGATCAGCCGAGTGAGTATCTCCCAACAGAGCACCGCAGGACCCCTCAGGGACCCCCCAGGGATGGGGGGATCCCCCCCCCGCCACTCCCCAAGGGAGGATCCCCCCCGAGCACCGCCGGGATCCCTCGGGGATCGCTCCGGGGCCGGGGGTGCCCCCAGCACACCCAGGGGACCCCCCCCGGCTCGATCCCTGCCCCAGCCCCGCCCGGGCTCACGAGGGGGTCCCACCGACACCCCCCGGGGCTCACCGACACCCCCCGGGATCACCGACACCCCCCGGGGCTCACCGACACCCCCCGGGATCACCGACACCCCCCGGGGCTCACCGACACCCCCCGGGATCACCGACCCCCCCCGGGGTCACCAACCCCCCCCGGGGTCACCGACACCCCCCGGGGATCACCGACACCCCCCCGGGGATCACCGACACCCCCCCGGGACTCACCGACACCCCCCGGGATCACCGACACCCCCCCGGGACTCACCGACACCCCCCCGGGCTCACCGACACCCCCGGGGGCTCACCGACCCCCCCCGGGGCTCACCGACACCCCCCGGGGATCACCGCCGCCCCGAGCCGCCGCCGCTCACCGCCTCGGCCGCCCCCGGCCGGTCCCGCAGCCGCCGCCGCCTCCTCATGCCCCGGCCCCGGCCCCGGCCCCGCTCCGCTCCGCGCCGCCGCCTGCGCGCCCCGGCCCCGTGACGCGGCTCGGCGCGACCGGGGGCAGGGGGCGGGGCCGGGGCCACGGCGGGGCCGGGCCGGGGCCACGGAGGGGCGGAGCCGGGGCCACGGCGGGGCGGGGCCGGGGCCACGGCGGGGCGGGGCCGGGGCCACGGCGGGGCGGGGCCGGGGCCACGGCGGGGCGGGGCTCGAGTCATGGGGGCGGGGCCACGGGGCGGGACAGGAGTCGCTGGGGGCGGGGCCTGGGCGCTGCGCGGAGGCCCGGGGCAGGCTCCGGGTGGGGAGCGCGGGGCCGGTGCGGGGGGAACCGGGGCCGGTGTAAGGCCCCCACCACGGCGGAGCCGCACACGGAGCCCCGGTGCGGAGGGCTGGGCCCCGGGGCAGGTCCCGGTCCGGAGCAGGGGCTCCTGGCGAGGGCACAGGAAGCGCCGCGGGGAGCTCACAGCCCCCGGTGCGGCCCCGCGGGGGACCCAGCACGGGAGGGTCCCAGGGCAGGGGACACAAGGCCCTGACCAAGCCCCGGGCAGGGCACAGAGACCAGCAGGCAGCCTGGTATGGAGCAGGGCAGGGATGCTGCCCCTGGGCTGGGCACTGGGGGGGCACAGCTGGCAGCCTGGGGGCAGCCTTGGGCTCCTCAGGGCCAGGAGGACTTGGAGGGCTGCAGCAGGGCCAGGGAAGGGCAAGGGAGCTGGGGAGGGGGCTGGGGAGGAGCAGCTGAGGGAGCTGGGGGGCTGAGGCTGGAGGAGAGGAGGCTGAGGGGAGACCTCCTGGCTCCCTGCCAGTGCCTGAGAGGAGCCTGGAGCCAGGGGTGGGGGTTGGGCTCTGGGGCCAGGGGAAGAGAAGGCCTCAGGCTGCCCCAGGGGGGCTCAGGTTGGCCCTGAGGAACCATTGCTGCCCTGCAGAGCCTGCCCAGGGAGGTGCTGGTGGAGCCTCCATCCCTGGAAGGCTTCCAGGGCCCTGGAGCTGTGGTGCTGAGGGCCAGGGGCTGGGGGTGCCCTGGGGCAGTGCTGAGGGTTGGGCTCTGTGCCCCTCAGAGCCCTCCCCAGCCCCTGGCTCCTTTGGCAGGGGGAAGCTGCCCAGCCCCTGAGGGCAGGGTGAGGACCCTGCCTGTGCCCTGGCCAGCAGCTGGCACTGGGCACCCTGGGAGGTGCTGGTGGAGCCTCCATCCCTGGAGGTGTTCCAGCACCCTGTGGCCCTGGCACCTGGGGCCAAGGTTTGGTGCCCATGCTGGGGTCAGGTTGAGGGTCCCTGGGTGACCCTTGTCCAACCCAAGCAAGACCAAGAGGCAGGGCAGGAGCCAGCCTGCTGTGCCAGGCCCTCTGCGCTGGGCTGTGCCAAATCAGCTCAGGTTGTAGACTCCTGGCTGGCAGAAGCCAGCTGCAGGCTCAGCTCTGTGCCAGTGGCTGCTGAGTGCAGCACAAAGCAGCCCAGTTTGGGGGAGAAGAGGCTGGAATTGGCTTTTCCTCCTGCTCCAGAGATCAATGCTGCTCCTGCACAGAATTCCTCTCCCCTGCACCTGAAGCCCTGAAAGCTTCAGAGAACAGCCCCCAGCAACCCCCAGCTTGAGGGCCTGGGTGGAAGGGACCTCTGGAGAGCACCCAGAGCAAGCCCCTGCCAGGGCAGGGTGCCCAGGAACACAGCCAGGGGGGGTTGGAAGCCCTGCAGGGAAGGAGGCTCCACACAGAGCCTCCCTGGGCAGCCTGCCCCAGGCCTCCAGCAGCCTCACCCCAAACAACTTTCTCCTCCTGCTCTGCTGCAGCCTCCTGGGCTGCACTCTGTGCCCCTTGGCCCTGGGCACCACTCAGCAGATGCCAGCCCCAGGCTCTTGCCCCCCAGAGCTCCTTCAGCTCTTGCTGAGCATTGCTCAGAGCCCCTCTGGGGCTGCTCTGCTGCAGGCTCTCAGCCCCAGGGCTATGAGCCTGAGCTGCTCCAGGTCCCCTCAGCATCCTCCCAGCCCCCCCTGGGCTCTCCCCAGCCCTCCCCTGGCCCTCTGCAGCTGGGGAGCCCAGAGCTGGCCCCAGGCCTCCTCCAGCTGTGGCCTCCCTGGGGCAGAGCAGAGGGCAGCAGCACCTCCCCTGCCCTGCTGGCCCTCTTGAGGCCCTCCAGGAGCCCCTGGAGCCATGGAGCAGGCTGCCCAGGGAGGTGCTTGAGGTCCCATCCCTGGAGCTACTCCTGGTGAGGCTCTGAGCAACCTGCTCTGGCTGGAGGGGTCCCTGGTGGCTGCAGGGGGCTTGGCCTGGGTGGCCTTGGGAGACCTCTTCCAAGCCAAACCACTCTGGGATGGCTGTGCCATGGAGAGGGGATTGGCCAGCAGGACCCTCTGGGGTGGACTCCAGGCCCCTCCAGGCCCATCCAGGGTCCTCCAGGCCCCTCCAGGGTCCTTGCCCAGCAGCTCCCCTCCCAGCCTCTCCTGCTCTCCCTCCCAGGAGGTTTAATTGGTGACCTCAGTTAATTGCTCTCTGCTTGCACAAGACCCCTGCCAGCTCCAGTCCCTGGCACCACCCCCCTGAGCTTTTCCCATCCTGGCAGCTCCAAGAGAGCTCTGTTGGGACCTGGGGCTGGCTCTGAGCTGAGGGCACAGTGCCAGGGGGGGGCTGGGCTGGGGGAGTGGCATCCCCTGAGCCCCTGCTCTGCCCCTTCTGTGCCCCAGGCCGGCCTGGGCCGGGGGCAGCTCCCTGCCTCCTGCAGAGGCAAAGCTTCCAAGCCCCAAAGAACCCCAGGAGGGCTGCTGGAATTCCCAGGGGCTGGAAAAAGCAGAGGAGAGATCCAGGAGCTGGAGCCCTGGCTGGGGAGGGAGAAGAAACCCAAAGCTCAGCAGGGGAAGGCCAGGGGCAGCTTGCAGGGCAGGGGGGAAGGCTCCAAAGGGTTGGGGGCTGGGGGTGGAAAATGGAGAGGAGTCTCTGGATTGTGGGATGGGTGGAGAGGATCTGGGGGAAGAGTTGGGGGATTGGGGGAGGAGGGTGAAGGAGTTTGGGTGGATTTGGGTGATGGCTTTGGGGAATTCAGGGGTGGGAGTGATGGATTTGGGGGGTTGGGATGGGGCTGAGGGATTCAGGGGCTTGAGACTCAGGGCTGGAAGGGAGCTCGAGGCTCAGCCAGCTCCAGCCCCCTGCCATGGGCAGGGAGCCCTCCCACCAGGGCAGGTTGCTCACAGCCAGCTCCAGCCTGGCCCTCAGCACCTCCCTGGGCAGCCTGTGCCAGGCTCTCAGCACCCTCCTGGGGAGGAACTTCCTCCTCACAGCCAAGCTGAGTCTCCCCACTTCCAGTTCTGCTCCATCCCCCCCAGTCCTGTCCCTCCCTGGCAGCCTCCAAAGTCCCTCCCCAGCTTTCCTGCAGCCCCTGGGAGGCCACCAGAAGGTCTCCCTGGAGCCTTCTCCTCTGCAGCCTGCACAACCCCAACTCCCTCAGGCTGTGCTCACAGCAGAGCAGCTCCAGCCCTCTGCTCCTCCTGCTGGCCCTGCTCTGGACACCTTCCAGCCCCTGCAGAGCCTTCCTGGAGCAGAGGCTGCAGAGCTGGCCCCAGAGCTGCAGGGGTGGTGTGAGCAGAGGGGAGCAGAGGGGCAGAATCCCCTCCCTGGCCCTGCTAGGGATGGGGGTGGTGGATTTTGGGGTGGTGCTGAGGTGCTGTTGGCATTTTGGGCTGAGGCTGATGGATCTGGGGGGATCCAGGGATGAGAGTGATGAATTTAGGGGAGTTTGGGCCCAGGCTGATGTCTTGCTGGGAGTCTGGGATGAGGCTGCTGCCTGCCTCGGGGGAGCTGACCCCAGAGGGCTGCTGAGGTCACCCAGCCAGGGCTCTGTGGTACTCACTCAGCTCACAGCCAGGGGGGCTCTGCTCCAGGCTGTATCTCTTGGGCATGGCTGCTGTTGCTTTCCTTCCTCCTCCTCCTCCTCCTCTCCTTGCTGGTTTCTGGAGCAGGCACCCCAGCGTTCCTCTGCCTATATAGGAGGTGTCCCCACCCTCCCCCCCAGCTCCCCTCCCTCCCTCCTCCACCCACGGGCCCCAGCCGCTGGTGCAGAGTCCCCTGCGGGGGGAGCTCAGGGCCGGCTCGGAGCTGCGCTGCCTCCGGTGCCCTTCCAGGCTATTAGAGGATAGAAAGGGGGGGGGCAGGGGGCAGTTAACGGGGGGGGGGTCAGGGCACGGGGTTGTTAACGGGGGGGGCAGGGCACGGGGTTGTTAACGGGGGGGGGCAGGGGGCTGTTAACGGCGCGGGGGGGACACACAGCAGCCGCTTTGATGTGGAGCCTCAGCCCCGTGGTGAGCGGCAGCGTGGCTGGGTCAGAGCTTATCGAGCCGGGAGGCACCGGGGGTGAGCATCAGCTGGGTGCTTAAGGGAGGAGACGACCTGGACTCTGCTCCTCCAGAGCCCAAACTGGCACCTTCCAGGGCATTTTCCAGCCGCCCTACGTGCAGCGTTGATAAGAGGCGGTCCCTTGCCAGCCGGGATCAGTGCGATCCCTTATCAGCGATCCCTGCCGGCCCGAGGCGCGCCGATAACCCCCGCACTTTGTGCGGCTCGCTGCTCGCCGCTCCGCCAAAGGGGCCCCGCTGCCGCCCTCCGATAAGCGAGAGCCGAAGGAGCTCCGGGCTCAGCAGGCGGCAGGGCAAAGGCGCGGACGTGCGTGTCCGGCCCCACGCGGGCAGCCGTGCCCGGCGCCACGCACCGCTGCTCCCCGGGACGGTGCGGGGAGCGCCGGGGGAGCAGCGAGGGCCGGGCTGACAACAGCAGCTCCCAAGGGGTCACGGAGGAGAGCGCAGAGCTGGGCGGAGGCAGCGCCGGGCCCCGGGGCAGGGAGGGAGGGGGTGGGAGGCGCTCGTGGGCCGCGGAGCCGCAGTTTGTTTCCCAACAGGAGCTCGGTGCCGTTTCTTAGGGCACTCGGAAGGGAGAGCAAAGAGGAGCCCGGCGAAACCACGCAGGGCAGCTGCGGAACTGGTTCGGCCACCCCGTGGGAGGGATGGACACATCCTGGCGCAGCTCCGGGAACCGGAGCTGGCTCCGGGCCAGGGAAGCTGGGGGCGAGCAGGGAGAGCCACCCAGGGCAGGCACCCACGGAGCTCCGGCAGGGAGCAAAGCCTCTCTGCTGCTGCCCCGTCCCTCACTGGGCTCCTCCGGGCATTTGGCCTCCCCCCGTGCCCGGCGCTGGGCGCTCTGCGTTCACAGGGCCGGGGAAGGGCTCAGCCCCCAGCGCCGGCGCTCGAAGGGGCCAGAGGAAGAGGAGGGGGTGGGGAAGGCTCGGAGGGTGCTGGAATTGCCGTGCCCCAGACCACTGCTAACAGGGTCCAAGGGGCACGGAGGGGCGGTCCCCAGCTCCCGACGAGGCCTAGCGCCAGCCGCAGGCCCAGGCCACCGGTAAGGAGCCCGGGGGAGCGCAGCCGCAAGCGCCGGGGAGCTCCCGGCCAGACCCCGACCCAGGCCAGCGTTACTGGGCCATGGGTGCTCAGCTCCGAGCGCCGGAGAGCACCAGGCCCAGACCACCGGGAACGAACCACGGTGGGTCCCGCCGCAAGCCCCGGAGAGTGCCAGGCTCGGCCCCGGCAGCGCTCGGCGCCGTCCGGCCACGACCCGGCAGAGGCACTTCCGCCCGCGGTCACATGACCGCCACTTCCGGCCGCCGTCACGTGGCGCCGCAGCCGCAGCCAATCAGCGCTCAGCCCGCGGCGCTCCCGGCGTGCCCCGCGCGCGGCCGGGCCCGGCCAAGATGGCGCTGGCCAGGGCTGGCTGCGGCTGGGGGCTGCGGCGCCTCAGCCCTGCCCGGGGGACGCTCAGGTGAGGGCACCGCCACCCACCCCCCGCCCTCAGCCCTCGCCGGCGCCCACCCTGACACCCCTCAGTGCCCGCCGGCCCTGCTCGGCCCCCGGCTGCCCCGCGGCACCTCCGGGGCCCTTCCGCCAGCCCCCCGCAGCCCTCTCGCTCTCCTGGGGCACCTCGGGGACCCTCCCCGGGGATCTCAGACCTCCGGTGGGGCCGAACGCTCTCCTCCTCCCCCCACTCCCCCCCAGGACCCTTCCCTTGTAGGACACTTCCTATTGTCTGGGGCCCTTCGGGACCCGCGGTGACGCCCCCGGGACCCCCCAGCACCCCCTGACCCTTCCCGAGGGAGCTTGAAGACCCTCTCGGGGCCCTCTGGACCCTTCCGGGGACCTCCAGGCCACCCCTGACCCCCCAGCTTTCTCCTTGCAGTCTCTCATGAACCCCACTGGAGCCCCTCCCGGTGCTACCCATGGCCCCTGCCTGCTCCCCACTGTCCTCCCGACCCCCCCCAATGGGGTCCCATGTGCCCCCCCCGAGCTCCCCCAGCACCAGGCCTGCCCCCTCCCCTCTAGGTTGCCCCTGTCCTGTGCCATCTTGAAGTCTGCCATGGCTAAAGCACAGCTCCCCCCCAGGCCTGCCCCTGCCCCCCCTCCCCCCTGCTGCCCCCCCAACCCTGGCCACGGCCTTGGGCCCTGTGTGTGGGCATGGGGGAGGGGGCACAGCGTCCTGTGCCCTCTCTGGGGGGCTTTGGGCACCCTCCTGCCTCTCTCCAGGCCTCCCCTCAGAGCCTCTTGCTGACACCAGTGGGGGGTGGGGGCCGGGGGGGTCGCTGCAGGTCCCCTGGCTGCTGCCTCTCCACCAGAGCTGGCTCCAGGTCCCTCCTGGCTGCTGTGGCCTCGAAGGTGAAGCAGCTGAACAGCAGCTATGAGAGGTTCCTGGAGAGGACCTGCCCCAGGTTCTACCTGCTCCATGCCACCTTCACCAGAGGTGGGTCCTGAGGAGGGGGGAAGGCTCTCGGGGGGGGCACTGAGCCCAGAGCTCCTGGAGCCCTGTGCTGAGGCCAGGGGCAGTGGTCTGCAGCTGGCACCCAGCTGGGGGGGTTGGGATGCTGGAGGGAGGGAAGGGCCCCAGAGGCAGCTGGGCAGGCTGCAGAGGTGGCCTCAAGCCAAGCTCAGCAGGGCCCAGGGCAAGGTTCCTGCAGCTGGGGCAGGGCAGGGGCAGCACAGAGCCAGGCTGGGGGAGGAGGGGGCTGGGGGCAGCCTGCAGGGGAAGGCTTTGGGGGTGGCAGTGGCTGACAGAGTCCCCAGGAGCCAGCAGTGGTCACTGGCAACCCAGAAGCCAACCCTGAGCTGGGCTGCAGCAGCAGGAGGCAGAGCAGCAGCACAGGGAGGGGATTCTGCCCTCTGCTCTGCTCTGCCCTCCCCTGCAGCACTGCCCCCAGCCCTGGGACCCCCAGCACAGGGAGGAGCTGCAGCTGCTGGGGAGGCTCCAGAGGAGGCCACAGAGAGGAGCAGAGGCTGCAGAGCCTCCCCTGAGGGGCCAGGCTGGGAGGCTTGGGGCTGTGCAGCCTGCAGAGGAGAAGGCTCCGGGGGGGGCTGGGCCGGGGATGCTTTGCCGGCAGTGGAGTCCTGAGGCTGCTCTCTGCCCTGCAGGGGTCCAGGCTCTCTTCCTGGAGGCCAGGGAGGTCAGGAGGATCAAAGCCAGGATGGCTCAGCAGCAGCTCAGCAGCCAGCAGCTGCCCTACCGCGAGCAGGAGAGGCTGCGGCAGGTTCGGAGCCCCGCGGGGGGCAGCGCTGCCCCCCCCGGGCCGGGGGCTGGGCCGGGGGCCGCAGAGACTGGGCAGGGGCTTGGGAGCTGTCAGCTTCCGTCCGAGGCGGCCTGAGGGTGGGGGAGGGCCGTGGCCGGGTTGGGCTCTCACCTGCGGGGGGCTACTGCCCCAGCGGGGGGCTGGGGGAGGCCGGGGGCAGGGCCTGGGGGTTCGCGGGGGGGGGGGGGGGCGGAGGTTGGCTGGGGGGTCACGGGGGGGCCGGGGGCTGGGTGCTGCCGGGGGGTCGCGGGGGGGGTCGCAGGCCCGGGGCTGAGCCGCGCTCCCCCGCAGGGACCTGCTGAAGGTTCGCTGGGGGGCTGGGGGGTCGCGGGGGGTCGCTGAGCCGCGCCCCCGGCGCAGTTCCGCAGGGACCTGCTGAAGGTTCGCTGGGGGTCGCTGGGGTCAGCGGGGGGGGCTCGGGGGTCTCTGGGGGGGCTGGGGGGTCGCGGGGGGTCGCTGAGCCGCGCCCCCGGCGCAGTTCCGCAGGGACCTGCTGAAGGCCACGCCCGCGCTGCTCATCGCCCTTCCTCCCTTCGCCAACTTCCTGCTGCTGCTGCTGATGTGAGTCGGCCCCGGCGCTGCCCCCGGCCCCGGCGCTGCCCCCGGCCCCGGGCAGGCAGCCTCTGCCCAAGGCCTTCATCCCCCCCGGGCAGCCTGTGCCAGGCTCTGCTCAGCCTCCTGCTGCAGAGCTTCTCCCTCAGCTCTGCTCCATCCCTGCTCTGCCTCAGCTCCAAACCCTTCCCCCGGGCCTGGCTCAGCCCCCTCAGCCAGAGCCTCCCTGCAGGCACTGGGAGCAGCTCTGAGGTCCCCCTGGAGCCTTCTCCCCTGCAGGCTGCCTCAGCCTGGCCTCAGGGCAGAGCTGCTCCAGCCCTGGGATCAGCTCTGTGGCCTCCTGGGCTCTGCAGCAGCTCTGAGCCTGGGCCCCAGCAGGGCAGATGCTGGAGCTGGGGAGGGGCTGGGCTCAGGCTCCCTCCCTGCTCCTCCTCTCCCCGGCCTGGGGACCCCCCCCCAGGCTGCTGCCCCCTGCCAGCCCATGGGCAGAGCTCAGCTCCCAGCCAGCTGTGCCCAGGCTGCCCCTGCCCAGCCCCTGCCTGTGCCCTGGCTGGCAGCTGGCACTGCCTGCCCTGGCTGCTGCCTCCCTCCCTGCTGAGTGCCCCTCTGCTGCCCCTCCCCAGGTACCTCTTCCCCAGGCAGATTCTCATCAGGCACTTCTGGACCCCTGCCCAGCAGCTGCAGTTCCTGGATGCCAACCACGCCAGGCGCCGCCGCAGCTACCCCCTGGTGCTCTCCAGCCTGGCCCTGGCAGCCTCCTCCCTGCCTGAGCCTCGGCTCCAGGGCCTCCTGCAGCAGCTCTGTGCCCAGGTATGGCGCTGCCCCCCCTGCCCTGCCCCCTGGCACTGCACCCCCAGGGCTGGGGGAGCTGCCCCTGGCGGGGGCCTGCAGCTGGGTGGTCTTTGAGGTCCCTTCTGTGCTCGTGCCAGGTGCAGGGGGGCTGCCAGCCTCAGGTGGCAGAGCTCTGTGCCCTCAGGGCTCTCTTCTCAGGATCTCCCCTGGGGCTGAACCAGCTGCAGGTCTCCCACGTGGTGAGTTGGGGGCTGGAGGGCATCTGGCTGCCAGCCACTGGGGTGGGCAGCAGGCAGGGGCTGGGGAGCCAGGCTGCTGCCAGCCCTGGCCTGGGCCCTAGCAGGGGCTGGGAGGGGATTCTGCCTCTGCTGAGACCTCCCCTGCAGGGCTGGGAGCAGCTCTGGAGCTGGCCCCAGGGGCATGAGGACTCTGCAGCATCTGCTTGGTGGCCTTGGGAAGTCTTTGGGCTGTGGCTCTGAGGCAGACAACCAGCACTGGGCACCACTGGGACCTGCTGCTGGGTGAGGAACCAGCAGCCCTGGGTGGCACTCAAAGGGCAGTGGTCAGCAGCTGAGGGCCTGGGGGGAGGTTGGTGGTGCCTGGGGTCTGTACTGGCAGCAGGATGGTTGAGTGTGCCCAGGGCATGCTGCTGGGGGGCACTGAGCTGAGCTGTGGCCAGCAGCTGGGTGTCCAGGTGGGGGCTGGTGCCAAGTGGTGCCCCCCAGGGCTCTGCACTGGGCCCAGGGCTCTGCAGTGCCTGCAGCGGTGCCAGGGGCAGTGGGAGCCAGGCCCCCTCAGCAAGCCTGCAGCTGGCACCCAGCTGGGTGGTGCAGGGGGCACCTGAGGGACAGGATGCACCCAGAGGGACTGTGCCAGGCTGGAGAAGTGGATCCAGGCCAAGCTCAGGAGGTGCAACCAGGCCAAGGGCAAGGCTGGGCTGGGGCAGTCCCTGGTGTGGAGCCAGGCTGGGGGGAAAGGGCTGGAGAGCAGCCCTGGGGAGACCTCCCCTGCTGTGCTGGCAGCAGCTCTGGAGCCCTCAGCAGAGCCCTGGAGCTGCTGGAGCAGGGCTGGGAGGGCTCTGCTGGGGGAGCCCAGGCTGGGAGGGCTCTGCTGGGGGAGCCCAGGCTGGGAGGGCTCTGCTGGGAGAGCCCAGGCTGGGAGGGCTCTGCTGGGAGAGCCCAGGCTGGGAGGGCTCTGCTGGGGGAGCCCAGGCTGGGAGGGCTCTGCTGGGGGAGCTCAGCCTGCAGGAGGCTGCAGGGAGGCTTCCTGGTGGCCCTGCAGGGCTCAAAGGGGCTGAGAAGAGAGCTGGGGAGGGACTGCTGAGCAGGGCCTGCTGGGGCAGCACAGGAGGGGATGGTTTGAGCTGGGAGAGGCTGGGGCTGGAGGGGACCTAAGGAGGAAATTCTTCCTGCTGAGGGTGGGGAGAGCCTGGCCCAGGCTGCCCAGGGAGGTTGGAGCTGCCCCTGCCTGGCACCAGCCCGGCTCAGGTTTGGGGCTCTGGGCCCCCTGCTGCAGCTGGGGCTGGCTCTGGTGGGCTGTGAGGGTCCCTGTGTGGGGCTGGGGGAGCAGCCCCAGCAGGAGGCTGTTTGTGCTCCCTGCCCCAGCCGGGCCCTGCCAGGGCAGGAGGCTGAGCCGGGAGCCCGGGGCCAGGTTTCGGCGTGGGCAGAACTGGGTCAGGGAGCTGGGAGGGAGGCAGAGAGCTGCCCCGGGGCGGGAGAGGCTTCGGCCCGGCCCAGAGCTCGGCTCCCTCCCTGCCCCCCGCAGAGAGCCCTCAGCCAGGTGCTGTTCCTCACTCCCTACCTGCCGGGGGCGCTGCTGCGGCGCCGCCTGCGGAGCCACCTGCTGGAGATCCTGCAGCTGGACAGAGCCCTGCGGCAGCTGGGGCTGGGGCAGCTGTCAGAGCAGGAGCTGCGAGCGGTGAGAGCCCCTGCGGCCCCCCTGCGGCCCCCCATCCCCCCCTGTGGCCCCCCAGCACCCCCTGCGGCCCCCCATCCCCCCCTGCCAGCCCCCAGCCCCCCCTGCGGCCCCCCCAGCACCCCCTGCCAGCCCCCAGCCCCCCCTGCACCCCCCTGCGGCGGCTGGGGCTGGGGCAGCTGTCAGAGCAGGAGCTGCGAGCGGTGAGAGCCCCTGCGGCCCCCCCCTGCGGCCCCCCAGCTCCCCCTGCGGCCCCCCCGCCTGCCCCAGCCCCCCTGCGGCCCCCCAGCCCCCCCTGCGGCCCCCCCGCGTGCCCCAGCCCCCCCTGCGGCCCCCCAGCCCCCCCTGCGGCCCCCCCGCCCCCCCCAGCCCCCCTGCGGCCCCCCCCAGCCCCCCCTGCGGCCCCCCCCGCCTGCCCCAGCCCCCCCTGCGGCCCCCCAGCCCCCCCTGCGGCCCCCCCGCCCCCCCCAGCCCCCCTGCGGCCCCCCCGCCTGCCCCAGCCCCCATGCGGCCCCCCCCAGCCCTGCCCCCGGGGAGGCCCTTCCCGAGCCCCTTCCTGGGGCCAGGGCCCTGCTGGGGCAGCCCTGGGCAGGGCTCCCCCTGTGCCCATCCCCTGCCCCCTGTGCCCATCCCCTGCCCCCTGTGCCCACCCCCCTGTGCCCACCCCCCTGTGCCCCCAGGCTTGCTACCTGCGGGGCCTGGACTCGACGCACCTGGGGCTGGCGGAGTGCAGAGCCTGGATGGAGCAGTGGCTGAGGCTGTCCTGCAGGCTGCAAGGTGCCTGGGGCCAGGGGGGGCAGGGGGGGCAGGGGGAGCCTGGCAGCAGCCTCCTGAGCTGCTCCACCAAACCCTGAGGCCAGGGGGGAGGCTGCTGGCTCTCCAGGGAGGTGCCAGGGGCAGCCTGTGCCCAGCGTGCCCTGGGCAGGGCCCTGCTGCTGCTGCCTGGAGCCCTGCAGCGAGCAGGAGGGAAGCCCAGAGCAGGGCAAGGAGCCCCCAGAGAGAGGGGCAGGGGCAAGGGGGAGCCCCAGGGGCTCTGGTGCCACCCTGGCAGCTGGGGGTGAGCACCCTGGGGACGGTGGGGCCCTGGCAGTGCCACCCTGACTCCTCTCTGCTGTCCTTGCAGCCTCAGAAGCCTCTCTGCTGGCCAACAGCATGGTGCTGCTGTCCCTCAACTACAGCCAGGCCAAGGCCTGAGCCCAGCCAGCAGCCTGGCAGCTGCCAGCCTGGTGCCACAGGAACCACCCCAGTCCTGGGCTGGCCAGAGGGGCCCCAGTGCTGCTGTGCCAGGGCCAGTGCCAGCCCTTCCCCTCTGTGCTGGGGGGGGCTGGCAGGGGGCAGAGGGTGGCTCTGCTGCCACAGCTGCTCCAGTGGTGCCAGCTGGGCAGGATGAGGACCCTGCTGCCTGGGCTGCCTGCAGCTGGGGCTTGGTGCCCTCTGCCCCAGGCAGCCTCCTGCCCTCCTTTCTTGACTCCAGAGTCTCACAGAGCTCCCTGAGGGGTTCAGACAAGACCCCAACTCCCCTGGGGGGTCCTGCAGCTGCCTGCAGGAGGGAGGGCACCAGGCCTGGCAGGAGTGTGGCTGGAGAGGCCCTGATGCCATCTGTGAGGCCTTGGGCAGCCTTTGCCCCCTGAGCTCCTGGCCCTGTGCTGCCTGCTGGGCAGTGGCAGCCTCGGGGGCGGGGCAGGGGGCAGCTGTGCTGAGGGGGTAGAGCCAGGCCTGCCCTGGCACTGCCCTCGCACTGCCCAGGGCCTGAGGGCCTCCAACTTGGTGTTTGTTAATAAAGCCTAAAGCAAGGCCCTGGCTGCCTGGCTCTGGGGGGGGGACCCTCCCTGCCTGCCCCCCACAGCTCCTCCCTCACCCTGGAGAAGAATCCCAGCAGGGAGAGGCTGGAAGGGGCCTCTGGAGCTTGCCCCCGGTGCCAGCCCCAGCAGGGCAGCCCCAGCAGGGTGCCCAGGGGGGGTTGGAAGCCCTGCAGGGAAGGAGGCTCCACACAGAGCCTCCCTGGGCAGCCTGCCCCAGGCCTCCAGCAGCCTCACCCCAAACAACTTTCTCCTCCTGCCCTGCTGCAGCCTCCTGGGCTGCACTCTGTGCCCCTTGGCACCACTCAGCAGATGCCAGCCCCAGGCTCTTGCCCCCCAGAGCTCCTTCAGCTCTTGCTGAGCATTGCTCAGAGCCCCTCTGGGGCTGCTCTGCTGCAGGCTCTCAGCCCCAGGACTCTGAGCCTGAGCTGCTCCAGGTCCCCTCAGCATCCTCCCAGCCCCCCCTGGCCCTCTGCAGCTAGGGAGCCCAGAGCTGGCCCCAGGCCTCCTTCTCCAGGTGGGGCAGAGCAGAGGGGCAGCAGCACCTCCCTTGCCCTGCTGGCCACACTCCTCTGGCTGCCCCCAGGGCAGGTTGCTGGCTCCCTCCCTGTGCCCCAGCCCCGCCGGCTCCTGCTGCCTGCAGCTGCTCCCCAGCAGGGTTTGCTCCTCCCCAGGGGCAGGGCCCTGCTGTTGCCCTTCAGGAGGTTCCTCTCCCGCAGCTCTCCCTGAGCCCTGCCCTCCCCCGGCAGCCTTTTCCCCACCCCCTGCCCCGGGGGGCTGCCCCGGGCGGCTCTGCCCTCCCGCGGTCCGGCTGGGAGCACTGCGTTTATTTGTACACTTAAATATCCTCTTTAAATACAGCGAGAGGGCCCCGGGAGGGGCGGGGGGGGAGGGGAAGCGGGGGGCAAGGTAAAACCTCAACCCCAAGGCCTGGAGAAGCTTTGGATTCACACTGGAGGAGGAGACCCAAAGGGGCCGGAGCCTGGCACCGGGGAGGGCAGCGCGGCCACGGCCTGGCCCCTGCGGCCCCACGGACAGCGGCTGGGGGCATGGCCCCCCCCGGCCCCATGGACAGCGGCTGTGCCCCCCGGCCCCTGCAGCACCAGGGACAGCAGCTGTGCCCCCCCCGGCCCCTGCAGCACCATGGACAGCAGCTGTGCCCCCCGGCCCCTGCAGCACCATGGACAGCAGCTGTGCCCCCCGGCCCCTGCAGCACCATGGACAGCAGCTGTGCCCCCCGGGCCCTGCAGCACCAGGGACAGCAGCTGTGCCCCCCGGGCCCTGCAGCACCATGGACAGCAGCTGTGCCCCCCGGGCCCTGCAGCACCAGGGACAGCAGCTGTGCCCCCCCCGGCCCCTGCAGCACCATGGACAGCAGCTGTGCCCCCCGGGCCCTGCAGCACCAGGGACAGCAGCTGTGCCCCCCCCGGCCCCTGCAGCACCAGGGACAGCGGCTGTGCCCCCCGGCCCCTGCAGCACCAGGGACAGCGGCTGTGCCCCCCGGGCCCTGCAGCACCAGGGACAGCAGCTATGCCCCCCCCGGCCCCTGCAGCACCATGGACAGCAGCTGTGCCCCCCGGGCCCTGCAGCACCAGGGACAGCAGCTGTGCCCCCCCCGGCCCCTGCAGCACCAGGGACAGCGGCTGTGCCCCCCGGCCCCTGCAGCACCAGGGACAGCGGCTGTGCCCCCCGGGCCCTGCAGCACCAGGGACAGCGGCTGTGCCCCCCGGCCCCTGCAGCACCAGGGACAGCAGCTGTGCCCCCCGGGCCCTGCAGCACCAGGGACAGCGGCTGTGCCCCCCAGGCCCTGCAGCACCAGGGACAGCGGCTGTGCCCCCCGGGCCCTGCAGCACCAGGGACAGCGGCGGGGGCGCGGCAGGGGGCAGCCAGCCTGGCAGCAGCGGCGGTGCCAGCCGGGGCTGGCCAGGAGGCAGAATCGCTTCGCGGCACTGCTGGGTGAGCGCTCAGTGAATGCTTTGGGCTGGAGGCCTCCCAAGGGGATCAACCCAACCCCACCCGGGGCACCAAACCACGGCCCCGAGGGCCATGGGCACCGCGCCTCAGGGATGGGGACTCCACCACCTCCCTGGGCAGCCTGTGCCAGGCCTGAGCGCCCTTGCAGGGCAGAAATTGTTCCTCGTGGGCAACCTGAGCAGCCCCTGGCACCGTTTCAGGCCTTAAGTGGAGGATCTGAGTCAGTTCTCTTCAGTCCTTCGCAGGGATGGAGCTTGTGGCCTCCCCAGCCTCAACCCGCTCACGGACGGAGCCTCCACACTCACACCTCCCCCCGCCCCCAGGCGGGTCCGACCTGGCTGCGGTGCCAAGGCCTGGACGTGGGGCTGGGGAGGGAGCGAAGCCTCCTTGGGCCGCGCAAAGCAGCAGGAAGCAGCAGGAACTCCGCCGGCGTTCAGCCCCCGCCGGCTCCCCCCGCGGCTCCGCTTCTTGAGGGAGCTGCGACCCCCCCCCGGGACCAACCGGGGCAGGGCAGGGAGGGGAGGGGGCATCAGCTGCGAGCATCCAGCAGGGGTAAGGCTTCCTTCCTCCCGGGATTAGCCCTTGTGTGCCCAGGGAGAGCTGCTGCCAGGATCGGTGCCAGCTGCTGACTTGCCCCAAGCCCCTCCCGCTGTGGACATGAAAGCAGCTCCCGCCCCTCCCCCGCGTCCCCTCCCCAAGCCAGGGGCGGCGGCCCCGGGGCTCTGGGACGGCCCCAAGGGCTTGGCCCAGCGAGGAGGGCAGGAGGGGGCAGCAGCAGGAGGGTTAAGGCTCAGCTGGAGCTGCAGGGGAGCAGCACGGGGGGTGGGGTTAAACCCCTCCGAGCCGGAGGAGGGCACTGCCAGGGGCACCAGAGAGGCCTGAAGCCACCGAAGCCTTCCTCAGGCCAGTTCCCCACCCCCAGTTTCCCTGCTCTCCAGCTGGGACGTTTCAGCGTCCCCTGAGCTGCAGGGGGCTGCGCTGGGCCGACCCCCGCGGGTCCCCCCCCTCCTCCTGAGGCTCTCCAGCGACCCTCACCCAGCCCCCGGCGAGCGCTGGGCTGCGGGGGGGCTGCGCGCCCGGGGCTGGCAGGAGGCTGGAGCTGGAGAGGAGGCAAAAGCTGCTGGGGAGGGGGAAGGGCAGCCCCAGAAGGGTGTTCCCCCCCCGAATGCACCAGAAAGACCCTCGGAGGGGCTGCTTTGGGCAGCAGGCAAAAGGAGAGGAGCCGCTGGGGGAGGCTGAGGAGCAGGGAAGAGCTTCTGCTGCCTGGCCAGGAGGCTCTGGACGGCTCCTGGAGGGCAGCACAGGGACAGACAGACAGAGCTCCGCAGCACGGCTGTGCCGCGGCCCCCCCGGGCTCAAACTCCTCCAGTCCGGCGGGGGTTAAAGCTCCCCAGGGCTCCCCGGAGCGCTCCGGGGCTGCGCTCTCTCCTCTGTGCAATCAGAGCCTGCCCAGCTCCCCGCTGGGGCCAGCCTGGGCCCCGGCTGCAGCAGGAGAGCATCACCCGGGCTGGGCTGGGCCGGGCCGAGCTGGGCTGGGCCGGGCCGCGCCTGGGGAGCATCCAGCGAGGAAGGAAGGGAAAAAAGGGCAAAAAAAGCCCAAAAGGGCTTTTTCCCTTAAAGCCCAAAGAGGGTTGGAGGTGCCCTGGCAGCCCGGGGCTGTGCTGGGGGCAGCTGAGGGGGCGAAGGATGAGCGAGGAGGAGCTGCTGTGGCACACAGCTGTGGTGTGTCCCCACGCGTGGGTGCCGCCCGAGCAGCCCCCGGCAGCAGCTGGGCCGAGGGCAGCAAAGAGCCAGAGGCTGCCAGAGGCTGCAGAGGAGGAGCAGCCCCGAGGCCCACCACCCCCTCCCCCCCCCCCCGTGTCCCCGCCCCCGGCCGCGGCCGCCCCACACAAAACCATTGTCAATAAATAAAGAGCTGCGGGGGAGGGACCCCCGCGACCCTCAGACCGGCAGGATGGGCCCCGGAGAGTGCCCCTCGGGGCAGGGCGGCTCCGGGGCTGGCTCCGCCGGCTGGGAGGGGCTGCGGGGGGCGGCGGCCGCTACCTTCTCCGGGGCCGAGGGAGGGGGTCTGGGGGCTTCCCCCTCGCTCGCAGCTCGGCTGCAGGGCACGGGGAGGGCTCCGGGGCCCTTCTCCGGAGGACAGGGGCACGGCGCCGGCGGCTCGGCCGGGCAGGGGCACGGTGCCTGTGGCACTACCGGGCAGGGGCACGGCCCCGGCGGCTCGGCCGGGCTGCCCTCGGCCTTGGCAGGCGGCGCCGGGCGCGGCTCCAGCTGGTAGTAGAGCACGGCGCCATCGTTCAGGTAGGGGTCGCTGCCCCCCGGCGGCGCCGGCGGCTCCGAGCCCTCGGCGAAGCAGAGCACGGAGGAGCCCGGGGGCAGCTGCGCCTGGATGAGGATGGGGGCGGCCAGGGCCGGGCACAGCCCCTCGGGCACGGCCAGCGGCTCCTGCAGGATGCAGACCCCCAGGCCCTCCACGCCGGAGCCGCTGCTGGAGTCTTCCTCGGCCTTCAGCCTCTCCAGCTCCTCGGCGCTCTGCAGGTGCAGCACTGCCGACTCGTTCTCGGCCATGAACTCCTGGAAGTCCTGGGTCTCGGCCGCCTGCGGCCCCGGCCAGGCGCCGCCGGGCGGCAGCGCCGCCGCCTCCTGCTCGGGGGCCGGGGGGCGGCCGCCCTGGCGCTTGCTCTCCAGCTCCAGCTTCATGATGGTGTGCAGGTAGTGAGTCCGCACCCGCAGGGGGTTGAATTCGATCCGCCCGGAGGCGTTGCCGCAGCCGTCGCGGGAGCAGCCGCAGGGGAAGGACATTCGGTCCACCTGCGGCGACACAGCTCGGGCAGCCCCGGCGGGCAGGGAGGGCTCCTGCCGCAGCCCCAACGGCAGAGGCACGGCGCGGGGGGAGGGGCGGAAGGGACCTCCGGGCGCCCGGGAGCGCAGCGGGGGGGGTTGGAAGCTCTCCCGGCAAGGAGACTGCACAGCCTCTGCGGGCAGCCTGCCCCAGGGAGCTTCCTTCAGCTGGATCCTCCCCTGTGCCCTCTGCCCCTTGGCCTGGCCCCGGCCCCCTGCCACCCACCCCCGCAGTACTGATCAGCATC
This sequence comes from Dryobates pubescens, assembly GCF_014839835.1. Lineage (NCBI taxonomy): Eukaryota > Metazoa > Chordata > Aves > Piciformes > Picidae > Dryobates > Dryobates pubescens. Next base: position 2,165,105 of record NC_071651.1, on the reverse strand, counting down.
GATCAGATCCCCCTCAGGCTGCTCCTGCCCAGACCAAAGCGCTCCAAGCCCTCAGCCGGCCCTCGGCAGGGGGTGCAGTGCCCTCGGGGGGGGTGCAGTGCCCTCGGCAGGGGGTGCAGTGCCCTCGGGGGGGGGGTGCAGTGCCCTCGGCAGGGGTTGCAGTGCCCTCGGGGGGGGGTGCAGTGCCCTCGGCAGGGGTTGCAGTGCCCTCGGGGGGGGTGCAGTGCCCTCGGCAGGGGTTGCAGTGCCCTCGGGGGGGGTGCAGTGCCCTCGGCGGGGGGTGCAGTGCCCTCGGGGGGGGGGTGCAGTGCCCTCGGGGGGGGGTGCAGTGCCCTCGGGGGGGGGGGTGCAGTGCCCTCGGGGGGGGTGCAGTGCCCTCGGGGGGGGGGTGCAGTGCCCTCCGCAGGGGGTGCAGTGCCCTCGGGGGGGGTGCAGTGCCCTCGGGGGGGGGTGCAGTGCCCTCGGCAGGGGGTGCAGTGCCCTCGGGGGGGGTGCAGTGCCCTCGGGGGGGGGTGCAGTGCCCTCGGCAGGGGGTGCAGTGCCCTCGGGGGGGGTGCAGTGCCCTCGGCAGGGGGTGCAGTGCCCTCGGGGGGGGGTGCAGTGCCCTCGGGGGGGGTGCAGTGCCCTCGGCAGGGGGTGCAGTGCCCTCGGCAGGGGGTGCAGCGCCCTCGGGGGACTCCCCCCGCTGCCCTCCCCTGCCCTCACCTGGCACTTGATGCCGGCCTGGCTGCAGGCGCAGGCCTGGGGGTCGCAGTAGAGGCGGCAGTGGCAGCCGCACTCCTCGCGGGACAGCCGGATCGCCCTCAGCTCCTGCTTCTCCTCGGCGTCGATGCGCTGCACGCCGGCAGCCCGCAGCAGCGCTCGGCGCCGCTTGGTGGGCAGCGGCTGCAGGAAGAAGCAGTCGTCCACCTCCACCCCCTCCACGTCGATGTCGTCGTCAGAGACATCCTCCAGGGTCAGCCCCTCCGCCTCCTGCGACGCCACCGTCCCGTTCCGGGTCAGCTGCGGGGGGCGGGGGGCGTCAGCAGGCCCTGCCCGGGGGGAGCCGAGCCGCCCAGGGGGCACCGGGCCCGCCCAGGGGGCACCGGGCCCGCCCAGCGGCGGGGAGGGGGTGAGGAGGTAGGGTCAGAGCCTGCCCGGGGGGCACACAGCCCTGGAGGGGGTGGGGAGGTAGGGCCAGAGCCTGCCCGGGGGGCACACAGCCCTGGAGGGGGTGGGGAGGTAGGGTCAGAGCCTGCCCGGGGGGCACACAGCCCTGGAGGGGGTGGGGAGGTAGGGTCAGAGCCTGCCCACCAGAGCCCAGAGCCCAAAACGCTTTCCCCCTTCCCTCTCTCCCTCCTCCCTCTTCCCTCCTCCCCCTGAGGCTCCCAGGGCAGAGGAGCTGCAGAGCTGCCCCTGGGGGCAGCAGGACTGGGGGCAGCCAGGGGCCAGGACTGCATCCTGCAGCAAGGCTTCACCTCCCTGCTCTGAGCCCTGCCAGCCTGCCCCCCGCTCCCTGGCACCCCCAAAGCCTGGCACTGGGGGCCAAGGAGGCTGGGGGGTGGCTTTGTGCCCCTGTGCCCAGGGCAGGCTGCCACAGCAGCACCTCCAGGGCACCCAGCTGGGCAGAGAGAGCCCAGCCTGTGGGCACAGTCCCAGCCTGTGGGCACAGACCCTGCTGTGCCCCTGCTGTGGGCAGGGTTGGGCTCTGAGGGTCACCCCCAGCCCTGTCCCCAGGGCCAGGAGCAGCTTCCCCACCCTGCCCCGGGGGGGCCTGGGGCCTGTCCCTGCTGTGCCTCATCAGAGCCTCTGGGGAGGTTCTGCTGTGCCCTGCAGGGCTGTGCCCAGCTCTGGGCTCTCCCCACCCCCCAGGCCATGCATGCAGGGGGTGGGGGGGTAGGGGGGTGTTTGCTGTCCTCCCTCCCCCCAGGGTCTGAGCCTCCTCCCGAGGGGCTGAGCCCCCTCCTCTCAGGGTCTGAGCCTCCTCCCGAGGGGCTGAGCCCCCTCCTCTCAGGGTCTGAGCCCCCTCCCCAGGGTCTGAGCCCCCTCCCCTCAGGGTCTGAGCTCCCTCCCCTCAGGGTCTGAGCCCCCTCCCCTCAGGGTCTGAGCCCCCTCCCCTCAGGGTCTGAGCCTCCTCCTCAGGGGCTGAGCCTCCTCCCCAGGGTCTGAGCCTCCTCCCCAGGGGCTGAGCCTCCTCCTCAGGGTCTGAGCCTCCTCCCCAGGGTCTGAGCCCCCTCCCCTCAGGGTCTGAGCCCCCTCCCCTCAGGGTCTGAGCCTCCTCCTCAGGGTCTGAGCCTCCTCCCCAGGGGCTGAGCCTCCTCCCCAGGGTCTGAGCCTCCTCCCCAGGGTCTGAGCCTCTTCCCCAGGGTCTGAGCCTCTTCCCCAGGGTCTGAGCCCCCTCCCCTCAGGGTCTGAGCCCCCTCCTCAGGGTCTGAGCCTCCTCCCCAGGGGCTGAGCCCCCTCCCCCCACGGACTGAGCCCCCTCCTCAGGGGCTGAGCCCCCTCCCCTCAGGGTCTGAGCTCCCTCCCCAGGGTCTGAGCCCCTTCCCCCCACGGACTGAGCCCCCTCCTCAGGGTCTGAGCCCCCTCCCCCCACAGACTGAGCCCCCTCCCCAGGGGCTGAGCCTCCTCCCCAGGGTCTGAGCCCCCTCCTCCCCAGGGGCTGAGCCCCCTCCTCAGGGTCTGAGCCCCCTCCCCAGGGTCTGAGCCCCCTCCCCAGGGGCTGAGCCCCCTCCCCTCAGGGTCTGAGCTCCCTCCCCTCAGGGTCTGAGCTCCCTCCCCAGGGTCTGAGCCCCCTCCCCCCACGGACTGAGCCCCCTCCTCAGGGTCTGAGCCCCCTCCCCAGGGGCTGAGCCCCCTCCCCTCAGGGTCTGAGCTCCCTCCCCTCAGGGTCTGAGCTCCCTCCCCAGGGTCTGAGCCCCCTCCCCCCACGGACTGAGCCCCCTCCCCAGGGTCTGAGCCCCCTCCCCAGGGGCTGAGCCCCCTCCCCTCAGGGTCTGAGCTCCCTCCCCTCAGGGTCTGAGCTCCCTCCCCAGGGTCTGAGCCCCCTCCCCCCACGGACTGAGCCCCCTCCCCAGGGTCTGAGCCCCCTCCCCAGGGGCTGAGCCCCCTCCCCTCAGGGTCTGAGCTCCCTCCCCTCAGGGTCTGAGCCTCCTCCCCAGGGGCTGAGCCCCCTCCCCCCACGGACTGAGCCCCCTCCTCAGGGGCTGAGCCCCCTCCCCTCAGGGTCTGAGCTCCCTCCCCAGGGTCTGAGCCCCTTCCCCCCACGGACTGAGCCCCCTCCTCAGGGTCTGAGCCCCCTCCCCCCACAGACTGAGCCCCCTCCCCAGGGGCTGAGCCTCCTCCCCAGGGTCTGAGCCCCCTCCTCCCCAGGGGCTGAGCCCCCTCCTCAGGGTCTGAGCCCCCTCCCCAGGGTCTGAGCCCCCTCCCCTCAGGGTCTGAGCTCCCTCCCCTCAGGGTCTGAGCTCCCTCCCCAGGGTCTGAGCCCCCTCCCCCCACGGACTGAGCCCCCTCCTCAGGGTCTGAGCCCCTTCCCCCCACAGACTGAGCCCCCTCCCCAGGGTCTGAGCCCCCTCCCCAGGGGCTGAGCCCCCTCCTCCCCAGGGTCTGAGCCCCCTCCCCAGGGGCTGAGCCCCCTCCCCCCACGGACTGAGCCCCCTCCCCAGGGGCTGAGCCCCCCTCCCCAGGGGCTGAGCCCCCCGCCCCGGGCCCGAGCCCCCCGCCCCGGGCACCTTCATCTTGCGCGCGCGCAGCTTCTCCTGCCGCAGGTGCTGGCGCAGCAGCTGCCGGTGGTGCCCCTGCTGCTCGCGGGCGAACTCGCAGAGGGTGTAGCTGCGCACGGAGCTGTGCCTGGGGGCCATGCCCAGCGAGCTGCCGCCCTGGCTGGGCACGCTGGTGAAGCCCTGCCGCCGCGAGAAGTAGTACACCGTCACCTGGTCGAAGCGGACGCTCTTCCTGCCCAGCCGCTTCTGCCGCTTCAGGATGGAGGGGGCTGCGGGGGGGCAGGGGGCTCAGGGGCGCGGGAAGCCTCCTCGGGAGCGCCCCCAGACCCATCCAGACCCCCCCAGACCCCTCCTGCCTGCCCGGGGGGGGGGCTCAGAGAGTTTGCAGGGGGCGGCAAGCCAGGGAAGGCTCTTCCTGCGCAGCCGCTTCAGGATGGAGGGGGCTGCGGGGGGCACACGGGGGAGGGGGCTCTGAGGGGCACAGAAACATCCTCAGGAGCACCCCAAGACCCCCAGACCCCTCCAGCCTGCCTGGGGGGGGGCTCAGTGAGTTTGCAGGGGGCAGCAAGCCAGGAAAGCCTCTTCCTGCCCAGCTGCTTCTGCTGCTTCAGGATGGACACAGGATGCCCCTGGCTGCAGGGGCACACAGGGGAGGGGGCTCTGAGGGGCACAGATAACCTCCTCAAGAGCACCCCCAGATCCCCAGACCCCTCCTGCCTGCCCGGGGGGGCTCAGAGAGTTTGCAGGGGGCAGCAAGCTGGGGGCAGAGCTGAGCTGGTGGAGGGTAGGAGGGGTCTGCAGGGGGGACCTTGCCAGGCTGGGCAGGTGGGCAGATGGAGGGGGCTGCAGGGGCACACAGGGGAGGGGGCTCTGAGGGGCGCAGAAACGTCCTCAGGAGCACCCCCAGACCCCTCCTGAGAAGACCTGGAGCTGCTGGAGAGGCTCCAGAGGAGGCCACCAAGATGAGCAGAGGCTGCAGAGCCTCCCCTGAGGGCCCAGGCTGGGAGGGCTGGAGCCTGGGGAAGGCTGCAGGGAGAGCTCAGAGCAGCTGCCAGGGCCTGAAGAGGCTCCAGGAGAGCTGGGGAGGGAGCTGGGACCAGGGCTGGGGGTGGCAGGGTGAGGGAGGATGGATTGGAGCTGGGAGAGGAAAGGTTGAGGCTGCAGAGGAAGAAGAAGTTCTTGGCAGGGACAGCTGGGGAGAGCCTGGCACAGGCTACCCAGGGAGGCTGTGGCTGCCTCCTGCCTGGAGGTGCTCAGGGCCAGGCTGGATGAGGCCAGGGGTAGCCTGCAGGGGCCTGGGGCAGCCTGGGCAGGGGCTGGGGGCAGCCCGGGGGCAGCCTGGGCAGGGGCAGGGGGCAGCCCGGGGGCAGCCTGGGCAGGGGGCAGCCCGGGCAGGGGCCGGGGGCAGCCCGGGGGGCAGATCGGGCAGGGGCCGGGGGCAGCCCGGGGTCAGATCGGGCAGGGGCTGGGGGCAGCCCAGGGTCAGATCGGGCAGGGGCTGGGGGCAGCCCGGGGTCAGATCGGGCAGGGGCTGGGGGCAGCCCGGGCAGGGGGCAGCCCGCGGGGGCCGGGGGCAGCCCGCGGGGCAGATCGGGCAGGGGCAGGGGGCAGCCTGGGCAGGGGGCAGCCCGCGGGGCAGATCGGGCAGGGGCCGGGGCCGGGGCACTCACGGCTGCAGGCGGCGGCGCCGCACCGGGGGACGCTGTCGCAGCTGTCGCCGCTGTCGCTGTTGGACACTTCCTCATCGTCCGAGCGGGAGCCCTGCGAGCCCAGCTCCGCCTCCTCCAACCTCCTCTTGAGGCCTCCGCTCGCCACGGCGGCCATCGGGGCCCGCTGGGCATGGGGGGCGCTGCCGGCGGGGAGGGGCCGGGGGGCACCGGCGCGGCCCCGGCGCTGCCCTGCGGGGGGGCGAGAGGCTGTCGGCGGCTCCCGGAGAGCCTCCCCCGGAGCCCGGCCCCGGCGCTGCCCCGCGGCACGGGGGGGGCCGCACGAGGTCCCCCAGCGACCCTCGCCCCCGCCCCGGCGGTGGGCACGGGGCGCCGGAGCCCCCCCGGCACGGGCACCGCACCCGCGCCCCTCGCTGCCCCCCGGCACCAGAGCCCAGCCTGGCCGCAGCCTCCTCCCGGGCCCCCGAGCGGCGCTGCCCAGGGGCTGGGGGCGAGGGGCAGGGGCCAGACCCTGCTGGGTGGTGCCCAGGGACGGGGCAGGGGCAGGGGGCACAGACTGGCACCCAGGAGGCTCCACAGAGTCAGCCCCGGTGCAGAGCTCCCAGCTGCTGGAGCCCCCCCGGCGCTCCCCAGCCCTCCCCTGGCCCCCTGCAGCTGGGGAGCACAGAGCTGGCCCCAGGCCTCCAGCTGAACCTCCCCTGCGCTGCTGCCCGCCCTGGGGCACCCCGGGAGCCCTGGGGCGCCCTGGGGCACCCCTGGGCCCTGTTTGCCCTCTTCCCCTCCAGCCAACCTCTCCTGTTCTAAGCCCACTTGGAACTGAGTTGCCAGGAGCTGGCAGCAGCTGTGCCAGGGCAGTGCCCGGCCCGGGGAGGCCATGGGGCAGTGCCCGGCCCGGGGAGGCCATGGGGCAGTGCCCGGCCCGGGGAGGCCATGGGGCATCCCCACAGCCTGGCGGCTGGAGGGGAAGGGAGGCTCAGGCCCCAGACCCCCCCCAGGCTCAGACCCCAGGCTCCCCCAGGCTCAGACCCCAGGCTCCCCCAGGCTCAGACCCCCAGGCTCCCCCAGGCTCAGACCCCAGGCTCAGACCCCAGGCTCAGACCCCAGACTCCCCCAGGCTCAGCCCCCCCCAGGCCAAGAGGGTCCTTTGGGAAGGGCTCTGGGGGCTGCTCCCTGCCCAGGCTGTGCCCCTGGCACTGATCTCACTTCTGGGCTCTGGGGGGGGGCAGGGCCCAGGGGTGGTGCTGGGCACCATGCCCCCAGCCCCAGCTGCTGCCAGCCCCTGCTGCCCCCCTGCCCCCTCCCCAGCCTGCCTCTCCCTGGGGCCCCCCTGGGGCTCTGCTGTGGCCTCCCAGGGGCTTGGGACCCGAACCAGAGCCCTTCTGCCATGCTCTGGGGGCCAGGGGGGGGTCCCTGCACCACCAGCTGTGAGCCTGGGGGGGTCCAGGGGGTCCCCCTGAGCCTGGAGGTGAAGTGAGGCTGGGGAGAGCCTGGCACAGGCTGCCCAGGGAGGCTGTGGCTGCCTCCTGCCTGGGGGTGCTCAGGGCCAGGCTGGATGAGGCCCTGAGCAGCCCGGGGGGGGGCGGAGGGGTCCCTGCCCGTGGCAGGGGGCTGGGGCCAGGGGGATCTGGGGGGCCCCCCCCAGCCCAACCCATCCTGGCTCCGTGCCAGCTGCCTGCCCCTACCCTCACCAGGGCCTGTGCCAGGCAGCCTGGGGGCAAGGCCAGGAGCTCTGCTGGGGGCTTCACCCTGGGGGGGCCTTGGGAGCCCCCCAGCATCCCGGGGGTGCTGGGCACCTCCCAAGGGCTCTGCAGCACTGCTGGGGGGGCACAGGGGGCTGCAGCCTGGCTCCTGCCTTGCCTGCCCCCTGGCACCTTCCCAGGAGGGGCAGAGGGCTCCCCCCTGGGTGCCAGGAGCTGTGCCAAGGCAGGCCTGGGCTGCAGCCCTGGTGTCCTGCTGCTGAGCCTGGCGGCCTCTGCCTGTGCCAACCTTGGCAGCCCTGGTGCCCTGCTGCTGAGCCTGGCAGCCTCTCCCTGTGCCAACCTTGGCAGCCCTGGTGCCCTGCTGCTGAGCCTGGCGGCCTCTGCCTGTGCCAACCTTGGCAGCCCTGGTGCCCTGCTGCTGAGCCTGGCGGCCTCTGCCTGTGCCAACCTTGGCAGCCCTGGTGCCCTGCTGCTGAGCCTGGCAGCCTCTGCCTGTGCCAACCTTGGCAGCCCTGGTGCCCTGCTGCTGAGCCTGGCGGCCTCTGCCTGTGCCAACCTTGGCAGCCCTGGTGCCCTGCTGCTGAGCCTGGCAGCCTCTGCCTGTGCCAACCTTGACAGCCCTGGTGCCCTGCTGCTGAGCCTGGCAGCCTCTCCCTGTGCCAACCTTGGCAGCCCTGGTGCCCTGCTGCTGAGCCTGGCAGCCTCTGCCTGTGCCAACCTTGGCAGCCCTGGTGCCCTGCTGCTGAGCCTGGCGGCCTCTGCCTGTGCCAACCTTGGCAGCCCTGGTGCCCTGCTGCTGAGCCTGGCAGCCCCTCCCTGTGCCAACCTTGGCAGCCCTAGTGCCCTGCTGCTGAGCCTGGCAGCCTCTCCCTGTGCCAACCTTGGCAGCCCTGGTGCCCTGCTGCTGAGCCTGGCAGCCTCTCCCTGTGCCAACCTTGGCAGCCCTGGTGCCCTGCTGCTGAGCCTGGCAACCTCTGCCTGTGCCAACCTTGGCAGCCCTGGTGCCCTGCTACTGAGCCTGGCAGCCCCTCCCTGTGCCAACCTTGGCAGCCCTGGTGCCCTGCTGCTGAGCCTGGCAGCCTCTGCCTGTGCCAACCTTGGCAGCCCTGGTGCCCTGCTGCTGAGCCTGGCAGCCTCTGCCTGTGCCAACCTTGGCAGCCCTGGTGCCCTGCTGCTGAGCCTGGCAGCCTCTGCCTGTGCCAACCTTGGCAGCCCTGGTGCCCTGCTGCTGAGCCTGGCAGCCTCTCCCTGTGCCAACCTTGGCAGCCCTGGTGCCCTGCTGCTGAGCCTGGCAGCCTTTGCCTGTGCCAACCTTGGCAGCCCTGGTGCCCTGCTGCTGAGCCTGGCAGCCTTTGCCTGTGCCAACCTTGGCAGCCCTGGTGCCCTGCTGCTGAGCCTGGCAGCCTCTGCCTGTGCCAACCTTGGCAGCCCTGGTGCCCTGCTGCTGAGCCTGGCAGCCCCTCCCTGTGCCAACCTTGGCAGCCCTGGTGCCCTGCTGCTGAGCCTGGCAGCCCCTCCCTGTGCCAACCTTGGCAGCCCTGGTGCCCTGCTGCTGAGCCTGGCAGCCTCTGCCTGTGCCAACCTTGGCAGCCCTGGTGCCCTGCTGCTGAGCCTGGCAACCTCTGCCTGTGCCAACCTTGGCAGCCCTGGTGCCCTGCTGCTAAGCCTGGCAGCCTCTGCCTGTGCCAACCTTGGCAGCCCTGGTGCCCTGCTGCTGAGCCTGGCAGCCCCTCCCTGTGCCAACCTTGGCAGCCCTGGTGCCCTGCTGCTGAGCCTGGCAGCCTTTGCCTGTGCCAACCTTGGCAGCCCTGGTGCCCTGCTGCTGAGCCTGGCAGCCTTTGCCTGTGCCAACCTTGGCAGCCCTGGTGCCCTGCTGCTGAGCCTGGCAGCCTCTGCCTGTGCCAACCTTGGCAGCCCTGGTGCCCTGCTGCTGAGCCTGGCAGCCTCTGCCTGTGCCAACCTTGGCAGCCCTGGTGCCCTGCTGCTGAGCCTGGCAGCCCCTCCCTGTGCCAACCTTGGCAGCCCTGGTGCCCTGCTGCTGAGCCTGGCGGCCTCTGCCTGTGCCAACCTTGGCAGCCCTGGTGCCCTGCTGCTGAGCCTGGCAGCCCCTCCCTGTGCCAACCTTGGCAGCCCTAGTGCCCTGCTGCTGAGCCTGGCAGCCTCTCCCTGTGCCAACCTTGGCAGCCCTGGTGCCCTGCTGCTGAGCCTGGCAGCCCCTCCCTGTGCCAACCTTGGCAGCCCTGGTGCCCTGCTGCTGAGCCTGGCAGCCTCTGCCTGTGCCAACCTTGGCAGCCCTGGTGCCCTGCTGCTGAGCCTGGCAGCCTCTGCCTGTGCCAACCTTGGCAGCCCTGGTGCCCTGCTGCTAAGCCTGGCAGCCTCTGCCTGTGCCAACCTTGGCAGCCCTGGTGCCCTGCTGCTGAGCCTGGCAGCCCCTCCCTGTGCCAACCTTGGCAGCCCTGGTGCCCTGCTGCTGAGCCTGGCAGCCTTTGCCTGTGCCAACCTTGGCAGCCCTGGTGCCCTGCTGCTGAGCCTGGCAGCCTCTGCCTGTGCCAACCTTGGCAGCCCTGGTGCCCTGCTGCTGAGCCTGGCAGCCTCTCCCTGTGCCAACCTTGGCAGCCCTGGTGCCCTGCTGCTGAGCCTGGCAGCCCCTCCCTGTGCCAACCTTGGCAGCCCTGGTGCCCTGCTGCTGAGCCTGGCAGCCTTTGCCTGTGCCAACCTTGGCAGCCCTGGTGCCCTGCTGCTGAGCCTGGCAGCCTCTGCCTGTGCCAACCTTGGCAGCCCTGGTGCCCTGCTGCTGAGCCTGGCAGCCCCTCCCTGTGCCAACCTTGGCAGCCCTGGTGCCCTGCAGCTGAGCCTGGCAGCCTCTGCCTGTGCCAACCTTGGCAGCCCTGGTGCCCTGCTGCTGAGCCTGGCAGCCTTTGCCTGTGCCAACCTTGGCAGCCCTGGTGCCCTGCTGCTGAGCCTGGCAGCCTTTGCCTGTGCCAACCTTGGCAGCCCTGGTGCCCTGCTGCTGAGCCTGGCAGCCTTTGCCTGTGCCAACCTTGGCAGCCCTGGTGCCCTGCTGCTGAGCCTGGCAGCCTTTGCCTGTGCCAACCTTGGCAGCCCTGGTGCCCTGCTGCTGAGCCTGGCAGCCTCTCCCTGTGCCAACCTTGGCAGCCCTGGTGCCCTGCTGCTGAGCCTGGCAGCCTCTGCCTGTGCCAACCCTGGCATCCCTCCTCAAGCCATCCCCAGCCTCTCCCTGCCCCACAGCTCCCTTCTGGGCACCTCTAGGGGCCCTGGGAGGCTTTGCCAGGCTCCACTCCTGGCTCTGCCTCCCACAGGAGGCCTTCAGCCTGCCCTGCAGGGGGGCAGCAGCCTGTGCCAGGGCAGCAGATGGCAGCAGATGGCAGCAGGAAGCCTCCAGGGCTGAGCTTTGGCAGCCACAACCTCTGCAGGATGCTCAGAGAGGATCCTCCAGAGCCAGGCTGGCAGCTGGCACCCACAGCCCTGCCCCCTGGCTGCCCAAGCTGCTGCCCAAGGCCCAGCAGGGGCCAGGCCAGAGCAGGAGCCCCCCTGGCACACCCTGTGCCACCCTGCTGAGCCCAGCACCAGCCCAGCTCTGCCACCCCAGCTCTGCCCTCTCCTGGGCCTGCTGCCTGCTCCCATGGCAGTGCCACCCCCATGGGATGGCAGCTGGGGAGGGACCCCAAGGGGCAAGGGCTGGCACAAGGACTTCTTCACCCCTGCTGGTGCCCTTGGTGGTGCCCACACTTGTCCCTCTTGGACTTCCTCAGCTCCCTGCCAGCCCAGGGCATGCTGGAGGGTGCCCTCTGTGCCCCCCTGGGCTCTCAGCCTCCCTCTGCTGTCACCAGGCTGCTCCTGATGCCAGCATCCAGCACCAGCCCCTGGGGGCCCCATCCTGGCACTGGGTGCCAGCTGGAGCCTGACAGCCCCTGGGCAGGCCCTGGCACAGGGAGGCCACAGAGGCTGCAGGGAGGCAGGAGGGAAGCAGTGCCCTGCCTGCAGCTGGGCACAGCTCCGGGATGGGCACTCAGCACCTCCTCGAGGGCAGGCTGGGGCCCTGCTGCTCCCCCCAAGGGTGCCCAAGGGTGCCCAGGCTGCTGCCAAGCTGCTGCCCAAGTTGCTGGCCCAGCTGGTGCCCAAGCTGGTGCCAAGCTGGCGCCAAGCTGCTGCCCAAGCTGCTGCCCAAGCTGGTGCCAAGCTGCTGCCCCAGGCCCAGCAGTGAAGCTGCAGAGCAGGCTGTGAGCTGCCAGCCTGGCCTGAGGAGCACAGGGGGGGCACAGCAGCGGTGCCAACCTGCCTCTCCCCCCCAGCCACTGCTGCCACCAGGGCCCTGACTGCCCCTCAGGATCTCAGTGCCCAGAAGGGCTCCAGGAGGGGCCTGGGGGGCTGCCCGTGGGGGGCTGCCCGTGGGGGGCTGCCCCTGGGGGGCTGCCCAGCCTGCAGCTGGGAGCAGGGGTGACAGAGTCTGGCTGCTGCCAGGGCCTGGGGGCTGCTGCCAGGGCCTGGGGGCTCCCTGGGAACAGAGCCAGCAGAGCAGGAGCCCCAGGGGGGCTCAGGGTGCCCACCAGGAGCAGTCCCTGCCCACAGTGGTGCCCAGGCCGGGCACTGCCAGGCCCCGGCCGGGGCACCCCCAGGGCCGGCGCCGGAGCCACAGGCTCCTGAGGGGGAGCCCCGGGGGCTGCCCCCAGCCGCCAGGGGGCGCCCGGCCCTGGAGGGGCTCCCAAGGGTGAGGGTCCCCGAGGTGGGGGCAGGGCCGGAGGAGGCCACAGCAGCGCGGGGGGGGGCCGGGGGGGGTCAGCCTGGAGGAGGCTCCAGGGAGACCTTCTGGAGGCCTTCCCCCAGCCACAGCCTCTGTGCCCCCTGCCCCCCACCCCGGGCAGGGCTGCGGCTGGCAGCTGCCCCCCGGCTCTGCAGCAGCCTCCCTGAGCTCCCTGCTGGCACAGGCGATGCCAGCTGCAGGCTGGGCAGCCCCCCAGGGGCAGCCCCCCACGGGCAGCACCCCAGGGAAAGCCTCCCACAGGCAGCCCCCCAGGGGCAGCCCCCCACGGGCAGCACCCCACGGGCAGCACCCCACGGGCAGCCCCCCAGGGCCCTCCTGGGCACTGAGATCCTGAGGGGCAGTCAGGGCCCTGGTGGCAGCAGTGGCTGGGGGGGAGGGGCAGGTTGGCACCGCTGCTGTGCCCCCCCTGTGCTCCTCAGGCCAGGCTGGCAGCTCACAGCCTGCTCTGCAGCTTCACTGCTGGGCCTGGGGCAGCAGCTTGGCACCAGCTTGGGCAGCAGCTTAGGCACCCTTGGGCAGCAGCCTGGGCAGCAGCTTGGCACCAGCTTGGGCAGCAGCTTAGGCACCCTTGGGCAGCAGCCTGGGCAGCAGCTTGGCACCAGCTTGGGCAGCAGCTTAGGCACCCTTGGGCAGCAGCCTGGGCAGCAGCTTGGCAGCAGCTTGGGCACCCTGGGCACCCCTGGGGGGAGCAGCAGGGCCCCAGCCTGCCCTCGAGGAGGTGCTGAGTGCCCATCCCGGAGCTGTGCCCAGCTGCAGGCAGGGCACTGCTGCCCTCCTGCCTCCCTGCAGCCTCTGTGGCCTCCCTGTGCCAGGGCCTGGGGGGCTGAGCCTGGCACAGCAGCTGCAGCAGCAGGGAGCTGCAGGAGCTGCAGGGAGCTGCAGGGAGCAGCAGGGAGCTGCAGGAGGTGCAGGGAGCAGCAGGGAGCTGCAGGAGGTGCAGGGAGCTGCAGGGAGCAGCAGGGAGCTGCAGGAGGTGCAGGGAGCAGCAGGGAGCTGCAGGAGGTGCAGGGAGCAGCAGGGAGCTGCAGGAGGTGCAGGGAGCTGCAGGAGGCGCAGGGAGCTGCAGGGAGCAGCAGGGCTGAGCAGCTGCTTTGCCTCCCAGGCTGCACAGCAGCTGCAGGCTGCAGCTCCAGGGCTGAGACACAGCAGAGACAGCACAGGGGTGACCAGCACCGCCCAGCACCATCCTGCACCGCCCAGCACCGCCCAGCACCATCCTGCACCGCCCAGCACCGCCCAGCACCATCCTGCACTGCCCAGCACCATCCTGCACCGCCCAGCACCGCCCAGCACCATCCTGCACTGCCCAGCACCATCCTGCACCGCCCAGCACCATCCTGCACTGCCCAGCACCACCCTGCACCGCCCCCAGCACCACCCAGGTCCATCCTGCACTGCACCTAGCACCGCCCAGCACCATCCTGCACTGCCCCCAGCACTGCCCAGCACCATCCTGCACTGCCCAGCACCGCCCCCAGCACCACCCAGGTCCATCCTGCACTGCACCTAGCACCGCCCAGCACCATCCTGCACTGCCCCCAGCACCGCCCAGCATCATCCTGCACTGCCCAGCACCATCCTGCACCGCCCAGCACCGCACCCAGCACCACCCAGGTCCATCCTGCACTGCACCTAGCACCGCCCAGCACCATCCTGCACTGCCCCCAGCACCACCCAGCACCATCCTGCACTGCCCAGCACCATCCTGCACCGCCCAGCACCGCACCCAGCACCACCCAGGTCCATCCTGCACTGCACCTAGCACCGCCCAGCACCATCCTGCACCACCCAGCACCATCCTGCACTGCCCAGCACCGCACCCAGCACCACCCAGGTCCATCCTGCACTGCACCTAGCACCGCCCAGCACCATCCTGCACCACCCAGCACCGCACCCAGCACCACCCAGGTCCATCCTGCACTGCACCTAGCACCGCCCAGCACCATCCTGCACCACCCAGCACCATCCTGCACTGCCCAGCACCGCACCCAGCACCACCCAGGTCCATCCTGCACTGCACCTAGCACCGCCCAGCACCATCCTGCACCACCCAGCACCATCCTGCACTGCCCAGCACCGCATCCAGCACCACCCAGGTCCATCCTGCACTGCACCTAGCACCGCCCAGCACCATCCTGCACCGCCCAGCACCATCCTGCGCCACCCCCAGCACTGCCCAGCACCATCCTGCACTGCACCCAGCACCACCCAGCACCATCCTGCACCACCCCCAGCACCACCCAGCACCATCCTGCCCCCTGGGGCTGGGCTCTCCCCACAACCTCTCCCCCGGGCTCAGGGAGCAGCCCCCAGCCCGCAGCCCCCAGCCCCACCCTGGGCCCTTTGGCCACCACCACAACCAAGGCAGCAAGGTGAGGCCCCCCCAGCCCCCCCGAGGCAGGGGAGACCCCCGGGGGGCTGCTGTGGTCTCTCCTGGCTGCAGCGAGGCCCAGGCTGGGCCCAGGGCTCCTGAGCCCCCCCCAGGAGGGGCTGAGCCCAGCCCCCTCCTCCCCTCCCCGCAGGACCCTGCCCCTCGCAGCCCTCTGTCCCCCCCAGGACCCCCCCAGCAGCGACCCCTCCCCAGCCTGAGGGGGGACCAGAGCAGCCCCCCCCCGCCTGCAGCCCCTCCTCCAGACCGAGGACCCTTGGGGGGGGCACACACGACCCCCCCCTGCCCGACAGAGACTCTGGCACCCCCCCAAGGTGACCCCCCCACAAGCCCCCCCCCCCTTCCTCGCTAAGCCCCCAGGGGATGCAGCAGCTCCAAGGCCACCCCACGACCCCCACAGGAGTCCCAGAGCTCCCCCCGAGCCCCCTCCCCAAAGGGAAAGCAGTTCCCTTGCAGCCCCCCCAGGCAGAGCAGAAGGCAGAGCCCCAGCTGGGGGCCTCCGGAGTGCCCCCCCGCGGCCTCCGCCGGCCCTGCAGCGGGGGGGGCACAGCCCCCACAGCCCCCCCCGGCTGCGAGGTGCCCCCCACCCCCCACCGCCTCTGCCCCTCTGCAGGCCCCCACAAGGTTCCTGTGTCCCCTGCCAGCCCCCCCGCTAGAGACCCCCCCCAAAGGCCTCTGCATCCCCCCTGTGCCCCCCCCCAGCTCTGAGCACCCCCCAGGCCCCTGCACCCTCTGCGTCCTCAGCAGCCCCCCCAGCCCCCCAGTGCCTGCCACATGCTCCCTGTGCCCCCCACAGAAGACCCCACCCCGCCCCATGCCCTCTGACCCCCATCCCCCCTAGCCCCCTCCCCATCCCCTCTAGGTCTCCATCCCCACTAGCCCCCTCCCCATCCCCTCTAGGGCCCTCCCCATCCTTTCTAGCCCCCTCCCCATCCCCTCTAGGCCTCCATCCCCTCTAACCCCCTCTCCATCTCCTCTGCCCCCCATCCCCCTCCCCATCTCCCCTAGCCCCCTCCTCATCCCCTCTAGGCCTCCATCCCCTCTAGGGCCCTCCCCATCTCCTCTGCCCCCCAGCCCCTCTAACCCCCTCCCCATCCCCTCTAGGGCCCTCCCCATCTCCTCTGCCCCCCATCCCCCAAGCCCCCTCCCCATCCCCTCTAGGCCTCCATCTCCTCCCACCCTCTATAGGTTCCCCAGCTAGGAAAGGCCCCCAGCGCCCCCCCCCCATCCTCTCTGCGCCCCCAGCCCCTGCTGGAACTGACCCCCAGCCCCCACAGCCTCTGTGCCCCCCAGCTGCAGAAGCCCCAAGGCCACGGATGCCCTGCAGAGCCCCCCGGCCCTGAGCCCCCTCCCCACCCGCTGCAGGCCCCCGGGCTCTGAGCCCCCTCCCCATCCGCTGCAGGCCCCCGGCTCTGAGCCCCCTCCCCACCCGCTGCAGGCCCCCGGCTCTGAGCCCCCTCCCCACCCGCTGCAGGCCCCCGGGCTCTGAGCCCCCTCCCCACCCGCTGCAGGCCCCCGGCTCTGAGCCCCCTCCCCACCCGCTGCAGGCCCCCGGCTCTGAGCCCCCTCCCCACCCGCTGCAGGCCCCCGGCTCTGAGCCCCCTCCCCACCCGCTGCAGGCCCCCGGCTCTGAGCCCCCTCCCCATCGGCCACAGTCTCCCAGCTCTGAGCCCCCTCCCCCTCCCCTCCCCCCCCGCTGCAGGCCCCGCAGGCTCTGAGCCCCCTCCCCCCCCCGGGGCTGCTGCATCCTCCCTGTGCCCCCCCGCGGGGGAGAGGCCGCGCGGCCGGACCCTCTCCCCCCTCCCCCTCCCCCTCGGCACTCACCGGGGCCGGGGCGGGGCCGGGCGCGGGCGGCTCCCGGGGGCGCGCAGGGGGCTGGGGCCGCGCGCGCCGCCCCCCCGCCGCCGCCGCGCCGACAACAATGGGGCCGCGAGCGCCGCGCCGCGCCTTAAGTACCCCGCGGCCACGTGACCGCCGCGCGGCCGGCCCCGCGCCGCGCCGCCGCCGCCCCGCCCCCCCGCGCGGAGCATCACGGGAGAGAGAGTCCCGGAGGGGGCAGGGGTCGCGGCGCGCGAGGCTGGCGGGAAATGTAGTGCGGGGAGGGAGGAGGGGGCGGGGCCTGGGGGCTGCTCCCGCACCGCGCGGGAGGGGCAGAGGGCGGGGCAGGGCGGGGCGGAGCGGGGTAGGGCAGAGTGGGGTGGGGCAGGGTGAGGTGGAGCGGGGCGGGGCTGAGCAGGGCAGGGTGGGGCGGGGCAGGGCGGGGCTGAGCGGGAGGAACCTGCAGCAGGAGCCACCCCCACGGCCCCCGGGAGGGGCCCAGAGCCTGCACAGATCAGCGGCGGGGGGGCTGGGGGGGCAGGGCCCAAAGAGCCTCAGTGCGAGGGGAGAGGAGCAGCGGGGGGGGGGCACCGGGCGGGGGGGGCAAGGCGGGGTCAAGCGTGGAGGGGCCGGGTGAAGGGCATGGGGGGGTCGGGGGGGCCACGGCCTGGCCCAAACTTCCCCAGCTCAGAGCTCTGGGGGCAGCTGAGCCTGGGCAGGAGCAGCCCCGGAGCGGCGCTGCCCAGGGGCTGGGGACGAGGGGCAGGGGCCAGACCCTGCTGGGTGGTGCCCAGGGACGGGGCAGGGGGCACAGACTGGCACCCAGGAGGCTCCACAGAGTCAGCCCCGGTGCAGAGCTCCCAGCTGCTGGAGCCCAAGCAGCAGGGCTGGGCTGCACCACAGCCTGCAGCAGCACATCTGCAGCACAGCTGCAGCACCCTGGGCACCTCCGGGGCTGGGGACTCCACCACCAGCGCCCTGGGCAGCCTGGGGCCAGCCTCAGCTTCCTTGGCTGCAGCTCCAGGCCCTTTCCTCTCAGTCTTTCCCTTCTTGGCCCCAGAGCCCAACCCCCTCCGGCTCCAGGCTCCTCTCAGGCACTGGCAGGGAGCCCTCAGCCTCCTCTCCTCCAGCCTCAGCCCCCCCAGCTCCCTCAGCTGCTCCTCCCCAGCCCCCTCCCCATCTCCCTTGCCCTTCCCTGGCCCTGCTGCAGCTCTCAAAGTCACAGTCTCACAGCACCACCAAGGTTGGAAGAGACCTCAAAGCTCATCGAGTCCAAGCTGTCCCAACAGACCTCACGACCAGACCATGGCTCCAAGTGCCACATCCAATCTCCTCCTGAACACCTCCAGGGACGGTGACTCCACCACCCCCTGGGCAGCACATCCCAAAGGCGAACGACTCTCTCGGTGAAGAACTTTCTCCTTACCTCCAGCCTAAACCTCCCCTGGCACAGCTTGAGGCTGTGTCCTCTTGTTCTGCTGCTGGGGGCCTGGCAGAAGAGCCCAACCCCCATCTGGCTCCAACCTCCCTGCAGGGAGTTGCAGAGAGCAAGAAGGTCTCCCCTGAGCCTCCTCTGCTCCAGGCTAAGCAACCCCAGCTCCCTCAGCCTCTCCTCACAGGGCTGTGCCCCAGCCCCCTCCCCAGCCCTGTGCCCCAGACCCCTCCCCAGCTTTGTTGCCCTTCTCTGGCCAGGTTCAAGTCTCTCAACCTCCTTCCTGAACTGAGGAGCCCAGAGCTGGACACAGGACTCCAGGGGTGGCCTCAGCAGTGCTGAGCACAGGGCAGGATCAGCTCCCTGCTCCTGCTGCCCACACTGCTCCTGACCCAGCCCAGGCTGCCCTTGGCCTTCTTGGCCCCCTGGGCACACTGCTGCCTCCTGTTCAGCTGCTCTCCCCCACTCCCCCCAGCTCCCTCTCTGCCTGGCTGCTCTCAGCCCCTCTGCCCCCAGCCTGCAGCACTGCCTGGGGTTGCTGTGGCCAAAGTGCAGCCCCTGGCCCTGGGCCCTGCTCAGTGCCATCCTGTTGGGCTCTGCCCAGCCTGGCAAAGGTCTCTCTGCAGAGCTCTGCTCCCCTCTCCCAGCTCCACTCCTGCCCCCAGCTTGGTGCCCTCTGCAAGCTCCCTGCTGATGGACTCCATCCCCTCCTGCAGATCATCAATGAAGATATTGATCAGGCTGGGGCCCAGCACTGCTCCCTGGGGGGGGCACCCCTGGTGCCTGGCTGCCAGCTGCCTGTGGCACCATTCACCACCACCCTCTGGGCTCAGCCTCCAGCCAGTTCCTAACCCAGCTCAGAGCTGCTGCTGCCCCAGCCAGGGGCTGGCAGCTTGGCCAGGAGCTTGCTGTGGGGATGGTGTCCAAGGCCCTGCTGCAGTCCAGGCAGAGTTCATCCACAGCCTCCCCACAGCCCCCAGGAGTAGGGGACATGGAAGGAGCTCAGGTTGGAGAGGCAGGAGCTGCCCTGCCTGAATCCCTGCTGGCTGGGCCTGAGCCCTTGGCCCTCCTTCAGGTGCAGTGATTGCCCCCAGGATAATCTGCTCCATCACTTTCCCTGGCACTGAGCTCAGGCTCCAGGCCTGGAGCTTCCAGGCTCCTCCATCCGACCCTGCCTGTGGCTGGGGACCACCTTGGCCAGTTTCAGTCCCCTGGGACCTCTCCAGTGAGCCAGGGCTGGAGGCAAATGATGGAGAGCAGCTTGGCAGCTCCTCTGCCAGCTCCCTCAGCACCCTGGGATGGATCCCATCCGGCCCCATGGACTTGTGAGTGTCCAAGTGGCTCAGCAGGTCCCCAGCTAATTCCTCATGGATTTCTGGGGCATCACACTGCTCCCTGACCCCATCCCCTGCTCAGGAGGTGCTGAGCTCCTGCCCTGCTGTTAAGCACTGAGGCAGAGAAGGTGTTCAGGCCTCAGCCTTTGCCTCCTCTGCAGTCACAGAGTTCCCCTCCTGGCCCTGAGGAGCCCAAGGCTGCCCCCAGGCTGCCAGCTGTGCCCCCCCAGTGCCCAGCCCAGGGGCAGCATCCCTGCCCTGCTGCTGCTGCCCACAGCACTGCTGCTGCAGCCCAGGCTGCTGGTGGCCTCCTTGCCCCCCCGGGCCCCCCCTGGCTCCTCTCCAGCTGCTGGCACCAACCCCCCCCCAGGGCAGCTCCCAGCCCCTCTGCCCCCAGCCTGGAGCCCTCCTGGGGTGGCTGTGAGCCAGGGGCAGGTCCCAGCCCTCGCTGCCCTCCTGCCCTTGGCCTCAGCCATGGCTGCAGCCTGGCCTGGGCCCTCTGCAGAGCCTGCAGCCCCCAGCAGCTCAGCTGCCCCCCAGCTCAGTCCCATCCCAGCTCTGGCCACAGCCAGCTGATGCCTTTGGGTCTCCAGAGAGCCACATCTGGCACTGGGGAGGAAGGGACCCCCCAAGGGCATCCAGCCCAAGCCCCTGCAGGCAGCAGGGACAGCTCCAGGCTGCCCAGAGCCCTCGGTGCTGGGCACCACACAGCCACCAGCCCTGACCCAAAGCAGGGGCTGGGGCTGCCCAGCAGAGCAACTCCCACCCAGCCTGGAGCCTCAGTGCCCTGCCCCAGCTCTGAGGGCTGGGAAGGTAAAGCCCAGCCCCAGCCTGGCCCTCAGACACTCCCAGGGCCCCTCAGGGCCCCCTGAACCCGAGGAGAAACCTCCCTGGTGGGAGGCTGCTGGGGGCCTGGGGCAGGCTGCTCAGGGAGGTGCTGAAGGCTCTTCCCTGCAGAGCTTCCAACCCCCCCTGGCCCCAGGGCCAGCTGCTGGGGGGGCCCTGCTGGGGCAGGGCTTTGGGCTGGGTGAGCCACAGGGGTCCCTGCCCTGCCTGGAGCACTCCCAGCTGAGCCCCCCCGGGAGGCATTGAGCCCCCAGCCCCATCCCCTCTGCCTGGCACCTTCCTCACCTGAGGCCTCTGCCCACACCCAGCAGCACCCAGGCAGAGCTCAGCCAGGCTGTGCCCACTGCTGGGCAGCTCCAGGGCACTGCAGGGCTCAGCCTGCAGCCCCCTCCCTGCCCTGGCACTGCCAGGCAGAGCCTTGGCCCCAGCCTGGGCAGTGCTGGGTGAGCAGAGCCCAGGAGGGGGCTCCTGAGCCCCTGCTGCACCACTTGGCCCCCAGCAGCACAGAGCCTGCAGGGCCCTGGGGACACTGCAGGATCCCTGCAGCAGCAGAGAGCCTGCAGGGTCCCTGCAGCAGCAGAGCCTGCAGGGTCCCTGCAGCAGCACAGAGCCTGCAGGGTCCCTGCAGCAGCACAGAGCCTGCAGGGTCCCTGCAGCAGCACAGAGCCTGCAGGGTCCCTGCAGCAGCACAGAGCCTGCAGGGTCCCTGCAGCAGCACAGAGCCTGCAGGGTCCCTGCAGCAGCACAGAGCCTGCAGGGTCCCTGCAGCAGCACAGAGCCTGCAGGGTCCCTGCAGCAGCACAGAGCCTGCAGGGTCCCTGCAGCAGCACAGAGCCTGCAGGGTCCCTGCAGCAGCAGGGCTGGAAGCCTGCTCCCAGCTCCAGGAGGGTCACAGATGTCCCCCCCCCAGCTGCCACCCCCCTCAGCACCCTTGCCCCCCTCTCCCCCCCCCCGGACACCCCGAGGGGCAGGGCAGGAGGTCCCTGCCTGGGCCTGGGCCTCCTTGCAGCCTTGTTCTGAGCTGCTCCCCCCAGGGGCAGCTGCTGCCTGCAGCCCTGCCTGGCTTGGGGCTGCAGCTGGGCTGGGGGGGGTGCAGGCAGGTGGCACCTGCTGGGCACCAGGATCCCCTCCCCTGCCCCCCAGGGCAGTTCCCCCAGCCCTGAGGCTTCACTGCTGCCCTGGAAGCCTGCATGGAGCTGCCTCTGCCCCCCCCAGCCCAGCAGCTTCCTCCTCCCCTCTGCCCCTGCTCTCTGCCTGCCCCCCCAGAGCCAGCCTGGGGCAGCCAGCAGCCTGCATCCACAGCTTCCAGCAGCTGAAGTCTTCCTCTCCCTCCCTCAGCCCCAAGGAAAGAAGCCCAGAGCCAGGCCTGGCAGCTCTCCCTTTATCCAAGGCCACTTCTGCCCCCAGGCCCTGGGGGCCTCCCCTGGCAAGGTTGGCACCGGGGCCTGGGGGGGTGCAGAGGGCAGGAGTGGAGCTCCCACCCCTGCCTGAGAGATGCCAAAGGAGAGCTGAACAAAGCCTCTGAGGAAGGCTCCTGTCAGCCCCAGCCTCCCCCAGCAGCCAGCTGAGTGCCCAGGGCTGCCTCTCCTGGGCCTCTTGAGTTCATCTCTGCCAGGCTGGCAGCAGCTGGTGCCCCCCAGGGCTGCCACAGGCAAAGTCTCCACACAGCTCCTGGGTGCCAGGGGCAAACTCCTGCCCACGAGGGGGACCTGGCAAGGGCAGCCTCAGAGCGCCAGGGGTCAGCCAGCAGGGTGGCAGCAGTGCCCCTGGGGTGGCAGCAGTGCCCCTGGGGGTGCCAGCAGTGCCCTGCAAGAAAAGACAAGGGAGAGCCCCCAGGCTGGGGCCGTCCCAGGGGTGCCCAGGGGCAGCATCCAGACCCCTGCTGGGTTTCAGAAGGGTTTGAGGTCAGCAGCAGGGCAGTGCCCCACAGGTGCCACCCTCCTGGGCGCTCTCCAGGGCTGCAGCAACCAACTCTGGCTCTTGAGAACAGGGAGGAGGCTGAGCAGGGCCCTGCAGGTGCAGCTGGGCAGCAGGAGCACTGCAGCAGCAGGAGCACTGCAGCAGGACCTCTGCAGGAGCCGTGCAGCAGGGGCACTGCAGGAACACTGCAGCAGCAGCACTGCAGCAGCACTGCAGCAGCAGCTCCTCCCTGCCCTACTTCAGCAGGATGTGGAAGCTGTCTCCGGCTTCAGCTGCAAGGGAAAGCAAAGCTCCTGAGCTGCCCTGCCCAGGGCCCTGCAGAGCCCCAGGGGGCAGGGGAGGGGCAGGGGAGGGGCAGGGGAGGGGCAGGGACCGCTCCTCACCTTTCATGGTGTCCAGGACGAAGCAGGACTCATCCTGGAAGTTCCGAATCATCTGAGAGAGGCCACAGCAGGCAGCAGCTCAGCCTGGGGCTGGGCCTGGGCCTGAGCCCAGCTGCAAGCCCCTGGGTGGGGCTGGGGCAGGGCTGGGGGGGAAGGGGAAGGGGAAGGGGAAGGGGAAGGGGAAGGGGAAGGGGAAGGGGAAGGGGAAGGGGAAGGGGAAGGGGAAGGGGAAGGGGAAGGGGAAGGGACAGCAGGGCAGGGCAGGGCAGGGCAGGGCCGGGCAGGGCCGGGCAGGGCAGGGCTGGGCAGGGCAGGGCCAGGCAGGGCCGGGCAGGGCCGGGCGGGCAGGGCCCAGGCCGGTACCTCGTCGGTGAGCAGCACGTGGATGCCGGTGGGGCCCTGCCTGTAGAGGTGGCCGATGTGCCGGCAGGAGATGCTGAAGAGCTGAGCCAGCTTCCCGGCCAGCTCCGGGGCCGTCAGCTCCTCCAGGTACAGCGCGTGGTACACTGCGGGCACGGCGGTGCAGGGCAGGCCGGGGGGGCCCTGGGCAGGCCGACCCCAGGCAGGAGCAGAGCAGGGCAGCAGCTGCCTGCCCCTGGCTGCTGCAGTCTGGGGGGGGTCAGCCGTGGCCGCCTGGCGCCTCGGGGGCCGGCGGCTGCCAGCTCAGGGCTCTGCAGCCTGCCCTGTGCCGGGCAGGGCACGCGGCGCCCCCGGCAGGCCTGGGTGGCCCTGCCCCCGGCGGGGAGCTCTGGGGTCCCATCCGGGCCCCCATGGGGCGCAGCTCCGTGCTCAGCACCACCCCCAGCCCCCTGCCCGCCCTGCCAGCCCCCTGCCTGCCAGCCCCCTGCCCGCCCTGCCAGCCCCTGCCCTGCCAGCCCCCTGCCCGCCCTGCCAGCCCCCTGCCTGCCAGCCCCCTGCCCGCCCTGCCAGCCCCCTGCCCTGCCAGCCCCCTGCCCGCCCTGCCAGCCCCCTGCCTGCCAGCCCCCTGCCTGCCCTGCCAGCCCCCTGCCCGCCCTGCCAGCCCCCTGCCCCTCCTGCCAGCCCCCTGCCCGCCCTGCCAGCCCCTGCCCTGCCAGCCCCCTGCCCGCCCTGCCAGCCCCCTGCCTGCCAGCCCCCTGCCCGCCCTGCCAGCCCCCTGCCCACCAGCCCCCTGCCCGCCCTGCCAGCCCCCTGCCTGCCAGCCCCCTGCCCACCAGCCCCCTGCCCGCCCTGCCAGCCCCTGCCCTGCCAGCCCCCTGCCTGCCAGCCCCCTGCCCTGCCAGCCCCCTGCCCGCCCTGCCAGCCCCTGCCCTGCCAGCCCCCTGCCCGCCAGCCCCCTGCCTGCCCTGCCAGCCCCCTGCCCGCCCTGCCAGCCCCCTGCCCTGCCAGCCCCCTGCCCGCCCTGCCAGCCCCTGCCCTGCCAGCCCCCTGCCCGCCCTGCCAGCCCCCTGCCCGCCAGCCCCCTGCCCGCCCTGCCAGCCCCTGCCCTGCCAGCCCCCTGCCCTGCCAGCCCCCTGCCCACCCTGCCAGCCCCCTGCCTGCCAGCCCCTGCCCTGCCAGCCCCCTGCCTGCCCTGCCAGCCCCCTGCCCGCCAGCCCCCTGCCTGCCCTGCCAGCCCCTGCCCTGCCAGCCCCCTGCCTGCCAGCCCCTGCCCTGCCAGCCCCCTGCCCGCCCTGCCAGCCCCCTGCCCGCCCTGCCAGCCCCTGCCCTGCCAGCCCCCTGCCCGCCCTGCCAGCCCCGCCTGCCAGCCCCCTGCCCGCCAGCCCCCTGCCCGCCCTGCCAGCCCCTGCCCTGCCAGCCCCCTGCCCGCCCTGCCAGCCCCCTGCCTGCCAGCCCCCTGCCCGCCCTGCCAGCCCCCTGCCCGCCAGCCCCCTGCCCGCCCTGCCAACCCCTGCCCTGCCAACCCCTGCCCTGCCAACCCCTGCCCTGCCAGCCCCCTGCCTGCCCTGCCAGCCCCCTGCCCGCCCTGCCAACCCCTGCCCTGCCAGCCCCCTGCCCGCCCTGCCAACCCCTGCCCTGCCAGCCCCCTGCCCGCCCTGCCAGCCCCCTGCCCGCCCTGCCAGCCCCTGCCCTGCCAGCCCCTGCCCTGCCAGCCCCCTGCCCACCCTGCCTGCCCCTTACCAAAGAAGCTGCTGCCCTCTGCCTCCTCCTGCTTCTGCCTCAGCTGCTGGGACTCCTGGCACACGTAGATGGTCAGCCTGGGCCTCACCACCCTGGGGCAGGGCACAGCCTCAGCCCCAGGGGCTCTGCTGGGGCCCCCCCTGGCCCTGGCACCTCCCCCCTGGGCCCTTCCCCCTGCCAGGGCCCTTCCCCCCTCCAGGCATCCTCAGAGGGAGAGGAGAAGAGGAAGAACTCAGCCCAAAGACAAACCCAACCTGCCCTGCCCCTGCCCCACCCTGCCCCGCCCCTGCCCCGCCCTGCCCTCCGCTCTGGGCAGCAGCCCCAGGGCAGCCCCAGGCAGGGCCCTGCTGAGGCTCTGGAGGCTCAGAGCTGGTTGCTGCAGCCCCCCCCCCCAGCCACCCCCCCCCACAGCCCCCTGCCCCAGCCCCACCCCACCCCCAGCCCCCCCCAGGCCTGAGCCCCCAGCCCCACCTGCCCTTGAGGGCGTTGAAGAGCCGGATGCCATCTGCGGGGCCGCAGATCTGGATCACATCCTCCCTGCTCAGCCTCAGCAGGTCTGCTCCTGGGGGGGGAGGGGAGAGGCTCCCAGAATGCAGCCCAGAGAGCCAGGGGCTGGGGGGGAGGCTCTGGGCAGCAGCACCCTGCTGGCTCCCCCCCGCCCCCCCCCCCCCCAGAGCCTCTGCCCCTGCTCCCCAGGGCGCCCTGCAGGGCTCTGCTCCTCCCCAGGGCAGCAGCAGCCAGCAGGGAGCTGCTCAGGCACTGCCCTGCCCCGGCCCCCCCCAGCTGCATCTCGGCCTGGGGGCTGCTGGGGGGCACTGGGAATGGACCCAGCCCAGCCCCACAGCCCCCAGGGCCCAGCTGAGAGCCCCCAGAGCCCCAAGGGCCCCCAGGGCCCAGCCCAGCCCCCAGGGACTGCAGGACAAACCCCAGGACCTTAACCTTCCCCCAGCATCTCTGCCTGCAGGGACAGGAGGGGGCAGGGGCAGGCAGGGGCAAGGGTCAGGCAGGGCCAAGGGGCAGGCAGGGGCAGGCAGGGGTCAGGGTCAGGCAGGGGTCAGGGTCAGGCAGAGTTTGCCCCCAGCCCACCTGAGAAGTTCCTGAGCAGCCGAGAGAAGGCTGAGAAGCGATGGTGGTGCAGCCACTGCTGAGCCTCCTGGGGGCTGCTGGTGGGCAGCAGGTGCTGGGCAGGGGGAGAGCAGGGGGGGCCTGGGCTGAGGGCCAGCACAGCCCCCAGGCAGCCAGGCTGAGCCCAGCTGAGGGAGGAAGGCAGCAGGGGGAGAGGGAGGGAGGAGGAAGGCAGCAGGGGGAGAGGGAGGGAGGAGGAAGGCAGCAGGAGGAAGAGGAGGGAGGAGGAAGGCAGCAGGAGGAAGAGGAGGGAGGAGGAAGGCAGCAGGGGGAGAGGGAGGGAGGCAGCAGGGGGAGAGGCAGAGGGAGGAAGAAGGCAGCAGGGGGAGAGAGAACTCTCTAGGGATGGCAAACTGGCACTGCCAGCACAGTGCCACAGCTCCCTGCCCAGGGCCCCAGCTCTGGGCTGTGCCTTACCTCTGCCATGGGGGGCGGTGGCTCAGGCTGGTGGTTTGGAGACCCATTGCTGGGCAGGGCACAGGAGAGCAGGGCACAGGGCACAGGAGAGCAGGGCAGAGGGCACAGGAGAGCAGGGCACAGGGCACAGGGCACAGGAGAGCAGGGCAGAGGGCACAGGAGAGCAGGGCACAGGGCACAGGAGAGCAGGGCAGAGGGCACAGGGCAGAGGGCACAGGGTTAGCTCCTGGCAGGCAGCAGCTGCCACCCCCAGCCCCAGCCCTGTGCCCACAGGCAGTGCCAGGCAGCAGGGTTGGGTGGCAGGCTCCTGGAGCTGTGCTGCAGCCTCCAGCCCTGGCAGCTTCCTCCCCCCAACCCCCCTCCCCATGCCCCCCACCTCCCTCCCCATCCCCCCCCTCATCCCCCCCCCTTCTCCCCCACCTTCTGCCCCTGCTGCCCCCCTCCCCCTCTCCATCCCCCCTCACCCTCACCCTACCCCCTCCCCCCTCCTCCCCCCAGCCTCCCCCTTTCCCCCTCCTCACCACCCCTCCCTTCCCTTCCCCCCCCTTTACCCCCCCATTCCCCTCCCCTCCCCCACCTCCCCCTTCCCTCCACCACCCCCCCCAGTAGCTTCCCCCCTGCCCTTCCTCCCTCCCCCCTGCCCCGAGGCTTCCACACCATGCAGCAGCACCTCCCCCCCGAGCAGGCAGGGGGGCGGGGGGGGCAGCAGTGCCCCTGGCTCACCCTTCCCCCAGTGAGAAGCTGCTGTGGGAGCTGCTGAAGCCTGGGGATGGAGAGCTGCTGACATAGCTGATGTCAGGCCAGGGAGAGCACTGCAGGGGGGCACAGAGCTGACCCCTGGCCAGGGAGAGCACTGCAGGGGGGCACAGAGCTGACCCCTGGCCAGGGAGGGCACTGCAGGGGGGCACAGAGCTGACCCCTGGCCAGGGAGGGCACTGCAGGGGGGCACAGAGCTGACCCCTGGCCAGGGAGGGCACTGCAGGGGGGCACAGAGCTGACCCCTGGCCAGGGAGGGCACTGCCAGGGGGGCACAGAGCTGACCCCTGGCCAGGGAGGGCACTGCAGGGGGGCACAGAGCTGACCCCTGGCCAGGGAGAGCACTGCAGGGGGGCACAGAGCTGACCCCTGGCCAGGGAGGGCACTGCAGGGGGGCACAGAGCTGACCCCTGGCCAGGGAGGGCACTGCAGGGGGGCAGAGAGCTGACCCCTGGCCAGGGAGGGCACTGCAGGGGGGCACAGAGCTGACCCCTGGCCAGGGAGGGCACTGCCAGGGGGGCACAGAGCTGACCCCTGGCCAGGGAGGGCACTGCCAGGGGGCAGAGAGCTGACCCCTGGCCAGGGAGGGCACTGCCAGGGGGGCACAGAGCTGACCCCTGGCCAGGGAGGGCACTGCAGGGGGGCACAGAGCTGACCCCTGGCTAGGGAGGGCACTGCCAGGGGGGCACAGAGCTGACCCCTGGCCAGGGAGGGCACTGCAGTGGGGCACAGAGCTGACCCCTGGCCAGGGAGAGCACTGCAGGGGGGCACAGAGCTGACCCCTGGCCAGGGAGAGCACTGCAGGGGGGCACAGAGCTGACCCCTGGCCAGGGAGGGCACTGCCAGGGGGGCAGAGAGCTGACCCCTGGCTAGGGAGGGCACTGCCAGGGGGCAGAGAGCTCCAAGGCTCTGCCCTGGGCAGCACTGCCCAGCAGTGCCAGCTGCTGCCTGCCCCAGAGCAGGGCAGAGGGCTCAGGGCAGCCAGGCCAAGGCCCTGGGGGGGCTCTCAGTGCTGCCCTGGGTGGATTCTGCAGCCCCCAAGGTGCAGCCACAGAGGATCCCAAGGCCTGGGGCTGGGCTGGCACCCCCCAGGCTGGGCACCCCCCAGGCTGGGCACCCCTGGGCAGCAGGCTGAGCCCAAGCTGGGCACTGAGTGCCCCCCAACAGCCCCCCCCCCCCCCAGCCCAATGCTCTCAGCCCCCTGGCTGCAGCTCTGCCCCAGCCCCTCCCTGCCCTCCGCTGCCAGCCCAGGGCCCTGCTGCAGCTCAGCCAAAGCTGCTTCTGACCCCCCCAGGGCTGGAGGCTGCAGCTCTGCCCTGGGCACCCCCCAAGGCCTTCCTCAAGGCCATCCTGAGCCCCTCTGGGGCAGCCTGAGGCCTTCTCCTCCTGTCCTGGCCCCAGAGCCCAACCCCCCCTGGCTCCAGGCTCCTCTCAGGCACTGGCAGGGAGCCAGGAGGTCTCCCCTCAGCCTCCTCTCCTCCAGCCTCAGCCCCCCCAGCTCCCTCAGCTGCTCCTCCCCAGCCCTCTCCCCCAGCCCCCTCCCCAGCTCCCTTGCCCTTCCCTGGCCCTGCTGCAGCCCTCCAAGTCCTCCTGGCCCTGAGGAGCCCAAGGCTGCCCCCAGGCTGCCAGCTGTGCCCCCCCAGTGCCCAGCCCAGGGGCAGCATCCCTGCCCTGCTGCTGCTGCCCACAGCACTGCTGCTGCAGCCCAGGCTGCTGGTGGCCTCCTTGCCCCCCTGGGCCCCCCCTGGCTCCTCTCCAGCTGCTGACACCAACACCCCCCCAGGGCAGCTCCCAGCCCCTCTGCCCCCAGCCTGGAGCCCTCCTGGGGTGGCTGTGAGCCAGGGGCAGGCCCCAGCCCTCGCTGCCCTCCTGCCCTTGGCCTCAGCCATGGCTGCAGCCTGGCCTGGGCCCTCTGCAGAGCCTGCAGCCCCCAGCAGCTCAGCTGCCCCCCAGCTCAGTCCCATCCCAGCTCTGGCCACAGCCAGCTGATGCCTTTGGACTCACAGAGCTGTGGGCAGGAGCCTCAAGCTCAGGGGGGAGGCAGCCAGGGCCTTTGGCCAGCTCCCAGCCTCAGGGGGAGATAAAAACCTTCCATGAGGGTCAGCAATGAACTCTGGGACCCCCAGCACAGGGAGGGGACTCTGCCCTCTGCTCTGCCCTCCCCTGCAGCACTGCCCCCAGCCCTGGGACCCCCAGCACAGGGAGGAGCTGCAGCTGCTGGGGAGGCTCCAGAGGAGGCCACAGAGAGAAGCAGAGGCTGCAGAGCCTCCCCTGTGGGGCCAGGCTGGGAGGGTTGGGGCTGTGCAGCCTGCAGAGGAGAAGGCTGCAGGGAGAGCTCAGAGCAGCTGCCAGGGCCTGAAGAGGCTCCAGGGGAGCTGGGGAGGGAGCTGGGACCAGGGCTGGGGGTGGCAGGGTGAGGGAGGATGGATTGGAGCTGGGAGAGGAGAGGTTGAGAGGGGAGAGGAGGAAGAAATCCTTGAGAGGGAGGCTGGGGAGAGCCTGGCTCAGGCTGCCCAGGGAGGCTGTGGCTGCCTGGAGGTGCTGAGGGCCAGGCTGGATGAGGCCCTGGAGCAGCCTGGGCTGGGGGGAGGGGTCCCTGGGCATGGCAGGGGCTGGAGCTGGCTGAGCTCTGAGCTCTGAGCTCCCTTCCCCCCCAAGCCCTTCTCCAGCTCTCCTCAGCACCTCTCCTGTGCTCCCAAACTCCTCAGCTCCTTCCCCCTGGCAGCTGCTAACAGCTGGGGGCAAAGGCTCTGTGCCCCTGGGCAGGGGCTGGCAGCAGGGTGCCCACCTCAGTGAGGATGGTGGTCTCATAGGAGGGTTGGTACTGTGCCCCTGGGCAGGGGCTGGCAGCAGGGTGCCCACCTCAGTGAGGATGGTGGTCTCATAGGAGGGTTGGTACTGTGCCCCCGGGCAGGGGCTGGCAGCAGGGTGCCCACCTCAGTGAGGATGGTGGTCTCATAGGAGGGTTGGTACTGTGCCCCTGGGCAGGGGCTGGCAGCAGGGTGCCCACCTCAGTGAGGATGGTGGTCTCATAGGAGGGTTGGTACTGTGCCCCCTGGGCAGGGGCTGGCAGCAGGGTGCCCACCTCAGTGAGGATGGTGGTCTCATAGGAGGGTTGGTACTGTGCCCCCTGGGCAGGGGCTGGCAGCAGGGTGCCCACCTCAGTGAGGATGGTGGTCTCATAGGAGGGTTGGTACTTCTCCTTCTCGTGGGGAGTTCTCTTCTCCATCTTCTCTCTGTCTGTCTTCTGCTTCCTGTCAGCTCCCTTGGGCTGCAGGGAGAAGGCACAGTGAGAGCAGCAGGGGGGACAGGGCAGGGGGGGGACAGGGCAGGGGGGACAGGGCAGGGGGGGGGAGAGGAGGAAGCGGGGGGGGAAGAGGAGGAGGAAGCGGGGGGGAAGAGGAGGAGGAAGCGGGGGGGGAAGAAGAGGAGGAAGCGGGGGGGGAAGAAGAGGAGGAAGCGGGGGGGGAAGAAGAGGAGGAAGCGGGGGGGGGAAGAGGAGGAGGAAGCGGGGGGGGAAGAGGAGGAGGAAGCGGGGGGGGAGCGGAGGAGGAAGCGGGGGGGGAAGAGGAGGAGGAAGCGGGGGGGGGAGCGGAGGGGTCAGAGGTGCCTCAGGGCCCCGGGGGGTACCTTGAAGACCTTGATCTGGCAGCTGGCGGAGTGCAGGTGCTCGGCGTAGTGGCCGCCGGCGCTCTGCCGGAAGGTGTCGATCTGCACGCGGAAGGGCACGCCCTTCTCGCCGCCGTGCTTGCGCGGCGTGAACTCCGTGCTGATGCAGTGCACCTGCCGCAGGCCCCGCCTCAGCGCCGCGCCCGGACCCCGCCCCGGCCGCCACGCCCGCCTCGGCGCCACGCCCGGCCCCTAGACCCGCCTCAGCGCTGCGCCCGGCCCCCGCCCCGGCCCCCAGACCCGCCTCAGCGCCGCGCCCGGACCCCGCCCCGGCCCCCACACCCACCTCGGCGCCATGCCCGGACCCCGCCCCGGCCCCCAGACCTGCCTCAGCGCCGCGTCCGGACCCCACCCCGGCCCCCACACCCGCCTCAGCACCGCGCCCGGACCCCGCCCCGGCCCCCACACCCGCCTCGGAGCCGCGCCTGGACCCCGACCCCACACCCACCTCGGCGCCACGCCCGGACCCCGCCCCAGCCCCACACCCGCCTGGGCGCCGCGCCCGGACCCCACCCTGGACCCCACACCCACCTCAGCACCGCGCCCGGACCCCGCCCCGGCCCCCACACCTGCCTCGGCACTGCGCCTGGCCCCCAGACCCACCTCAGTGCCGCACCCGGCCCCCAGACCCGCCTCAGCGCTGCGCCTGGACCCCGACCCCGGCCCCCACACCCGCCTCGGTGCCGCACCCAGACCCCGCCCCGGCCCCCAGACCCCAGACCCGCCTCAGCGCCGCGCCCCGGACCCCGACCCCAGATCCCAGACCAGCCTCGGCACTGCGCCCCAACCTGCCTCAGCGCCGCGCCCCGACCGCAGAGCCCCCGGACCCGCCTCAGCGCCACGCCCCGACCGCGGAGCCCCCAGACCTGCCTCGGTGCCACGCCCTGACCCGCCTCAGCGCCGCACCCTGACTGCAGAGCCCCCGGACCCGCCTCAGTGCCCACACCCCAACCCCAGACCCCAGACCCACCTCAGCGCCTGCACCCCGCGCCGCACAGCCCCCGGACCCCTGACCCACGGAGCCCCCAGACCCGCCTCAGGACCCGGACCCCAGACCCACCTCAGCACCCGGACCCCACACCTGCCGCAGCCGACGCAGCCCCCAGGCCCACGGCAGTCCCCGCAGCCCCCACACCCACAGCACCCCCGGACCCGCCGCAGCCCCCAGACCCGCCTCAGTCACTCCTGGGCACCCCCAGCAGCAGCCTCCCCTTCCCCTCCCCTCCCTCTCTCCCTTCCCTCTCACCTGGATGAAGACAGAAGTCCTCTTGGAGGGGTCCCAGAGGAACTCCACTGTGTTGAGCTGGGTGGGGTTGGCTCGGGGGTCGATGATGCCCACGGACATGGGGATGTCTGCAGGGGCCACAGGGAGACCCTCAGCTGGGGAGGGGAAGGAGGGGAGGGGGGAAGGGAGGGGAGAGGGGAAGGAAGGGGGGGGAGAGGGGAAGGAAGGGGGGGGGGAAGGGGAGGGGAGGGGGGAAGGGGAGGGGAGGGGGGAGAAGGGGAGGGGAGGAGGAAGGGAAGATTCCCAGGGCTTCCATGGAAAGACCAAGCACAGGCTGGCAGTAACCAGAGCTGGCACAGGGCAGTGGGAAGCCCCCTGGAGGGGCCTCAGCCCCCCACCCCGGCCCAGCCCTGCCCCTCCCTGGCCCTGCCCTCCCCCCCTCGCCCCAGCCCCCCCCCCCCCCCCCCACTCACCGATGTCGAGGATCCTGTCCCCGGGGCGGCTCCAGCGCCAGCCCTCCAGCTGCTGGTGCTCAGTGTACTGCAGCCGCCGGTCGTGGAACACCACCCGGAAGATGCTCTGCGGGGGCAGGGCAGGGCCTGGCACGCGCCCGGGGGAGGGCGGGGCCAGACCCCCGGTGGGGAGGGGGCCGGGAAGAAGCCAGAGCGGTGCAGGAGCCCTGGGAGAGCCGGGGGGGGGCTGCGGCCCCTGCGGGGGGCTGCCCGGCACCGAGAGCCTCGGACGGAGCCCTGGGCCCCAGCGGGATGGCAGCAGAACACCCCCCGCCCCCCAGCGCCCCCCCAGCACCAACCCCCCCAGCACCACCCCACCCCCCAGCACCAACCCCCCCCAGCACCAACCCCCCCCCCAGCACCAACCCCCCGAGCACCAACCCCCCCAGCACCAACGCCCCCCCCAGCACCAACCCCCCGAGCACCACCCCACCCCCCAGCACCAACCCCCCCAGCACCAACCCCCCCCCCAGCACCAACCCCCCGAGCACCAACCCCCCCAGCACCACCCCACCCCCCAGCACCAACCCCCCCCAGCACCAACCCCCCCAGCACCACCCCACCCCCCAGCACCAACCCCCCCCAGCACCAACCCCCCCCCCCAGCACCAACCCCCCGAGCACCAACCCCCCCCAGCACCACCCCACCCCCCAGCACCAACCCCCCCCCAGCACCAACCCCCCCAGCACCACCCCACCCCCCAGCACCAACCCCCCCAGCACCAACCCCCCCCCCCAGCACCAACCCCCCGAGCACCAACCCCCCCAGCACCACCCCACCCCCCAGCACCAACCCCCCCAGCACCACCCCACCCCCCAGCACCAACTCCCCCAGCACCAACCCCCCCCAGCACCACCCCACCCCCCAGCACCAACCCCCCCCAGCACCAACCCCCCCAGCACCAACCCCCCCAGCACCACCCCACCCCCCAGCACCAACCCCCCCAGCACCACCCCACCCCCCAGCACCAACCCCCCCCAGCACCAACCCCCCCCAGCACCAACCCCCCCCAGCACCAACCCCCGCAGCACCAACCCCCCCAGCACCACCCCACCCCCCAGCACCAACCCCCCCCAGCACCAACCCCCCCAGCACCACCCCACCCCCCAGCACCAACCCCCCCAGCACCAACCCCCCCAGCACCAACCCCCCCAGCACCACCCCACCCCCCAGCACCAACCCCCCCAGCACCAACCCCCCCAGCACCACCCCACCCCCCAGCACCAACCCCCCCCAGCACCACCCCACCCCCCAGCACCAACCCCCCCAGCACCAACCCCCCCAGCACCACCCCACCCCCCAGCACCACCCCCGCCCCCCAGCGCCCCCCCAGCACCAACCCCCCCCAGCACCCACCCCCCCGCCCCCCCAGCACCCCCCGCCCCCCCAGCACCCCCTCACTAGCCCCCAGCACCCTCCCCCCAGTACCCCAGACCCTCACCCACACCAGCACACCCTGCCCCATCACCCCCCCCTCACCATCCCCCCAGCACCAACACCCCCCCCAAGCACAGCCCCCCCCGGCTGCCAGAGCCATCCCCGCTCAGGGTGCCCCAAGCCCAGGCCGGGCAGTGCCAGCCCAGCCCTGCTGCCCGGGAGGCCCCCGCGGGCCCCTGGCGCCCCCTGGCGGCCGCTGACCTTCACCAGCTTCCCATTGAGCTCCGGCAGCTCTCCCAGCTTCCGGTTGTCCAGCATCCGGATCTCGTACGACTGCCCTGGGGGCACAGGGCTCTGCCACCGGGGGGGCACTGCCACCGGGGGGGCACTGCCACCGGGGGGGCACGGGGCTCTGCCACCGGGGGGGCACTGCCACCGGGGGGGCACAGGGCTCTGCCACCGGGGGGGCACTGCCACCGGGGGGGCACTGCCACCGGGGGGGCACATGGCTCTGCCACCGGGGGGGCACTGCCACCGGGGGGGCACATGGCTCTGCCACCGGGGGGGCACTGCCACTGGGGGGGCACATGGCTCTGCCACCGGGGGGGCACTGCCACCGGGGGGGCACGGGGCACTGCCACCGGGGGGGCACTGCCACCGGGGGGGCACGGGGCACTGCCACCGGGGGGGCACTGCCACCGGGGGGGCACTGCCACCGGGGGGGCACGGGGCACTGCCACCGGGGGGGCACTGCCACCGGGGGGGCACTGCCACCGGGGGGGCACGGGGCACTGCCACCGGGGGGGCACTGCCACCGGGGGGGCACTGCCACCGGGGGGGCTCTGCCACCGGGGGGGCACAGGGCTCTGCCACCGGGGGGGCCCAGGGCTCTGCCACCGGGGGGGCACTGCCACCGGGGGGGCACTGCCACCGGGGGGGCACGGGGCACTGCCACCGGGGGGGCTCTGCCACCGGGGGGGCACTGCCACCGGGGGGGCACATGGCACTGCCACCGGGGGGGCACTGCCACCGGGGGGGCACAGGGCTCTGCCACCGGGGGGGCACAGGGCTCTGCCACCGGGGGGGCACTGCCACCGGGGGGGCACTGCCACCGGGGGGGCACGGGGCACTGCCACCGGGGGGGCACTGCCACCGGGGGGGCACAGGGCTCTGCCACCGGGCATGCCCCCCGTGCTGCCAGCCTTGCCCCCCTGCCAGCCTCTGCCCTGCCTCTCTGCAGCCCCCCTGCCCTCTGCTCCCAGCGCTGCCCCCCTGCCGGTCCTACCCTCTCCCCAACATCCTCCTCCACTCCCCAACCTCCTGCCCCCATCTTCCTCCTCCTCCCAACCTCTTCCTCTCCAACCTTCTCCTTCCCCCCAACCTCTTCCTCCCTCCCTCCCCCAACCTCCTCCTCCCCAACCTCCTCCTCCCCTTGTCTCCCCAACCTTCTCTTCCTCCCCATCCTCCTCCTCTCCCCACCCTCCTCCTCCTCCTTCCCAACCTCCTCCCCATCCTCCCCCCCATCCTTCTCCTCCTTCCCTCTCCATCCTCCTCCTCTCACCATATCCTCCTCCTCACCATATCCTCCTCCCCCTCTCCCCATCCTCCTCCTCCCCCCCCAGGGAGCAGCTTCCCCTTGCTGCCGGCTCCGCGGCGCTCCCAGGGCTGCACCGCTCGGGGGGGGGGTGGGGGTGGGAAGGCTCCACAGGCAGGGTGCCAGGGCCCGGGGGGGGCTGCAGGGCCCGGGGGCTGCCCTCACCCTGGTTGAGATAGGTGAGGGTCTCCTCGTGCAGCTTGACGGCCGGGGAGGTGGCAGCGCAGAGCACGTACTGGAAGGGCAGCAGCTTGGCCTCGGGCTCGGCCGGCAGCGAGGCCTCCTCCTGCTTGAAGATGGGCAGGGCCAGCACATCGCTGCAGGGGGGAGGGGCGGGGGTCACCCAGAGCCCCCAGACCCACCCTGGGCGCCCCCGGACGGACACCGCCCCGGGCCTGACCCCCCCAGGGATGGAGACTGCCCCAGGTCTGACCCACAGCCCCCAGGGGAGAGCCAGGGGGGCTGGGACCCCCCCCCAGGGATGGAGACTGCCCACAGCCCCCAGGGGAGAGCCAGGGGGGGGCTGGGACCCCCCCCAGGGATGGAGACTGCCCACAGCCCCCAGGGGAGAGCCAGGGGGGCTGGGACCCCCCCCCCAGGGGTGGAGACTGCCCACAGCCCCCAGGGGAGAGCCGGGGGGGGGCTGGGATCCCCCCCAGGGATGGAGACTGCCCACAGCCCCCAGGGGAGAGCCAGGGGGGGTTGGGGACTCCACCAGCACCTCCCTGGGCAGCCTGGGCCAGGCCTGGGCACCCCCCAAGAGCTTCCTCAAGGCCATCCTGAGCCTGCCCTGGGGCAGCCTGAGGCCACCTCCTCTGGTCCTGGCCCCAGAGCCCAACCCCCCCTGGCTCCAGGCTCCTCTCAGGCACTGGCAGGGAGCCAGGAGGTCTCCCCTCAGCCTCCTCTCCTCCAGCCTCAGCCCCCCCAGCTCCCTCAGCTGCTCCTCCCCCCCCAGCCCCTTCCCCAGCCCCCTCCCCAGCTCCCTTGCCCTTCCCTGGCCCTGCTGCAGCCCTCCAAGTCCTCCTGGCCCTGAGGAGCCCAAGGCTGCCCCCAGGCTGCCAGCTGTGCCCCCCCAGTGCCCAGCCCAGGGGCAGCATCCCTGCCCTGCTGCTGCTGCCCACAGCACTGCTGCTGCAGCCCAGGCTGCTGGTGGCCTCCTTGCCCCCCCAGGGCCCCCCCTGGCTCCTCTCCAGCTGCTGACACCAACCCCCCCCCAGGGCAGCTCCCAGCCCCTCTGCCCCCAGCCTGGAGCCCTCCTGGGGTGGCTGTGAGCCAGGGGCAGCCCCCAGCCCTCGGTGCCCTCCCAGCCCTGCTGCCCCCCCAGGGGCTGTGCCAGGCCCCAGCAGCAGAGGATGGAGGCTGGGGGAGGGCAGGGTCCTGGTGGCTGCTTCCCAGCCTGGCTCACTGCAAGCCCCCAGCCCCTGGCTGGCTCTCACCTGGGGCCACCTCCAGCCTCACAGAGCTCACCTGGGGCCAATCCACCCTCGGGGGGTGGGGGAAGGGCATCCCCTGGCTCCTGCAGTGCTGCAGCTCAGCTCAACCCTCCCAGGGACCCTTCTCCACCCTCCCCCTGCATGCCCTCAGCCCTGGGCGGGGAGGGGATCCATCTTGCCCCCTCCCTCCTCACTGCCACCAGAGAAGATCCCAGGATGAGGAGGAGCAGAAGCAAAGCCCTGTGTGAGCCAGGGGGGTCCCCACCCCACCCTGCAACCAAGGCCACCAGGCCTGCACAGGCCCCAGGTGGAGCCAAGGGGCAGGGAAGCAGCCTCAGTGGTCCCCCCCCCGCCCCCCAGCTCCTCTCCCCTGCTGCAACTGAAAGCACCCAAAGAGTCCTGAGCAGAGCTCTGCCCCAGAGGCTTGGGCCAGGGGCAGGGCAGGAGAGCTGAGGCTGTGCAGCCTGGGGAGGAGAGAGGAAGAGCAGCACAGGGAGGGGACTCTGCCCTCAGCTCTGCCCTCCCCTGCAGCACTGCCCCCAGCCCTGGGACCCCCAGCACAGGGAGGAGCTGCAGCTGCTGGGGAGGCTCCAGAGGAGGCCACAGAGAGGAGCAGAGGCTGCAGAGCCTCCCCTGTGGGGCCAGGCTGGGAGGGTTGGGGCTGTGCAGCCTGCAGAGGAGAAGGCTGCAGGGAGAGCTCAGAGCAGCTGCCAGCAGCTGCAGAGGCTCCAGGGGAGCTGGGGAGGGAGCTGGGACCAGGGCTGGGGGTGGCAGGGTGAGGGAGGATGGATTGGAGCTGGGAGAGGAGAGGTTGAGAGGGGAGAGGAGGAAGAAATCCTTGAGAGGGAGGCTGGGGAGAGCCTGGCACAGGCTGCCCAGGGAGGCTGTGGCTGCCTGGGGGTGCTGAGGGCCAGGCTGGATGAGGCCCTGGAGCAGCCTGGGGCTGGTGGGAGGGGTCCCTGGGCAGGGCAGGGGCTGGAGCTGGCTGAGCCCTGAGCTCCCTCCCAGCCCAACCCCTTCCAAAGCCACTGCTGGGGGGGTCAGAGCCTTGCAGCAGGCTGTGCCCCCCCTGGGCCATGCCCAGCTCGAGCACTCAGCACCACGAGGTCCTGCCCCGGGGGGGTGTCAGACCTCGGGGGGGTCCTGCTGCGGCTCCAGCTCTGACCCAACCCCTCCCTTGCTGCCGCTGCTCCTCTGGGAGGGGGTTAAGGAGGGCATGGAGCCCGCAGCCAGCAGCCCCGGGACCACCTCCCGGGACCACCTCCCGGGACCACCTCCTCCTCCTCCCAGCCGCCTGGGACCCAGCCTGGGCGACCACCCAGCCCCAGCCCCCCCTGAGGATCCCCAGCCCCCCCCCCGCCGTGGCCGAGGGCTCCGCGGCCGCCAGCACGGTCCGGGGCTGACGGCGCCGGGAGCCATCCCCGACGTGACACCGAGACCGCCCCCGGAGCCGCCCCCGGCCCCGCTCTTGGAGCCCCCCCCCGAGCCCCCCGGCACCTACCTCATGCTGTAGGCTCCGGCGCCCAGCTCCTGGCCGATGCCCGAGAGGCTGGCGTCGAAGTCCTGCACCAGCCCGGACTCGATCACTTCGTCAGCCAGAGGCAGCTTCAGCGCCCAGGCCATGCCGGCGCTGCGGGCGGGGGGCGGCGGCGCCCCCCCAGCGGGCGCCCCCCCAGCGGGCGCCCCCCCAGCGAGCGCCCCGGCTCAGCGCGGAGCCCCCCCCGCGCCCCGCATGGGGGCTCCCCGGGACCCCTCTGCGGACCCCCCCCCCCAGGCCCTACCCCGAAGCCTGCAGACTCCCTGCGAGGGATTCGCGCCCCCCGCCCCCGGGACCCCTAACCCCCCCCCGGCCCCCTCCGAGTGCCTGCGCCGCCGCCCCCCCCCCCCCCCCGAGGGGCTGCACCCCCCGGCGGGCCCCCGCGAGCTCCCCGCCACAAGGACCCCGCAGGCCCCGCGGCGACCCCCAGGGACCCCCCCTACAGCTACCCCCAGCCTGCGCCCCCCAGGGGCTGCCCCCTCCGGGGATCCCCTCGGCTCTACCGCCCTGGCCCCACGCCCCGCCCCCCTCCTCGGCTTCTAAAGGCCAAGCCCCCTGCAGGTGCTGCCCGCGGGTCCCCCCCGCCACGGCCCTGGCGCCCCCCCAGGAGCCGCCCCCCCGAGAGGCCTCCCCGCGGCGCTGCGCCGCAGCCGCCCCAAGCCCAGCCGGGCCCCGGGCCGCGGCCCCGCAAGATGGAGGCGGCGGCGCCGCGCACCAGCCGGCCCCGCCCCCTCCCGCCAGGCCCGGCCAATGGGAGACGCGCGCCTCCGGGCGGGGGCGGAGGGGGGAGGGACGCACAGCGGGCGGCAGCCAATGGGAAACTCGTCCCGAGCTCGCCGCGCGGCGATTGGCCGACTCTTAGCGGGGCGGGGCGCGCGGGCCCGAGCGGCTCCTCCCGCTGGCCGTGGGTTCGAGTCCCGGTCCCGCCTCATGCCTGCGCTGAGCTGCGCGGAGCTCTGTCCCACCCTCGGAGCCGCTTCCCCCAGAGCGCCGGTGGGGAGCCGCGGCTGGGTGCCTAGAGCAGCCCTCCCGCCGCGTCCCCTCAGATGGGGGCGGGGACAGTCCCCCAAGGGACTGGGCAGGGTCAGCAGGGACACCTCCCCCCCCCGCCCCCATCCCTCCCCCCTGGGAAAAAATGGGGAAAAGGCAAAGAAAAAAGAAAAATACTGTTTATTTCACACCACTACAGCAAGTGCATCAGAACGCCGGCACCCGGCAAGCCCTCCCCGGCTCCTCCAAGCCCCCTGCCCCCCCAGCCGCCGCTTCGCCCCCGTGGCTCCCCGGCTGAGGGATAGAGCCCCCCTCCCCTGCCCCCCCCGCCCCCCGCACTGCCTGGCCGCCGGGCTCGGGGGGGGCAGTGGGGTGGACGCGGTGCCCCCCGTACGGGGCTTGCCCCCCTCCCTCTATCCCCCCTCAGGACAGCGAGGAGCCTGGTGAGACCCCCGACGGCCCTTCACGGTGAGGTTGCCGCGAGGACCCTCCCCCCCCGGGTGCTGGTGGGCAGAGGGTGGGGGGCTGCTGCAAGCGGAGTCCTCCCAGGTGAGGCGAAAACCTGCTTCAGAAACCCAGGAAACGGCCCCAAAATGAGAATCACTGCTGGGGGGGGGGCGGAGGGGGCAGGCGAGGGGGGGGGGGGGGGGGTGGGGCTGCAGGTGTGTGGCACTCCACGAACACGCTTTGGGGGTGGGGGGGAGAGGGGGTCACGGCGATGTGGCAGGGAGGGGAGGACACACCTAGGGGCACGGGGGAGACCCTCAGCACCCAGCGTGGGGGCTGGGGGTGGAGGAGGGGGGGGAACAAAGTGCTGCTGGCAGGAGGAGGTGGGGGGCAGGGCGGGGAGGGGTCTCGGGGGGGCGGGGGTCTCAGGGGATCTGGAACACGTTGAGCTTGCTGGTGTTCTTCAGCGTCTGGCGGCGGTTGCAGAACCAGACGCGGACCACCTCGCGGTCGTAGTTGAGCTCCTTGGCGATCTCGGTGATCTCCTGCCCCGTGGGCAGAGAGTTCTTCTCGAAGTAGGCGTTGAGGGCCTCGACGGCCTGCGGCGTGAAGGACGTGCGGCGCTTCCGCTTCTTGGACGGCTCCCCCCCGACGAACTCCAGCAGGTTCTGCTGCCCCTCCTGGTTGCGCAGCTCCGCTTCGCTCAGCCACTTCTCCAGCACCGGCTTCAGCTTCTGGGCGCTCTTGGGGGTGATGTCCAGCTTCTCGAACCTAGCGCCACGGACCCTCAGCCGCCGCGGGGGCAGGGGGCATGGGGCTGGGGGGGGGAGCAGGGGGGGAAAGGGCTGGCGGCGAGGAGAGGGGAAAGGGTTGGGGGGGGGGGAAGGGGATGGGGGGAGCAGGGGGATAGGGAATGGGGGGAGCAGGGGGGTACGGGGAGCAGGGTGGGACGGGGCTGGGGGGAGCAGGCGGGGATGGGGCTGGGGGCTCTGCTGCCTTTGGTCGGGAGCAGGGCTGTGCTGAGCAGCCCCACGGGCAGCCCCCTCCACCGTCTCTCCTTTCCTTCTCCTCTTTTCCTCCCTTTCTCTACCTTCCTGCCAGCTCTTCTCCCTTCCCTCCATCCTCCTCCCATTCTCCTCCCTTCCCCTAACTTTTCTCCCATTCCCTTCCTCTCCCATCTCTCTTCTCCATTTCCCTCCTTCCTGTTCTCCTTTTCCCTGTTTTCCCTTTTCTCCAATTTTCCTTCCTCTCTCCATTTCTTCTCTCCTTTCCATTTTCCTTCTTTCCAGTTCCCTCGCCTCTCCCCTGCCCTCCCCTCTCCCCTCCTCTCCCCTGCCCTCCCCTCTCCCCTCCCCTGCCCTCCCCCCTCACCTGCAGATGGCAGACTGGCTGTACGCCGGTCCCTCGGTGGCGGTCAGGGCCTGCCCCACCTGGGTCTGGGTGAGGCCGAGGGAGAGCCTCCGGATCTTGAAGTTCTTGGCGAACTCTCGGATCTCCTCCAGGTTGATTCCATCCTCCTCCGAGCCGCTGCCGGCGCTGGGAGGCTCTGCTGGGGCAGGACACAGCGCGGGGGCTGCGCTCCAACCGCCGCGGAGCCGCCGCCCCCGGAGCCGCCCCCGCCCCCGGAGCCGCCCCCGGAGCCGCCCCCGTCCCCGGAGCCACCGCCCCCGGAGCCACCGCCCCCGGAGCCACCCCGGTCCCCGGAGCCACCTGGGCCCTGCCACTGTCAGCAGCTCTGGGACAGCTGTGGAGTGCCAGTGGTCATCCCCAGGGTGCCAGTGGCCCTCCTTGGGTGCCAGTGGTCAGCCCTAGGGTACCTCTGAAGCCAT
Organism: Dryobates pubescens; assembly: GCF_014839835.1. NCBI lineage: Eukaryota > Metazoa > Chordata > Aves > Piciformes > Picidae > Dryobates > Dryobates pubescens. Next base: position 2,124,121 of record NC_071651.1, on the reverse strand, counting down.
CCCTGGGTGCCAGTGGTCATCTGCAGGGTGCCAGTGGTCAGCCCCACGGGTGGGCACTATCCCAGTCCCTGGCATCCCAGTCCCTGGCACCCCCCCAGCGACCCCTGCGGCGTCTTCTCCCCCCGCCCCTGGCATCCCAGTGCCCCTCCCTCTTCCCCAGGGCATCTCAGCCCCTGGTGCCCTCCTTGCCAGGGCAGCTGCTGCCCAGCCCTGCCCCAGCGCCCCTGGCACTCACTGGAGACCAGCTGGCTGACGGTGGGGGTCTCGGAGCAGGTGATGGGCACAGGCGCGGGGCCCTTGGCCGGGGCAGGGCTTGGCACCACGCCAGCCGGCGGTGCCAGGGCCGGGGCGGGCTGGATGGGCTGCACCTGGCACGAGGCAGAGCAGGGTCAGCGCCCCTGGGCCCCTCCCTGCCAGGCTGCTCCCTGCCCCCCGGCCGCAGCCCCGCGGGAGCCCCCGGGCCGGGCGCGGAGCTGTGCCAGCTCTGTACCAGGGCTGTGGGGCCCTGGCAGCTAGGCCTGGGGGGGTGGGCAACGGCTCTGCTCGTGCCCAAGGTGCCACGGTGCCATCCCAGCTGGCAGGGAGCAGATGTCCCTAGGGGAAGCACCACGGAGAGGGAGGGGAGGTGAAGATGCCCAAGGTGGTGCCACAGCTAAGGTGGGCACAACCCAGAGGGGCTCTCAGGTGGTGCCAAAGCCATGTGGGCACCTCCCAGAAGTGTTCAGGTGGTGCCACAGCAACATGGGCACCTCCCAGAGATGCTCTCAGGTGGTGCCAGGGCAATGTGGGCACCTCCCAGAGATGCTCTCAGGTGGTGCCAGGGCAATGTGGGCACCAACCAAAGATGCTTAGCTGCTGCCAAAGCCATGTGGGCACCTCCCAGAGGTATTCAGGTGGTGCCACAGCAACGTGGGCACCTCCTAGAGATGCTCTCAGGTGGTGCCAAAGCCATGTGGGCACCTCCCAGAAGTGTTCAGGTGGTGCCACAGCAACATGGGCACCTCCCAGAGATGCTCTCAGGTGGTGCCAGGGCAATGTGGGCACCAACCAAAGATGCTTAGCTGCTGCCAAAGCCATGTGGGCACCTCCCAGAGGTATTCAGGTGGTGCCACAGCAACGTGGGCACCTCCCAGAGATGCTCTCAGGTGGTGCTAGGGCAATGTGGGCACCTCCCAGAGATGCTCTCAGGTGGTGCCAAAGCTATGTGGGCACCTCCCAGAGATGCTCTCAGGTGGTGCTAGGGCAATGTGGGCACCTCCCAGAGATGCTCTCAGGTGGTGCCAAAGCTATGTGGGCACCTCCCAGAGATGCTCTCAGGTGGTGCTAGGGCAATGTGGGCACCTCCCAGAGATGCTCTCAGGTGGTGCCAAAGCTATGTGGGCACCTCCCAGAGGTATTCAGGTGGTGCCACAGCAACGTGGGCACCTTCCACAGCCACGTGGGCACCAACCAAAGATGCTTAGCTGCTGCCAAAACCATGTGAGCACCTCCCAGAGATGCTCTCAGGTGGTGCCAGGGCAATGTGGGCCCCTCCCAAAGATGCTCTCAGCTGCTGCCAAGGCAACGTGGGCACCTCCCAGAGCGCCGTGGCTGGGTCCCAAGTATGCCCAGGTGCACCCAGAGCCCTGTGGGCAGGGCTGGTGCCAGCCCCCCTTGGTGCCCACCACTGCTCACCTCGTTCTTGGGGGGGGGCTCAGGGGTGCCAGCCTTCTTGATGGCAGCTGCCTGGATGGCACTGCCAGCCAGGGTGGCGATGACCTGGCCCTGGGCATTGAGCAGCAGCTGCGGGGTCACCGTCTGCACCTGCAGGCTCTGGGCTGGCAGCGCGGGGGCAGGGCTGGCAGCTGCCAGCCCCGGGGGGTTCACCACCCAGGGCAGGGTCCCGATCACCTGTGCCAGGGAGGAGAACCAGGGCTGCAGGGCTGCAGACAGCCTGCCCCGGGGCTGGGGGAGGGAGGGGGCACAGGCTGCCAGGTGCCACCACTCTGGGGCAGGGGGCAAGAGCAGGGACACCCCCCCGGCCCCCGCAGCGGTACCTGGCCCTGGGCATTGGTCAGGATCTGGCCCGTGATGCCCTGCACGCTGGAGAGGGTGTTGGCAATCACCGGGGTGGCTGCCAGGGAGCCCAGCAGCTGGGCCTGGCCCCCCAGGGAGGCTGCACTGATCTGCAGAGAACCGAGAGCCAGGGGTCAGGGCACGGCTGGCACCTCGGGGCCACCACACCCCCCCGGAACCCTCCCCCCCAAGCGCTGCCAGCCAGCCCCTGCCCGCAGCATCCTGGGCACGGGGGCCCTTGGCATCCTTCGGTCCATCCTGGGCTGCTCCTCCTTTGCCAGGGGTGGGGAAACTGAGGCTGGGGTCTTGCAGGCTCCCCCGGGAGGCGCTGGCTGGAGCTGCAGAGCTTCATCCCCAGGGCTCCTCACAGCTCCCACGGCCCACGCAGGGCACCAGAGGAGGGGGAGCCGGTGCCAAACTCGCCCGGCTCCGCGCCGGGGGCTGCCAGGCTCCTTACTATGCCAGGGTTAAAGGCAAATCCAGCCGGCTGGACGCTGATCTGCGGCGCTGTCTCCAGCGGCTTGGCCACGGGCGGCGTGGGCGCGGCGGCGGCAGGAGGCTGCGGCAGGAGCGGGGGCTGGCTGCAGCCGGGGCCGGGATAGACGCCGGGGGCCTGGCCGGGCGGCCGGGGCTGCGCCGCCGGCAGCGGCTGGGCAGGAGGCTGCACCGGCGCCGGGATGGCTGCGTTCAGCACAGCGGCTGCGGAGCGGAGAGAGGGAGGCGGCGTCAGCCGGGGGGCACCGCGCAGGGCCCTGTGCCCTGTGCCCAGCGCCAGCCCTGCCCCGGGGGCACCCAACCCCTGCCAGCTGCTGGCGGCACGGCCAGAGCCAAAGCCCTCTGCTACAGCGGGGCTCATCCTGCCCTGCCGGGGTGCTGAGCCTGGCCCAGGGGCACCCCCAGGCTCCTGTCCCCTCTCCCCCTGCCCACGAATCGCTCCCGGGACAGAGGCTGTGCCCCAGGGGGGCCTGGGGGAGGTCACCTCCCCTCCCCCTGCCCTGGGGGGGGCACAGATCCCTCTGCTCTCACACCCCACGCAAAGGGGCACCAGGAGGCCCAGGGCCCCACAGCTGAACTGGACCTCACACCCCAGCCCTGCTCACTGCCTTCCTCCCTGGCACCATCCTCACCCTGCCCTCCCCTTTCTCTCCTGGCTCCTCGCTGTCCCTGGGGAGCTGCCCGCAGGTCCCCAGGGGCTGGCAGTGCCAGGCTGGAGGGGCAAGGGCTTGGAGCTGGCAGATGGGAGACTGAGACTGGAGAGGGGGGAGAAACTCCTTCCCAGTGAGGCTGGGGAGAGCCTGGCACAGGCTGCTGGCAGGAGGCTGCGGCGGCCCCGGCGGGAGGCTGCGGCGGCCCCGGCGGGAGGCTGCGGCGGCCCCGGCGGGAGGCTGCGGCGGCCCCGGCGGGAGGCTGCGGCGGCCCCGGCGAGCTGGGTGCGCAGCCTGGGCTGGATCCTGCCCCCGCCGCAGGGGCTCGGAGCCGGCCGAGCTTCCGACCGGGGAGCGCCGCAGGAGCTAAGCTAACGGAGGAGGCTCGGGCGAGGAGGCTGCGGGGGGCGGGCGCGGGGGGGAGGTTACCTTGCAGATTGGCTAAAGGCGGTTTGAAAACTCCCCCTGAAGGAGAAGCTGTCGTCAGTCCGGGGAGGGCAGCGACGGTCGCTGCAGGGAATGTCCACACAGCCAGCCCCTGCTGACCTGCCACTTGACCTGCAATACTGATGGGGATAAGAAGAGGTTGAGTAACTGTCCCTGCCGGAACCATTACTCCTGTCACAACTGTTGCTAAGTTTTCCTGAGTCAAGACCTGCAAAAGCAAACAAGATTTAAAGGAGGACGCAAGTCAAGGGCCCGCAGCACAGAGTCGCCGCAGCGAAGGGCTTCCCCCACCCCCCGTCCCCGCCCCCCGGCGCAGCGGCTGGCTTCCAGCTCCCTGCGCCCCCCCTTCTCCGTGGGGAGATAGATGCTGGGGGTCCCCCACCCATCCTACCCCTCCAAACCCCGCCCCGTTCCACTAAACCCCGCCCCGCCCTCCAAACCCCACCCTACCTCTCTGAACCCCGCCCCGCCCCTCTATACCCCGCCCCGCCCCTCCAGACCCTATCCTACCTCTCTAAACCCCGCCCCTCCCAACCCCGCCCCCCCACCCCAACCCGCCCCTCCCAACCCCACCCGGCGCCACGCCCTGTGGGGAGGGGGCCAAGCGGCGGCCGCCCGCCGCGGGTCGGGGCGCAGCTCCTGCTCCCCGCGCCGCCGGCAGGCAGCTCCGCAGGGGGGGGCTCGGCCGTAGCGGCAAGCAGATGCCACCCCCCTACCCCCACCCCGGGGGGGGTCCCCCAACCTCGTCCCCGCCGGCCCCTTCCCCCTTCTCCCTCCCGTGCCTCTGCAGGGGTCGGGGGGTAGTTACCTGGGGGGCGGCTTGCACGGCCAGCGAGGCCACCGGCGGCGGCTGGCTGCCAGCCTGGCTGAAGCTGCCCGCGCAGGGCACGGCGCTGGGGGGCGGCACCGCCTTGGCTTTGCCTGGGGGGGAGGGCAGAGGAGATGTGTTGGAGAGGCTGCCAGGCGAGGACGGCGAGGGGAGGGGGGCACCCAAGTGACAGGGGCCCGGGGAATGGGCACCCAAGTGACAGGGGCCCGGGGAATGGGCACCCTCCCATGAGCCCCCCCGCCCCGGGGCGAGCTGCAGGCTGGCACAGCAGCCGTCCCGGGGCATCCTCTGCCCAGGTCAGGGGGGAGTGGAGCAGAGGAGCTGCTGAGAACTTCCCCTGGGATGCTCTGGGGAGGAGGCAAAGGAGGGAGAGGGGAGTTCAGGTGAGCCCGGGGAGGGAAGCAGGGGGGCGAAGGGGGTGGGGAGTGGTCTGCTGGGCCGCAGTTGCCTCTCCCAGGCTGGCGGGGGGCGGGGGGCAGGAGCTGGTTTCCCTCTGCCGGCTCCCAAGGTAGCAGCAACCGGAGCGGAGTCAGCCCCGGAACCGCTGCCCAGGGACCTGGAGAGGGAAGGGAGACCCCAGGCAGCGCCTGCCCAAGGCAGGGGGGGGTGTCCCCATGGGCTGAGCTCCACTCAGCGCCTTCCGACCACCCTCCGACCACCCTCCCAGGCCACAGCCCCTGGCTCCTTCCTCCTCGGGAGCGTCTGAGGGAGAGGAACCCTGCCCCCTGCCCCCTGCCCCCTGCAGTGCAAAACCCACTTTGCCCTCCCCTGTTTCTGCATCGCCCCCAGCCCCTTTTCCTGCCCCTTCAACCCAACCCATCCCCGCCTGGGGCAGCGGCCAGGGGCACTGCTGGGCTCTGCTTCCCTGCCCCCAAGTCCCTGCAGGGCTTCAGAACAGCTTCTTTGAACGCCCCCCCCGCCCCCAAATCCACTCCCAGGGCCCAGGGGAGCCCCCGGCACTCCCCTGGCGCCCCCTGCCCCGGGTCTGCCGCCTTCAGCTCAGTCTCTCTGAGCTGTTCCTGTCCCCCCCCGCCCCAGCTGGCAGCAGCAGGGCACAGAGGGACACTCTCCCACCCCGCCCCCCCCAGCCAGCAGACTGCAGCCCTGTGCCCCTTATTTTTGGGGTAAAACCACAGGGATTTGGCTGTGCTCAGAGGTGAGAGCTGGGAGGAAAAGCCTCTTCCCAAGGGAGCACCGGAGTGGGGGAGGGGAAGGCGGGGGGGCTCGGGATGGACACCCACCCCCCCGGGGAGCAGGGTAAGGCCTCCCCGGAGGCTCACTGGCAGCGCGGGGGGGGAAGGAGGCAGCTGCAGAGGGCTCAGCCTAGAGCCAGAGGGAGCTCAGAGGGAGCTGCCAGCACCCCGCGGCACAGCGGGGCTGCCCCCCCGCGGCACACCGGGGCTGCCCCACAGCGGGGCTGCCCCCCCCGCGGCACACCGGGGCTGTCACCCCCGCGGCACACCGGGGCTGCCCCCCCCCGCGGCACACCGGGGCTGTACCCCCCCCGCGGCACACCGGGGCTGCCCCCCCCCCGCGGCACACCGGGGCTGCCCCCCCCGCGGCACACCGGGGCTGTACCCCCCGCGGCACGGCGGGGCTGCCCCCCCGCGGCACACCGGGGCTGCCCCCCCCCGCGGCACACCGGGGCTGCCCTCCCCCCGCGGCACGGCGGGGCTGCCCCCCCCGCGGCACGGCGGGGCTGCCCCCCCGCGGCACACCGGGGCTGTACCCCCCGCGGCACACCGGGGCTGCCCCACACCGGGGCTGCCCCCCCCCGCGGCACACCGGGGCTGCCCCCCCCCGCGGCACACCGGGGCTGCCCCCCCCCGCGGCACACCGGGGCTGCCCCCCCGGGGCAGGCTCTGCCTCTTCTTCTCTTCACCCAGCCCGGCCCAGGGGTGCCCTGGAGCGGGCTGCGGGGGTCCCTGTGCCCCCTGCCCCCGCCGTGGTGCTGGGCAGCCCGGGCAGCAGCCCCGGCCATGGAAGGTGTGTCTCACCGGCTGCCTGGCCGCTGCTGGAGCTCTGGCTGCTGCCGGGGACCTCCTCCTCCCCGCCCCGGGGGCCGCTCTCCCCCGGGGGGCTCCGGGCTGCCTCCCCGGGGGGCATCTCCGAGGCCTTCTGCTCCTCCTCAGCGGGCAAGGGGGTGTCCACTCCCACCTCCAGCACCCGGATGGTCTCATGGCTGGACATGACAATGACCTGCGGAGGGGTCCCCAGAGTTGCCCATCAGCCCCAGGGGGCAGCCCCCCCGCGCTGCCCGCCCCAGGCCACCCCCCCCGGCCCGGGGCAGAGTGGGGAAGCTGCTCCTGCCCCTGGGGATAGGGCTGGGGGTGACCCTCAGCCGCAGCAGAGCCCACCCCTGCCCTCCCCCTCCCCTCCCCTCCCCTCCCCTCCCCTCCCCTCCCCTCCCCTCCCCTCCCCTCGGGAGGTTTGCTTGGGGGCAGCCCCTGGGCACCGCACTGGGCTCGGAGCACCCCAGCGGCACAGGACCCCCCCCCCAGCACCCCAGCTCCACAGGAACCCCCCCCCAGCACCCCAGTGGCACAGGACCCCCCCCCCCAGCACCCCCGGAGCTGCAGACCCCTGGGGCTGGCCCTGAACCAAGACTCTGCTGCCCCCACAGCAGGGAAGAGAGAGAGCAGCAGGGCCAGGGAGCTGCCCCTCCCCCAGCGCCCCCCTGCTGCTGCCTGCTGCTGCCTGCCCCTCCCTGCCCCTCCTGCTTGCCTGCCCCTCCCTGCCCCTCCTGCCTCTTCCCCCTCCTGCCTGTGCCTCTTCCCTGCTCCTCCCTCCCTGCCTGCTCCTACCTGCCCCTCCTGCCTGCCCCACCCTGCTCCTCCCTGCTCACCCCCCCCCAGAAGAAGGCAGCCAGGCCCCAGCAGGGGGGCACAGCGGGGGTGGGGCACAGCGGGGGTGGGGCACAGCGGGGGTGGGGCACAGCGGGCTGGCAGGCCAGGCTGGCACAGCAGGGTGGCACAGGAGGCTGGGCACAGCAGGGATGGCACACCCCAGGCTGGCAGCCCAGGCTGGCACAGCAGGGTTGGAGCACAGCAGGGTTGGAGCACAGCAGGGTTGGAGCACAGCAGGGTGGCAGCCCAGGCTGGCACAGCAGGGTGGGCACAGCAAGGATAGGGCACCCCAGGCTGGCAGCACAGGCTGGCACAGCAGGGTTGGAGCACAGCAGGCTGGCAGGCCAGGGTGGCACAGCAGGGTGGCACAGCAGGGATGCAGCACAGCAGGGTGGGCACACCCCAGGCTGGCAGGCCAGGCTGGCACAGCAGGGTGGGCACAGCAGGGATGGGGCACCCCAGGCTGGCAGCACAGGCTGGCACAGCCATGCCATACCTGCTCGTTGACCATCAGGGAGCCCTCCTGGGGCTGCGCCGCTTCGGTGTCCATGGTGCCCCCGGCTCAGATCTTCCTCCTGCTGCAGCAGAGGGCACAGAAGAGGTTGGCACTGCCCCAGGGAGGGGCCCAGGGCTCACCCTCTGGCCCCAGCTTCAAGCCTGCCCCTGCCCAGCGCCCCCCAGCGCCCCCTGCCCTGCCCTCTGTGCTGTGCCCTGGGGCACCCAGGGCAGGGCACCCAGGGCAGGGCACCCAGGGGGGCACAGAAGGAGGCTCTGCAGCCTCTCCTCTCCGCAGGGAGCAGCCCCAGAGCTGTGCCAGGCCCCTGCAGCTCCCTTGGGCTCTCTGCCCCCTGAGCCCTGCAGCTGGGCACAGCCCTGGGCACTGCCCTGCAGGGGAGGTCCAGAGCTGGGCACAGCAGAACCTCCCCAGAGCTGCTGCCACCCTTCTCCTGGTGCCCCCCAGGATGCCCTTGGCCCTCTCAGCCACAAGGCCACTGCTGGCCTGTGGAGCCCTTGCTGCCCAGCAGCAGCCCAAGGTCCTTCTCTCTGGAACTGCTGCCCAGCAGTACAAACCCTGCCCTGCCCGGCCCTGCCCTGCCTCGCCCAGCCCTGCCCAGCCCAGCCCTGCCCCGCCCAACCCTGCCCAGCCCTGCCCAGCCCTGCCCTGCCCAGCCCTGCCCAGCCCTGCCCTGCCCAGCCCTGCCCAGCCCTGCCTCGCCCAGCCCTGCCCAGCCCTGCCCTGCCTCGCCCAACCCTGCCCAGCCCTGCCCTGCCCAGCCCAGCCCTGCCCTGCTCAGCCCTGCCTCGCCCAGCCCAGCCCTGCCCTGCCCAGCCCAGCCCTGCCCAGCCCTGTTCAGCCCTGCCCTGCCTCGCCCAGCCCTGTTCAGCCCAGCCCAGCCCTGCCTCGCCCAGCCCTGCCCCACCCAGCCCTGCCCTTCCCAGCCCTGCCCTGATCAGCCCTGCCCAGCCCTGCCCTGCCCAGCCCTGCTCAGCCCTGCCCTGCCCAGCCCAGCCCTGCTCAGCCCAGCCCTGCCCTGCCCAGCCCAGCCCTGCTCAGCCCTGCCCTGCCCAGCCCAGCCTCGCCCAGCCCTGTTCAGCCCTGCTCAGCCCTGCCCTGCCCAGCCCAGCCCTGCTCAGCCCTGCCCTGCCCAGCCCAGCCTCGCCCAGCCCTGTTCAGCCCAGCCCAGCCCTGCCTCGCCCAGCCCTGCCCAGCCCTGCCCTGCTCAGCCCTGCCCTGCCCTGATCAGCCCTTCCCAGCCCTGCCCTGATCAGCCCTGCCCAGCCCAGCCCTGCCCTGCCCTGCTCAGCCCTGCCCCTCCCCGGGGCCAGAGCTCTGCCCTCTCCCTGCTGCCCCTCAGGAGCTTCTCCTTCCCCTGCCCAGGGCTCAGCTCCGGGGAGGCCACAGCTCAGGGGCTGAGCTCAGCTCTGGGACCCTCCCTGCAGGAAGGACATTGAGGGCTGGAGCCTGCCCAGGGCAGAGGGGAAGGGGAAGGGGAAGGGGAAGGGGAAGGGGAAGGGGAAGGGGAAGGGGAAGGGGAAGGGGAAGGGGAAGGGGAAGGGGAAGGGGAAGGGGAAGGGGAAGGGGAAGGGGAAGGGGAAGGGGAAGGGGAAGGGGAAGGGGAAGGGGAAGGGGAAGTTCTGAGGAGCAGCTGAGGGAGCTGGGGGGGCTGAGGCTGGAGGAGAGGAGGCTGAGGGGAGACCTCCTGGCTCCCTGCAAGTGCCTGAGAGGAGCCTGGAGCCGGGGGGGGGTTGGGCTCTGGGGCCAGGGGCCAGGAGAGGAGGAGAAGGCCTCAGGCTGCCCCGGGGCAGGTCCAGGCTGGCCCTGAGGAACAGTTTCTGCCCCGCAGGGTGGTCAGGGTCTGGCCCAGGCTGCCCTGGGGGTGCTCCAGCAGCCGTGGCCCCGGTGCTGAGGGCCACGGTTTGGTGCTGAGCCGCAGGGCTGGGCTCGGGGCGCTTGGGCCGGGTGGTCCTGGGGGTCTCTTCCAGCGGGCTGTGGCTTTGCCAGCGGCCGGGGAGCTCCCCGGGAGCCGCCGGGAGGCTGAGCGCTGCCCTCAGCACCCTCAGCAGCGACTGACTGCGGGCGGCGCGGCCGGGGAGGAGCCTGCGGCTCGCAGGCAGCGGCCGGCAAGAAACCTCCCGAGATCCCCGCAGCCAGCGCGGGCAAACGGCGGCGGGCACCGGAGCCAGGTGCCAGGGTGCCAGGGGTGCCAGGGAGCCAGGGTGTCAGGGAGCCAGGGGTGCCAGGGAGCCAGGGCTGCTAGGGAGCCAGGGTGTCAGGGAGCCAGGGTGCCAGGGGTGCCAGGGAGCCAGGGGTGCCAGGGAGCCAGGGTGTCAGGGAGCCAGGGTGCCAGGGGTGCCAGGGCTGCTAGGGAGCCAGGGCGTCAGGGAGCCAGGGGTGCCAGGGAGCCAGGGCTGCCAGGGCTGCTAGGGAGCCAGGGTGTCAGGGAGCCAGGGTGCCAGGGGTGCCAGGGCTGCTAGGGAGCCAGGGCGTCAGGGAGCCAGGGCTGCCAGGGTGCCAGGGCTGCCAAGGGGTGCCAGGGCTGCCAGCAAGGGGCAGCAGAGCCAAGCCGCAGGGCTCAGGGAGCAAGGGAAGGAGAACGCTGGGGGACAGCTGGCTGCAGGGAGGGCTGAGGATGACCTCCACACCTCCCAGGGTGAGCTCTGAGCACACATCCTGCTGGATGCCAGGAGGGGCTGGAAGGGAGCTCCGGAGAGCATCCAGGCCAAGCCCCCTGCCAGGGCAGGGCACCCAGGAGCACATCCAGGGGGGGTTGGAAGCTTCAGGCTCTGAGCTGCCTCTGAGCTGCAGCTGCCTCTGAGCTGCCTCTGAGCTGCAGCTCCCTCTGTGCTGCCTGAGCTGCAGCTCCCTCTGAGCTGCCTCTGAGCTGCCTGAGCTGCAGCTCCCTCTGTGCTGCCTCAGAGCAGCCCCTGAACTGCAGCTCCCTCTCAGCTGCATCTCCCTCTGTGCTGCATCTGAGCTGCAGCTGCCTCTGAGCTGCATCTCCCTCTGAGCTGCATCTCCCTCTGAGCTGCCTCTGAGCAGCCCCTGAACTGCAGCTCCCTCTCAGCTGCATCTCCCTCTGTGCTGCATCTGAGCTGCAGCTGCCTCTGAGCTTCCTGAGCTGCAGCTCCCTCTGTGCTGCATCTCCCTCTGAGCTGCCTCTATGCTGCAGCTGCCTCTGAGCTGCCCCTGAGCTGCAGCTGCCTCTGAGCTGCCCCTGAGCTGCAGCTGCCTCTGAGCTGCCTCTGCGCTGCAGCTGCCTCTGAGCTGCCTGAGTTGCAGCTCCCTCTGTGCTGCCTCTGAGCAGCCCCTGAACTGCAGCTGCCTTTGAGCTGCAGCTCCCTCTGTGCTGCCTCTGAGCTGCCTGAGCTGCAGCTGCCTCTGTGCTGCCTCTGAGCAGCCCCTGAACTGCCTGTGAGCTGTGCCTGCCTCTGAGCTGCAGCTCCCTCTGTGCTGCCTCAGAGCAGCCCCTGAACTGCAGCTTCCTCTGAGCTGCCTCTGCCTCTGAGCTCCCTCTGAGCTGCAGCTGCCTCTGAGCTGCCTGAGCTGCAGCTGCCTCTGTGCTGCCTCTGAGCTGCAGCTGCCTCTGTGCTGCCTCTGAGCTGCAGCTGCCTCTGAGCAGCCCCTGAACTGCAGCTGCCTTTGAGCTGCAGCTCCCTCTGTGCTGCCTCGGAGCTGCAGCTGCCTCTGAGCTGCCCCTGAGCTGCCTCTCTGCTGCCTCTGAGCAGCCCGAGCTGCACCTGCCTCTGAGCTGCCTCTGAGCTGCCTGAGTTGCAGCTCCCTCTGTGCTGCCTCTGAGCAGCCTCTGAACTGCAGCTGTCTCGGAGCTGCCTCTGAGCTGCAGCTGCCTCTGTGCTGCCTCTGAACTGCAGCTGCCTCAGAGCAGCCCCTGAGCTGCCTGTGAGCTGTGCCTGCCTCTGAGCTGCAGCTCCCTCTGTGCTGCCTCTGAGCTGCCTCTGTGCTGCCTCTGAGCTGCAGCTCCCTCTGTGCTGCCCCTGAGCTGCCTCTCTGCTGCCTCTGAGCAGCCCAAGCTGCAGCTGCCTCTGAACTGCAGCTGCCTCGGAGCTGCCTCTGAGCTGCAGCTGCCTCAGAGCTGCTTCTGAGCAGCCCCTGAACTGCAGCTGCCTTTGACCTGCAGCTCCCTCTGAGCTGCATCTCCCTCTGTGCTGCCTCTGAGCTGCCTCTGAGCTGTCTCTGAGCTGCAGTTGCCTCTGAGCTGCCTGAGTTGCAGCTCCCTCTGTGCTGCCTCAGAGCAGCCCCTGAACTGCAGCTGCCTTTGAGCTGCAGCTGCCTCTGTGCTGCCTCTGAGCAGCCCCTGAGCTGCCTGTGAGCTGTGCCTGCCTCTGAGCTGCATCTCCCTCTGTGCTGCCTCTGAGCTGCAGCTCCCTCTGTGCTGCCCCTGAGCTGCCTCTCTGCTGCCTCTGAGCAGCCCGAGCTGCAGCTGCCTCTGAGCTGCAGCTGCCTCGGAGCTGCCTGAGTTGCAGCTCCCTCTGTGCTGCCTCTGAGCAGCCTCTGAACTGCAGCTGCCTCGGAGCTGCCTCTGAGCTGCAGCTGCCTCAGAGCTGCTTCTGAGCAGCCCCTGAACTGCAGCTGCCTTTGACCTGCAGCTCCCTCTGAGCTGCATCTCCCTCTGTGCTGCCTCTGAGCTGCAGCTGCCTCAGAGCTGCTTCTGAGCAGCCCCTGAACTGCAGCTGCCTTTGACCTGCAGCTCCCTCTGAGCTGCATCTCCCTCTGTGCTGCCTCTGAGCTGTCTCTGAGCTGCAGTTGCCTCTGAGCTGCCTGAGTTGCAGCTCCCTCTGTGCTGCCTCAGAGCAGCCCCTGAACTGCAGCTGCCTTTGAGCTGCAGCTGCCTCTGAGCTGCAGCTGCCTCTGTGCTGCCTCTGAGCAGCCCCTGAGCTGCCTGTGAGCTGTGCCTGCCTCTGAGCTGCATCTCGCTCTGTGCTGCCTCTGAGCTGCATCTCGCTCTGGGCTGCCTCTGAGCTGCAGCTCCCTCTGGGCTGCCTCTCTGCTGCCTGCTTCACACTTCTGGCTTAGTTTTTCTCCCCTCTCCTCAGCAATTCCTGGCCCAAACGAAGCCTGCAGATGGTGCTGGTGAAGTGCAGGCAGGCAGGAGGCAGCCCCGGGGCAGCAGCAGATGGTGGGAAGGAAGGGGGGGGGGGGGAATGCCCCCAAATGATAATCATTAATAATAATTAATTAATACTAAGAGAAAGAACTAAAAGGGGAAGAGTGAAGAGACATAAAACCGAGGGAGTGAAGAGAGAGAAACTGGGGAGGGGGGGAAGGGAAAAAGGAGGGAGAGGGAGCAGGAGCAGGGTGACTGCAGCTGCTCCCCGTGCCGGTAATTGCTGTGTTAATTAGCAGCGCTGATGAGTCAGAGCTGAGCCTCTCCCAGCCCCCCGTGGGTGGAAATCGAAGTTTGAGCAAAGTTGCCCCAGGTGAAGGCTGCTCAGAGCTTCCCCTCAGAGCCCAGCCCTGCACCATGGCTGCAGCTCCTGCAGGGCTCCCTCAGCCTGCTGCCCCCAGCGCCCCCCCGCCACGAGGGGGCACCCAGGGTGCCAGGCTGAGGGGCTCTGGGGGGGCACCATCGATGCCAGCTTCAGGCAGAGGAGCCCTGAGAGCCAAGGCACCAGAGCAGGGCAGCCAGGAACACAGCCAGGGGGGCTGGAAAGGACCTCTGGGGAGGGTCCAGGCCAAGCCCCCTGCCAGGGCAGGGCACCCAGGGCAGGGCACCCAGGAGCACATCCAGGGGGGGTTGGAAGCCTCCAGAGGAGCCTCCACAGCCTCTCTGGGCAGCCTGCTCCAGGCTCTGGCAGCCTCACAGGGACAAAGTTTCCCCTCCTGCTCCCCTGCCCCCTCCTCTGCTGCAGCTGGCACCCAGTGCCCCCTGTGCTGCCCTTGGGCATCCCTGAGCAGAGCCTGGCTCCAGCCCTGCACATCTTGATGCCCAGCACTGAGGGCAGCCCTCAGGCTGCTCTGCTGGGCTGCATACTCAGAGCTGGGTTGGCACCTTGGCACCCCCCTGGGGCACAGAGGCTCCTGGCAGTTCCCACCAAAGCCATCACAGCCTGGAAGGGACCTCTGGAGGGCATCCAGCCCAAAGCCCTGGCAGGGCAGGGCAGGGCAGGGCAGCCAGGAACACAGCCAGGGGGGGTTGGAAGCTCTCCAGGGAAGGAGGCTCCACACAGAGCCTCCCTGGGCAGCCTGCCCCAGGCCTCCAGCAGCCTCACCCCAAACTACTTTCTCCTCCTGCTCTGCTGCAGCCTCCTGGGCTGCACTCTGTGCCCCTGGGTACCACTGAGCAGAGCCTGGCCCCTTCCTGACCCCCACCCTGCAGGTATCTATGAACATCAGCAAGATGCCTCTGGGGCTGCTCAGCCCCAGGGCTCAGCCTTTGCTGCTCACAGAGCTGCTCCAGGTCCCCCCAGCATCCTCCCAGCCTCCCCTGGACTGTCCCCAGCCCTTCCCTGGCCCTCTGCAGCTGGGGAGCCCAGGGCTGGGCACAATGCTCCAGCAGGGCAGAGCAGAGGGGCAGCAGAACCTGCCCTGCCCTGCTGCCCACACTCCTCCTGATGCCCCCCAGGATGCCACTGTCCCTCTGGGCCCCTTGGCTGTCCATGGGCAGCTCCCTGCCCCCCACAGAGCTGCTTCCCAGCAGGTTCCCCCTGCCCTGCTCTGTTCCTCCCCAGGGGCAGGGCTGGAGGCTGCCCCTTGCCCATGCCCAAGGGCTGGGCCATGCTCCCACTGCCTGGAGCTGCTCCAGTGCCAGCAGGGCCCCAGGCAGTTGTGGGCTCTCTCCTCTCACTCTTTGCCCACCAAGACCCTCTGGAATGCCAGGCTGGGAATGCTGCTGCCAGCAGGAGCTGCTCTCCAAAGCCTGTCTGCAGCTGGCCCAGTGGTGGAGACCTGGGCTCCAGCCTCCCTCTGTCCCAGCCTCCCTCTGTGTCCCAGCCTCCCTCTTCTCTCCCTCCTGCTCCTTACCCCTGCAGGGCTTCCCTGCACTCACTGCCAGGGGGGCAGCTGCTGCAGACTGCTGCTGCTGCCCCCAGGCCTCAAACTCTTCCATCTCTGCCCAAGGGACAGGACCCAGGCTGCCTGGGGAGCACCAGGGAACTGTGGAGGAGCTTCCCCTTCCCCTTCCCCTTCCCCTTCCCCTTCCCCTTCCCCTTCCCCTTCCCCCCCTCCTGCCCCCTGCCTGGCCCTGCAGGGCTCCAGGAGCTGCCCAAAGCCATCAGCAGTGCTCAGACACAACTGAGCCACCCCCAGCCCCCTGCAGCCCCCAGCCTGAGCCTCCAGAGCCCCAAACCCACCTCTGTGCCCAGCAGGGAGGCTTGGGGCAGTCACCCCTCAGGGACTCCTCGGAGCCATGGAGCTGCTGAGCTTGGAGGAGCCCTTGGAGCTCCCCCAGGGCAGCACTCACCCAGAGCTCACAGCACCACCACTGCTGCTCAGCCACCAGCCCTGACCCACAGCACCACAGCCAGGGGGGCTTGGAACCCCCCCAGGGATGGGGACTCCACCACCACCTGCCTGGGCCAGGCCTGGGCACCCTTGCAGGGCAGCAATGGTTCCTCAGGGCCAGCCTGGACCTGCCCTGGCACAGCTTGATGGAGTTTTGTCCCTGTGCCATTCGGTGGTGTGGCACAGCTGGCTCTGGTGGCTGCAGCCAGGGCTCTGGGGCAAGGATCAACAGCAGAGGGTTGAGGTTGGGAGAGAAATGGAGTTGGTGGCAAGGGAAAGTCCCAATCAGATCCCCAGATGCCTCCTGCAAGTCCAAGGAGCTGCATTGCTGCCCCAGGAGGGGACCTGCAGCATCCTCCCCACTGCCATCAGCTGCAGGGCTTCTGGCAGCCCTGGCAGCTCAGGGCTGGGGAGGTTTTGAGGCTTCTCTTTCCTGCCAAGTGGAGCTGAGAGACCTGGGAGACAACCTGCAGCTCACTGCCTCCCATCACAGAGCCATGGAGCCCCCCGGGCTGGGGGAGCCCTTGCAGCTGCCCCAGGGCAGCACTCACCAGAGCTCACAGCACCACCACTGCTGCTCAGCCACCAGCCCTGACCCACAGCACCGCAGCCAGGGGGGCTTGGAACCCCCCCAGGGATGGGGACTCCACCACCACCTGCCTGGGCCAGGCCTGGGCACCCTTGCAGGGCAGCAATGGTTCCTCAGGGCCAGCCTGGACCTGCCCTGGCACCGCTTGAGGCCATCTCCTGTCCTGGCCCTTGCTGCATGGGAGCAGAGCCCAACCCCCCCTGGCTCCAGCCTCCTGGCAGGGAGTTGCAGAGCACTGAGGGCTCCCTCAGCCTCCCCTCCTGCAGCCCCCAGCCCCCAGCTCAGATGCCCCTCACAAGGCCTCTGCCCCAGGCCCTCCCCCATGGTGGTTGCCCTTCAGCCTCTGCAGAGCCCCAGAGGAGGGAACTGCCCAGGCCGGGTGCGCCCCCAGACCCCTGCAGGGCAGCAAAGCCACACAGACGCCAGTGCTGCCCCATAGCTGCCCCACTGCTGCCCCATAGCTGCCCCACGGCTGCCCCATAGCTGCCCCACTGCTGCCCCATAGCTGCCCCACAGCTGCGCCAGTGCTGCCCCACAGCTGCGCCAGTGCTGCCCCATAGCTGCCCCACAGCTGCGCCAGTGCTGCCCCACAGCTGCCCCACGGCTGCCCCATAGCTGCCCCACGGCTGCGCCAGTGCTGCCCCATAGCTGCCCCACTGCTGCCCCATAGCTGCCCCACAGCTGCGCCAGTGCTGCCCCATAGCTGCCCCACAGCTGCCCCACTGCTGCCCCACTGCTGCCCCACTGCTGCCCCATAGCTGCCCCACGGCTGCGCCAGTGCTGCCCCACAGCTGCCCCACGGCTGCCCCATAGCTGCCCCACAGCTGCGCCAGTGCTGCCCCATAGCTGCCCCACGGCTGCCCCACGGCTGCCCCACGGCTGCGCCAGTGCTGCCCCATAGCTGCGCCAGTGCTGCCCCATAGCTGCGCCAGTGCTGCCCCACGGCTGCCCCATAGCTGCCCCACGGCTGCGCCAGTGCTGCCCCACAGCTGCCCCAGTGCTGCCCCATAGCTGCCCCACGGCTGCCCCATAGCTGCCCCACGGCTGCCCCAGTGCTGCCCCACGGCTGCCCCACGGCTGCGCCAGTGCTGCCCCATAGCTGCCCCACTGCTGCCTCATTGCTGCCCCACGGCTGCCCCATGGCTGCCCCACGGCTGCCTCATTGATGCCTCATTGATGCCCCACTGCTGCCCCATGACTGCCTCAGTCCTGCCCCATTCCTGCCCCATTGCTGCCCCAAGGCTGCCCCAAGGCTGCCTCAGTCCTGCCCCATGGCTGCCCCACGGCTGCCCCACGGCTGCCTCATTGCTGCCCTACAGCTGCCTCATTGCTGCCCCACTGCTGCCCCATTGATGCCTCAGCCCTGCCCCATGGCTGCCCCACTGCTGCCCCACAGCTGCCTCATTGCTGCCCCACAGCTGCCTCATTCCTGCCCCACAGCTGCCTCACTGCTGCCCCACGGCTACCCCATGGCTGCCCCACGGCTGCCCCATTGATGCCTCATTGCTGCCCCACGGCTGCCCCACTGCTGCTTCACGGCTGCCTCATTCCTGCCCCATTGCTGCCCCAAGGCTGCCTCATTCCTGCCCCACGGCTGGCCCACTACTGCCCCAGGGCTGGCCCATTCCTGCCTCACTGCTGCCCCACTGCTGCCTCATTCCTGCTCCATTGCTGCCTCATTCCTGCCCCACGGCTGCCCCATTCCTGCCCCACGGCTGCCCCATTGTTGCCTCAGTCCTGCCCCATTCCTGCCCCATTGCTGCCTCATTGCTGCCTCACTGCTGCCCCACGGCTGCCTCATTCCTGCCCCATTGCTGCCCCAGGGCTGCTCCAGGGCTGCCCCACTGCTGCTCCAGTGCTGCCCCATTGCTGCCCCATTTCCCCTTCCCTGCCCTTGCCCTGCACCCAACCCCAGCCTGGCACCGCCTGGCACAGCCTGTCCTGGGGGGCAGGGCAGCAGCCCTGGTGGCACTGCCGGCACTGCCAGCAGCCAGGGGAGAGCTTCCCACTGGGAAGCTTCTGGAGGCCACATGGCAGCTCCCCAGCGTTCCCCAGCCCCAGGGCTGAGTCAACCTCCTTGCCTGGAAGCCCCCAGGCAGGGCTGGGGCAGCAGGGCCCTGGAGAGGAGCCTGGGACAGCTCAGCTCCTGGCCCAGCTCCCCCAGGGGGGCTTGGCCAGGGCCACCTGGGGCCGAGGGGCTCCGTGGAGCCCACAGGGGTCCTGCTGGAGCAGGAACTGCTCAGGGGAAGGCCTGGGGGCAGCTGGGGCTGCTGAAGCACAGCAGGAGCTGCTCAGCCTGGGCTGAGGTGGAGGCTGCCTGGCACCCCCTGGCCCCAAGCCTGAGCCCAGAAGCCCTTCTATGGAGGCTGGAGGCTGGCTCCAGCCCCCCAGCCCCCAGCAGGGGCACCCCAGCTCCTCCTCCCCTCCATCAGAGCATCTCCTGCCAGGGCAAGGCAGGGGAAATGCCTGGGGGGGGAAGGGAGGGTCCCCAAAAAGCTGCTTGGAACCCCCCCCAGAGCCAGCTGAGCCTTTGGGAGCTTGAACTTTGCTCTCTGCCAAAGATCCTTCTGGCAGCATTGCCCTGCTGGCCACAGCCTGGGAAGGTGCAGGGAGACCAAGGGGCTGCAGCCCCCCTGCCAGCAGCAGCAGCAGCAGCAGCAGCAGCAGCAGCAGCAGCAGCAGCGGCTGCAGCAGCAGCAGCAGCAGCAGCAGCAGCAGCAGCAGCAGCAGCAGCAGCAGCAGCAGCAGCAGCAGCAGCAGCAGCAGCAGCAGCAGGAGGAGGAGGAGGCTCTGTGGCCTGGGCTGAGACTCCTCAGGTCAGGCTGAACACAGAAGAGTTGTCCCAAAGCCTGCACCAGGTAAAACCAGCTCCTGATGTTCACTGCACTGCTGGGGTCAGCAGCTGGAGAGGAGCCAGGGGGGGCCCAGGGGGGCAAGGAGGCCACCAGCAGCCTGGGCTGCAGCAGCAGTGCTGTGGGCAGCAGCAGCAGGGCAGGGATGCTGCCCCTGGGCTGGGCACTGGGGGGGCACAGCTGGCAGCCTGGGGGCAGCCTTGGGCTCCTCAGGGCCAGGAGGGCTGCAGCAGGGCCAGGGAAGGGCAAGGGAGCTGGGGAGGGGGCTGGGGGAGAGGGCTGGGGAGGAGCAGCTGAGGGAGCTGGGGGGGCTGAGGCTGGAGGAGAGGAGGCTGAGGGGAGACCTCCTGGCTCCCTGCCAGTGCCTGAGAGGAGCCTGGAGCCAGGGGGGGTTGGGCTCTGGGGCCAGGACAAGAGGAGATGGCCTCAGGCTGCCCCAGGGCAGGTTCAGGATTGCCTTCAGGAACAATTTCTGCCCCTTGAGGGTTGTCCAGGCCTGGCCCAGGCTGCCCAGGGAGGTGCTGGTGAGGTCCCCATTGCCTGCAGGGCTTCCAAAGCCCTGGAGCTGTGGTGCTGAGGGCCAGGGGCTGGGGGTGCCCTGGCAGTGCTGGGTCAAGGGCTGGACTGCAGGACCTTCAAAGGTCTCTTCCAAGCCAACCCAACTCATCCTGTGCCAGTTCTCAGCTCTGAGAGCTGTTCTGCTGTAGAGCTTCCCAGCATGGCCTCAGCTCCCAGCCCTGCCTAGCTCCCTGCCTGCAGGAGGGCTCTGGGGAGCCAGAGCCTGCTCCCAAACCTGCCCTGCTGCCTGTGCTGGGGGTCTGGGGGTCCCTCCTCTGTGCAGGGCCAGACCCTGCCCAGCTCATCCCACCAGGCAGCAGCTGGACCTGCTCAGGGCCCCTGCCCAGGGACCTCTTCCTTTCTCCACAGCATTTTCACTTCCCCCTGCTGCACACAGCCAGGGGAGGGGAGGGGAGGGGAGGGGAGGGCAGAGGATGAAGTTCACCTCCCAAGGTCACCTCTGAGGAGCTCAGCAAAGCCAGGAGCAGGTTTGGGAGCTCCTCTGCCAGCTCCCCCCTCCCAAAGCATCAATCCCTCCCTGCCCTCAGTCCCAGCACTGGAAGCCACCTCCGAGGCTCCAGGGGCGTCTCAGAGGGACAGCAGGGTGGGGACGGGGGGCGGGGCACAGGACCCCCCTGCTCCCCCCCCCCCCCAACACCGAACCCCCCCCGGACACCAACCGGTGCCCCCCCCCCCCGCCCTGCGCTGTCGGATCGCTGCCAGCTGAGGCTCTGCAGCACGCAGGGACCGCGGCCGTGCCCCCCCCCCCCCGCCCCCCCGAGGGGCTCAGGGTGCCGTGGGAGCCTCCACGGGGAGCACGACCCCCCCCAAATCCCTGCAGCACCCCAAGCTCGGCCCCGCACTGCGCCCCCACCCGAAACGCAGCAGTTGCCCTCCCGGACCTGGTCTCCAAGCGCCCCCCCCCCCTTCCCGGGGGGTCTGCTCGCCCCCCCCCCCCAGTTTGGGGGCACCCAAACTCCTGCCTGGCACCCGCACCCCTAGGGCCGGGCACCTCCCTCAGCTCCCGCTGCCAGCCCCCCCCCGGCAGGACCCCCCCCGGTCCCCGCAGCGCCGCTCCTCGGCCGCCCCTCCTCTCCTGCCCCTAAAACTCAACCCCCCCCAGCCCCAATTTTCTCCTCTCCCCCCTGCGCCCCCCCCAGCTCTGCCCTTTCCCTGCCCCGGGGGGGGTCGTCTCGTTCCCCCTTTTTCCTGGACACCCCCAGCTGCGGGGGGGTGCCCCCCCCCCTCGAGCACCCCCTAAACCCCTACCCCCCAATTCCAGCGCCCCCTCCCCCCCAGTCTCCCCTCTCAGCATCTCTCTGCCCAGTTCTGCCCAATTCGCCCCCCCCGGACGCCCCCCCCCAGCGTCTCCCCCTCGAACCCCTTCTGCCCCTCCGAACCCTGCCTCCCCCTCCCCGAAAAAGCCCTTCCGCGCCCCCCCTCCCGGCTCTCCGCTCTTCCCCCCCCTCCTCGCCGCTTTCTTTCCCCCCCCTCCCCCCACCCCCTCCTCCCCTCCCCCTCCCTCGCTCTTTATCATAAATATATAAATTATGCTAATTACGCCATTGCATATTCACCGCCACCGGCCCCGCCGCCGCCCCCCGCCCCGCTCCGGCCCCGCACTCACCGCGGCCCCGGGGGCTTGGAGGGGGGGCCCGGAGCGGGGGTGCTCCGCGCTGCCCCGGCGCCGCTCGGCCGCCGCTCCCCGCACCGCTCCCCGCGCCGCTCCGCACCGCTCCCCGCGCCGCTCCCCGCACCGCTCCGCGCCGCTCCCCGCACCGCTCCGCGCCGCTCCGAGCCCGCCCGGTGCCGGCAGCGATTAAAAATTCATCTCACAGCGGCGGCGGCACAAAGGGGGAGGGGAGCGGGGCCGGGGGGAGGCGGCGAGCGGCGCCGGGACCCCCCGAGCGGCCAGCCCGGCGGGGAGCGAGGCGGGGGGCGCGGGGTGGGGGGCGGGCGGCCGGCGCTGGGGGCTCTTTGCCTAGGGAGGGCAAAGTGGGGGGTGGGCTGCGGCCGCAGGGCTCCGGGAGGGGCTTCGCCGCCTGCTCCGGGGGGGATTTTTTAGCTGCTGCGTCATGAACATAATTTATGCGCCAGGGCCTCTGCCGCATCCGCGGGGCCGCAGCGACACCCAGCGCCGCCAGGGGGCGCCCCGGGAGCCGGCCCGAAGGACACCGGGAGCCCGCGGAGAGACTCGGGACCGGGGACCCCCGGAGCACAGAGACCCCCAGAGCCCAGAGACTCGGGACCGGGGACCCCCGGAGCCCAGAGACCCCCAGAGCCCAGAGAGAGACTCGGGACCGGGGACCCCCGGAGCACAGAGACCCCCAGAGCCCAGAGACTCGGGACCGGGGACCCCCGGAGCACAGAGACCCCCAGAGCCCAGAGACTCGGGACCGGGGACCCCCGGAACCCAGAGACCCCCAGAGCCCAGAGACTCGGGACCGGGGACCCCCGGAACCCAGAGACCCCCAGAGCCCAGAGAGAGACTCGGGACCGGGGACCCCCGGAGCCCAGAGACCCCCAGAGCCCAGAGAGAGACTCGGGACCGGCGACCCCCAGAGCACAGAGACCCCCAGAGACTCGGGACCGGGGACCCCCGGAGCCCAGAGACCCCCAGAGCCCAGAGAGAGACTCGGGACCGGGGACCCCCGGAGCCCAGAGACCCCCAGAGCCCAGAGAGAGACTCGGGACCGGGGACCCCCGGAGCCCAGAGATCCCCAGAGCCCAGAAACTCGGGACCGGGGACCCCCGGAGCCCAGAGACTCCCAGAGCCCAGAGACTCGGGACCGGGGACCCCCGGAGCCCAGAGACCCCCAGAGCCCAGAGACTCGGGACCGGGGACCCCCGGAGCCCAGAGACTCGGGACCGGGGACCCCCGGAGCACAGAGACCCCCAGAGCCCAGAGACTCGGGACCGGGGACCCCCGGAGCCCAGAGACCCCCAGAGCCCAGAGAGAGACTCGGGACCGGCGACCCCCGGAGCACAGAGACCCCCAGAGACTCGGGACCGGGGACCCCCGGAGCCCAGAGACCCCCAGAGCCCAGAGAGAGACTCGGGACCGGGGACCCCCGGAGCCCAGAGACCCCCAGAGCCCAGAGACTCGGGACTGGGGACCCCCGGAGCCCAGAGACCCCCAGAGTCCAGAGACTCGGGACCGGGGACCCCCGGAGCACAGAGACCCCCAGAGCCCAGAGACTCGGGACCGGGGACCCCCGGAGCACAGAGACCCCCAGAGCCCAGAGACTCGGGACCGGGGACCCCCGGAGCACAGAGACCCCCAGAGCCCAGAGAGAGACTCGGGACCGGGGACCCCCGGAGCTCAGAGACCCCCAGAGCCCAGTGAGAGACTCGGGACCGGGGACCCCCGGAGCATAGAGACCCCCAGAGCCCAGAGACTCGGGACCGGGGACCCCCGGAGCCCAGAGACCCCCAGAGCCCAGAGAGAGACTCCGGACCGGGGACCCCCGGAGCACAGAGACCCCCAGAGCCCAGAGACTCGGGACCGGGGACCCCCGGAGCCCAGATGACCCCAGAGCCCAGAGGACCTCCGGGACCGGGACCCCCGGGTAACCCCAAGAGCCCCCCGCAGAGCCCAGGAGAGAGTACTCGGGACGGGGGGACCCCCGGAGCCCCAGAGACCCCCAGAGCCCAGAGTGAGACTCGGGACCGGGGACACCCCGGAAGCCCAGAGACCCCCCAGAGCCCAGAGAGAGGACTCGGGACCCGGGGACCCCCGGGATCTCAGAAGACCCCCTAGAGCCCAGTGAGGAGACTCGGGACCGGGGACCCCCCGGAGCCTCAGAGACCCCCAGAGCCCAGTGAGAGTCTCGGGACCGGGGACCCCCGGAACCCAGAGACCCCCAGAGCCCAGAGAGAGACTCGGGACGGGGGACCCCCGGAGCCCAGAGACCCCCAGAGCCCAGAGTGAGACTCGGGACCGGGGACCCCCGGAGCCCAGAGACCCCCAGAGCCCAGAGAGAGACTCGGGACCGGGGACCCCCGGAGCTCAGAGACCCCTAGAGCCCAGTGAGAGACTCGGGACCGGGGACCCCCGGAGCTCAGAGACCCCCAGAGCCCAGTGAGAGTCTCGGGACCGGGGACCCCCGGAGCTCAGAGACCCCTAGAGCAGAGAGACCACCAGAACAGAGAGCCTGAGGACCCTGCTGGAGGGGAGAGAGGCCCCTGGAGCCAAGGGAGAGCCTGAGGACCAGAGACCCCCGGAGCCAAAAGATAGCCTCAGGACCAGGGGCCCCCAGAGCACTGGAGCAGAGCCTGAGGGCCAGGGACCCCCAGAGCCAGAGAACCTTCCCGGAGGGGGGAGAGACCCCCAGAGGGGAGAGTGAACCTCAGGAGGACCAGGGACCCCCTCCCAGAAGGGAGAGAGACCCCCAGAGCAGAGAGACCACCGGAGCAGAGAGGCTCAGGACCAGCGACCCCCAGAGCCAGAGCCACCCTCCCAGAGGGGGGAGACCACCGGAGCCAAGAAAGAGCAAGGACCGAGGACCCCCGGAGCCAGAGACACCCTCCACTGCCCCCTCCCCCCTTCCCCAGAAGGGAGACCCCTGGAGAGCCAGAGACCCTCCCCTGGAAAGGAAAGAGACCCCCGGAGCCAAGGACACCCTGATCAGAGCCCCCCCTGGAGCCAGAGACCCCTCCAGAGCCAGAGACCCCCTAAGCAGAGACCCCTCCAGAGCAGAGAGTGCCCCTGGGAACCAGAGCCCCCCCTGGCCATGAGACCTCTGCCCCAGCCAAGGACCCTCTGGGCTGCAGACTCTCCCCAGCCAGGGACCACCCCCCCCCCCCCCCCAGAGCCAGAGACGCCCCCAGACCACAGAGAGCACAAATACCTCTCCCAGACCCCAGACCCCCCCCCCCCCCCCCCGCCTTGATACCTGACCCAGAGCCCCCTGCAGCCCCAAGCCCCCAGACCACAGCATCCACAGACCCTGGAGCCAAAGCCCCCTCCAGCCCTGACCCCCAGCGTCAGAGCTCCAAGGCTTGTGGCTCCCCAGCACCAGATCCACCCCCCCCAAATCCCAGACCCCCCCCAGACACGCGCACCCCGAGCCTGCAGCTCCCCCTAGACTCACCCCAGGGCCCCCCCCCAACCCCCCCCCCCCCCGGCTGGAGGCACAGCCGGCTTGGAGCCCCCTGGAAGAGGAGCACAGCCCTGGAGACCTCCACAGTGCCCCCAACCCTGAGCCCCTCCCAAGCTGGGAGCCCCCTCCCCACCATGCCTCCCCCCTCCCCCATCCACCCCCCCCCCCCAACCTGGAGCTTCCCCAGGAGTGCAGAGTCCTCAACTCCCCACCCCGGGCACCCAAGGGACAGGAGCCTGGAACCCAATTCTCTGCCCACCCCCCCCCAACCCCAGCCAGAGCCCCCCAGGACCCCCCCCCCAACACCAACTCTCTGACCCCCCCCCCCCCAGCCAGAGCCCCCCAGGACACCCCCCTCCCCCCCAACTCTCTGCCCGCCCCCCCCTCAGCCAGAGCCCCCCAGGATCCCCCCCCCCAACTCACACCAACTCTCTGTCCCCCCCCTCCCCTCAGCCAGAGCCCCCCCGGACCCCCCCCAACTCATATCCCCCCCATTCCCCAACGTGCCCAGTCTGAGACCCCCCCGTCAAACCTCGACCCCCAAAGTGCCAGCACCCTCCAAACCCCACAGCCTCCCCCCCCACCTCCCCCCAGCCCCCTCCCCCCATCCCAGCCTCCCTCAAGCTGCATCCCAGAGCAGCTCTGATCCTCCCCAAGCCCCCAGCCCCCCACTTCTATTTTCAGCACCCCGCCTCCCCCCCCCCCAGCTTTGGGGTCCCCCTTGCAGCTGTGCCCCCACTTTGGTGCCTGGGGAAGCCTCTGGTTCTGCAGCCCCCCCCCAAGTCCTCCTGAGCCCAGCTCTGGGTGGGCTCAGCACCTCCCTGCTTCACTCAGAGCCCCCCCAGCCCCCAGCCCCACTCCCCCATCCCCTCCCTTTCAACTCAGGGCCTCCCCAGATCCCCAACTCCACCAAGCAGGAGCCCCCCCAGCTCTAATTAATAATCACCACCAATTAACCATCACATTAATGAGAGACACACCCCCCCCCCCCCCCCCAGGGCAGCACGGGGGGAGCTCATTTCTTCCCCTTCCCAGCCCCCCCCCCCCTTCCCTCCAGGCAGCCTCTGGGGCTTGAACCTTTGTTGGGAATAATCAACCCCAAAATGCTTCCAGAGGCTGCAGGGGGGGCAGGCCCTGGGGAGGGGGGCAGGCCCGGGGGGGGGGGGGGCAGGCCCTGGGGAGGGGGGCAGGCCCAGGGGGGGGGGGGGCAGGCCCTGGGGAGGGGGGGGGCAGGCCCTGGGGGGGGGGGGGGCAGGCCCTGGGGGGGGGCAGGGAGGAGTCATTCAGGGCGGGGGGGGCTCCATCTCCACAGCCCCCCAGCAGAAGGTGCAGGAGGGGGGAGGCCGAATCCTGCCCTGCCTCCAGGGTCCTGTCCAGCCCTGCCCTGGCTGGGGGCTGAGCCCAGAGGGTGGTGGTGAATGGTGCCACAGGCAGCTGGCAGCCTGGCACCAGGGGTGCCCCCCCCAGGGAGCAGTGCTGGGCCCCAGCCTGATCAATATCTTCATTGATGATCTGCAGGAGGGGATGGAGTCCATCAGCAGGGAGCTTGCAGAGGGCACCAAGCTGGGGGCAGGAGTGGAGCTGGGAGAGGGGAGCAGAGCTCTGCAGAGAGACCTTTGCCAGGCTGGGCAGAGCCCAACAGGATGGCACTGAGCAGGGCCCAGGGCCAGGGGCTGCACTTTGGCCACAGCAACCCCAGGCAGTGCTGCAGGCTGGGGGCAGAGGGGCTGAGAGCAGCCAGGCAGAGAGGGAGCTGGGGGGAGTGGGGGAGAGCAGCTGAACAGGAGGCAGCAGTGTGCCCAGGGGGCCAAGAAGGCCAAGGGCAGCCTGGGCTGGGTCAGGAGCAGTGTGGCCAGCAGGAGCAGGGAGCTGATCCTGCCCTGTGCTCAGCACTGCTGAGGCCACCCCTGGAGTCCTGTGTCCAGCTCTGGGCTCCTCAGGGTAGGAAAGAGGTTGAGCTGCTGGAAGGGGTCCAGAGAAGGGCAACAAAGCTGGGGAGGGGTCTGGGGCACAGGGCTGGGGAGGGGGCTGGGGCACAGCCCTGTGAGGAGAGGCTGAGGGAGCTGGGGTTGCTTAGCCTGGAGCAGAGGAGGCTCAGGGGAGACCTTCTTGCTCTCTGCAACTCCCTGCAGGGAGGCTGTAGCCAGGTGGGGGTTGGGCTCTTCTGCCAGGCCCCCAGCAGCAGAACAAGAGGACACAGCCTCAAGCTGTGCCAGGGGAGGTTCAGGCTGGAGGGGAGGAGGGAATTCTCCCCAGAGAGAGAGATTTGCCCTTGGGCTGTGCTGCCCAGGGGGGTGGTGGAGTCCTCACCCCTGGAGGTGTTCAGGAGGAGCCTGGATGAGGCCCTTGGTGCCATGGCTGAGTTGCTCAGATGGTGCTGGGGGGAGGTTGGACTTGGTGACCTCAGAGGTCTCTTCCAGCCTGGTTTATTCTAGTCTGGTCTATTCAAAGAGCCCGAGGGGGGGGCGGTCTTTAGCCCCCACTCTCAGAGCTGCTCTGGGCTTGGGCTCAAAGAGGAGCTGGTGGATCCCTGACCTCCACCCTGGCACCCATGTGGTGCCCAAGCTGAGTGCCTGCAGCCCCTGGCACCCTCCCTGGCCCCAGCCCATCCCTCCCCTGTCCCCCTCCTCCTTTTCCACTTCTTATTTATTTCATGAAATCCCAGGTTGGGCTGGGAGGGAGCTCAGGGCTCAGCCAGCTCCAGCCCCTGCCATGCCCAGGGACCCCTCCCCCCAGCCCAGGCTGCTCCAGGGCCTCATCCAGCCTGGCCCTCAGCACCCCCAGGCAGCCACAGCCTCCCTGGGCAGCCTGTGCCAGGCTCTCCCCAGCCTCCCTCTGAAGGATTTCTTCCTCCTCTCCCCTCTCAACCTTTCCTCTCCCAGCCCCAATCCATCCTCCCTCACCCTGCCACCCCCAGCCCTGGTCCCAGCTCCCTCCCCAGCTCCCCTGGAGCCTCTTCAGCTGCTGGCAGCTGCTTTGAGCTCTCCCTGCAGCCTTCTCCTCTGCAGGCTGCACAGCCCCAACCCTCCCAGCCTGGCCCCTCAGGGGAGGCTCTGCAGCCTCTGCTCCTCTCTGTGGCCTCCTCTGGAGCCTCCCCAGCAGCTGCAGCTCCTCCCTGTGCTGGGGGTCCCAGGGCTGGGGGTCCCAGGGCTGGGGGCAGTGCTGCAGGGATCTCCCCCAGCCCAGTTTTGGAGTCTGCCTGCAGCTTGTCCTTGCTTGGTGCCAGGGGGGAGCTGGAGGCTGCAGGGCTCTCCTGGGGGGGTGGAGGCAGCTCAGGTGCCTCTGGCTCAGGAGGTGAGGAGGAGGTTTGCTGCTGGAAGCTGCTCTAAGCTCTCCCTGGAGTCTTCTCTTCTCCAGGCTGCACAGCCCCAGCTCTCCACAGGGGAGGTTTCTCCACCCCTCTGCTCATCTTGGTGACCTCCTCCAGTCCCTCTCTGACACTTCCAGGTCCTCCCTGTGCTGGGGGTCCCAGAGCTGGAGGCGGTGTGGTCCTCCTCAGGAGATGAGCAGGAGGTTTGCTTTGGGGGCTTCCAAGAGAGGAGAGAGCAGCAGAGGCTCTGCACATCCCACCAGCTGCTGGGGGTCCTGGTGGAGTGGGTGGGCAGGGGACACCTCTGGTGCTCAGTGCTGGGACCCAGCTGGGAGGGGTTGGGATTGTCGTTGGACCACGAGGGGAGCTGAGATGCAGCTTCAGCCCTGCCGCCGAGTGGCTGAAAGGAAGGAAGAGAAGGATGCCGCTGGGTGCAGAGCTGATCGGCGCCGCAGGTGCGAGCCTGGGGCTCTGCAGGCCGGCGCCAGGCTCGGTCACAGCTGCCTGGGGATCGCTGAGGGGAAAGGAAGCGGCAGGATCGCCCCCGGAGTGCGCTGGCTTCGGCAGCTCGAAGACTCCAGCGCCTCCCGGCAGGGGAAGGAAAGGAAGGAGGGGAGGAAAAAAGGAAGGAGGGGGAAAGAGGAAGGAGGGGAAAAAAGGAAGGAGGGGAAAAAAGGAAGGAGGGGAAAAAAGGAAGGAGGGGAAAAAAGGAAGGAGGGGAAAAAAGGAAGGAGGGGAAAAAAGGAAGGAGGGGAAAAAAGGAAGGAGGGGAAAAAAGGAAGGAGGGGGAAAGAGGAAGGAGGGGGAAAGAGGAAGGAGGAGGAAAGAGGAAGGAGGGGAAAAAAGGAAGGAGGGGAAAAAAGGAAGGAGGAGGAAAGAGGAAGGAGGGGAAAAAAGGAAGGAGGGGGAAAGAGGAAGGAGGGGGAAAGAGGAAGGAGGGGGAAAAAGGAAGGAGGGGAAAAAAGGAAGGAGGGGAAAAAAGGAAGGAGGGGAAAAAAGGAAGGAGGGGGAAAAAGGAAGGAGGGGGAAAAAGGAAGGAGGGGGAAAGAGGAAGGAGGGGGAAAGAGGAAGGAGGGGGAAAGAGGAAGGAGGAGGAAAGAGGAAGGAGGGGAAAAAAGGAAGGAGGGGGAAAGAGGAAGGAGGGGAAAAGAGGAAGGAGGGGAAAAGAGGAAGGAGGGGGAAAGAGGAAGGAGGGGGAAAGAGGAAGGAGGGGGAAAGAGGAAGGAGGGGGAAAGAGGAAGGAGGGGGAAAGAGGAAGGAGGGGGAAAGAGGAAGGAGGGGGAAAGAGGAAGGAGGGGGAAAGAGGAAGGAGGGGAAAAAAGGAAGGAGGGGGAAAGAGGAAGGAGGGGGAAAGAGGAAGGAGGGGAAAAGAGGAAGGAGGGGGAAAGAGGAAGGAGGGGGAAAGAGGAAGGAGGGGGAAAGAGGAAAAAGAGAAGGAGAAAAAGAAGGAGAAAAAGAGGAGGAAAAAAGGAAAAAAAGGAAGGGAAGAAGAAAAGGAAGGAAGGAAAGGCAGGAAGGAAGGAAAGGCAGGAAGGAAGGAAAGGAAGGAAGGAAGGAAAGGAAGGAAGGAGGGAAAGGAAGGAAGGAGGGAAAGGAAGGAATGGAATAAAAAGGAGGGAAGAAAGGAGGAAAAAGAGAAAGGAAAAGAAAGGAGGAAAAAAGAAAGGAAGAGAAAGGAGGGGAAAATGGGGGAAAAAGGTAGAAAGGGAGAGGGGGAAGGAGGAAAAAGAGAAAGAAAATGAAAAAATGAGAAAAAAAGGAGGGGAAAATAAAAAGGAGTAAAAGAAAGGGGGAGGGAGGGGGAAAGGCTAAAACTTCCAAGGCAGCCTCTCAGTTCTTGGCTCTTGTCTTGATGAAGCTAAATCATTTTCCCCTTGTCCCCCTCCCTGTCCACTGGAAAGGTTCTCCCACCCTGTCCCCTGCAGGATTGGATCCCTCCCCTCACAGCTGCTTTGGAGCTCATCACAGGGGAGGGAGCTCAGGGGAGCAGCAGCAAGGCCAAGGTCCTGCAGCCTGCCTGGGACAGTCCTTGTGTCAGTGAAACAGAGGCTGAGGCACCCTCAGCAAGCCTGCAGGGGACACCAAGCTGAGTGGAGAGGTTGGGAAGGCTGAAGGATAGGATGGGAACCATCCAGGGGCACCTGGGCAGGCTGCAGGGGTGGCTGAGGAGATCCTCCTGGGGGGCAGTAAGGCCAAGTGCAGGATCCTGCAGCCAGGCCAGGCCAGCCCTCGGCATCCATCCAGGCTGGGGGTGCTGAGGTCCAGAGCAGCCCTGCAGGGAAGGCCTTGGGGGTGCTGGGGGTGGGGAGCAGCTGGGCAGGAGCCAGCACTGGGCACTGGCAGCACAGGAGGCCAAGGGCAGCCTGGGCTGCAGCCAAAGCAGTGTGGCCAGAGCTGGAGAGAGGATCCTGCCCCTTGCTCTGCCCTGGGGAGACCTCCCCTGCAGGGCTGGGGGCAGCTGTGGGGCCCTCAACAGCAGGAGGAGCTGGAGCTGCTGGGGAGGCTCCAGAGGAGGCCATGGAGATGCTGAGAGGCTGCAGAGCCTCTGCTGTGGGGGCAGGCTGGGAGGGTTGGGGCTGTGCAGCCTGGAGAGGAGAAGGCTGCAGGGAGAGCTTGGAGCTGCAGTTCAGGAGCTGAAGAAGCTCCAGGGGAGCTGGGGAGGGACCTGGGACAAGGGCTGGGGGTGCCAGGAGGAGCAGCAATGGTTTGAAACTGCAGCAGGTTAGGTTCAGGTTGGACATCAGAGGAAGTTCTTCCCCATGAGGGTGGTGAGAGCCTGGCACAGGCTGCCCAGGGCTGTGCCAGAGGCTCCATCCCTGCAGACATCCAAGGTCAGCCTGGATGTGCCCTTGAGCGACTTCATCGCCTTGGAGGTGTCCCTGTCCCCTGCAGGGGGCTTGGAGGAGCTGCCCTTGGAGGGTCCCTTCCATCCCGAGGCAACCTCCGGCAGCATCCTGCTCCCACCGCACCCTCTCCCGAGCGGGCACAAACCTGCGCCCCCGCCAGGCGAGCAGGAAGCGAAACCTCCCCCCCGGCAGGGCAGGTTCCATCCCCCGGCCCAGCCCAGCCTCTCCGGACCGACCCAAGAAGCTCTTCAGTGCCAGGTGGCAGCTGGGACCCCGCGGGAGCTGAGCTCCGCAGCTGGCAGAGCTCGGAGCCGCGGTGCCAGCGCGGTGCCAGCCCGGCGCCGGCCACCTCCTCACCCCCGGACCGACCCCGAGCCCTTGGAGCAGGGCAGCTGCTGCTTGGCGCTGCGGCAGAGCTCTGCTCCTCTGCTGAGGAATCTTGAAGCGCACGCCCCTCTCATTTGCATACATTTGCATGCCGGGGGAGGGCGCCGGCTGCGGCCGCGATTTGTCTCGGAGCGGAATCGATCGGAGAAGGGCTGCAGAGCTCTGCTCAGCGAGGAGCTCGGCTGGGGGGTGGGCAGAGGGGCTGCGGCCTTGGTTCCGGGGCTGGCCCTGCTGGGCACAGCTCCTGCCGGGCGGCCACTGTCCCCTCCCAGCTCAACAAGTGCCAGGGAGAGCCCGGGGCAGGGGCTGGCAGCCTCTGCTTCTGGGCGCACCCCGCAGGCTGCTTGGGCTGGGGAGGGACCTGGGAAGCTCCTCCAGCCCAAGCCCCCCGCTCTCAGCAGGGACATCCCCGCCCAGAGCCCCAAACTCTCAGCCTCACCTGGGGCACCCCCCCCGGCCTGGGCAGCCTGGGCCAGGGTCTCACCACCCTCGGAGTCAGACTCTCCCTTCTCCGCGGTCTGAGTCTCCCTCTTTGGGCTTCTCTGATGTGCTGCAGCCCCACAAAGGGAGGGGAGGGGAGGGGAGGGGAGGGGAGGGGAGGGGAGGGGAGGGGAGGGGAGGGGAGGGGAGGGGAGGGGAAGGGAAGGGGAAGGGAAGGGGAAGGGAAGGGGAAGGGAAGGGGAAGGGAAGGGAAGGGAAGGGAAGGGAAGGGAAGGGAAGGGAAGGGAAGGGAAGGGGACCAGGTTGGAAGAGACCTTCAAGATCACCAAGTCCAACCTATCATCCAGCACCACCTAATCAACTCAGCCATGGCACCAAGGGCCTCATCCAGGCTCCTCCTAAATATCTCCAGGGATGAGGACTCCACCACCCCCCTGGGCAGCACAGCCCAAGGGCAAATCTCTCTGGGAAGAACTTTCTCCTCCCCTCCAGCCTAAACCTCCCCTGGCACAGCTTGAGGCTGTGTCCTCTTGTTCTGCTGCTGGGGGCCTGGCAGAAGAGCCCAACCCCC
Source organism: Dryobates pubescens (assembly GCF_014839835.1). NCBI lineage: Eukaryota > Metazoa > Chordata > Aves > Piciformes > Picidae > Dryobates > Dryobates pubescens. The sequence goes on along the minus strand of NC_071651.1, from coordinate 2,092,183 downwards.
ACCTGGCTCCAACCTCCCTGCAGGGAGTTGCAGAGAGCAAGAAGGTCTCCCCTGAGCCTCCTCTGCTCCAGGCTAAGCAACCCCAGCTCCCTCAGCCTCTCCTCACAGGGCTGTGCCCCAGCCCCTTCCTCAGCCCTGTGCCCCAGCCCCCTCCCCAGCTTTGTTGCCCTTCTCTGGACCCCTTCCAGCAGCTCAACCTCTTTCCTACCCTGAGGAGCCCAGAGCTGGACACAGGACTCCAGGGGTGGCCTCAGCAGTGCTGAGCACAGGGCAGGATCAGCTCCCTGCTCCTGCTGCCCACACTGCTCCTGCCCCAGGCCAGGCTGCCCTTGGCCTTCTTGGCCCCCTGGGCACACTGCTGGCTCATGTTCAGCTGCTCTCCCCCACTCCCCCCAGCTCCCTCTCTGCCTGGCTGCTCTCAGCCCCTCTGCCCCCAGCCTGCAGCACTGCCTGGGGTTGCTGTGGCCAAAGTGCAGCCCCTGGCCCTGGGCCCTGCTCAGTGCCATCCTGTTGGGCTCTGCCCAGCCTGGCAAAGGTCTCTCTGCAGAGCTCTGCTCCCCTCTCCCAGCTCCACTCCTGCCCCCAGCTTGGTGCCCTCTGCAAGCTCCCTGCTGATGGACTCCATCCCCTCCTGCAGATCATCAATGAAGATATTGATCAGGCTGGGGCCCAGCACTGCTCCCTGGGGGGGGCACCCCTGGTGCCAGGCTGCCAGCTGCCTGTGGCACCATTCACCACCACCCTCTGGGCTCAGCCTCCAGCCAGTTCCTAGCCCAGCTCAGAGTTGCTGCTGCCCCAGCCAGGGGCTGGCAGCTTGGCCAGCAGCAGAAGCCACACAGCAGCCTGCTCCACGTCCCAGGAGCTTGGCTGGCTGCAGGAAGCTGCAGGAGGAAGGAGCCAGAGCTTCACTGCACTCCCAGAAGCAAAGACTGCCTTGGGCTGCAAGGGAGCACAGAGCCACAGCCTGGGGAGCTTGGAAGGGACCTCTGGAGAGCATCCTCAGCACGCTCACACCAAACAGCTTCCTCCTCCTGCTCTGCTGCACCTCCTGGGCTCCACTCTGTGCCCCTTGGCCTGGCCCTGGGCACCACTGAGCAGAGCCTGGCCCCTGCCTGACCCCCACCCCTCAGATATTGATCAGCACTGCTCAGATCCCCTCTGGGGATGAGGGTGGTGAAAGCCTGGCACAGGCTGCCCAGAGAGGTGCTGGAGGCTCCATCCCTCCGTCTGGAGAGGCTCCAGAGGAGGCCATGGAGATGCTGAGAGGCTGCAGAGCCTCTGCTGTGGGGGCAGGCTGGGAGGGTTGGGGCTGTGCAGCCTGGAGAGGAGAAGGCTGCAGGGAGAGCTTGGAGCTGCAGTTCAGGAGCTGCAGGAGGCTGGGGAGGGACTGCTCAGAAGGGGCTGTGGGGACAGGCCCAGGGGCAGTGGTTTGGCACTGCAGCAGCCTGGCCTTAGGTTGGGCATCAGGAGCAGCTCTGCAGAGTGGGAGCCTGGCACAGGCTGCCCAGGGCTGTGCTGCAGCCTCCACCCCTGGGGACATCCAAGCTCAGCCTGGCTGTGGCCCTGGGCAGCCTCTGCCTGCAGCTGTCCCTGCTGCCTGCAGGGGGCTCGGGCAGGATGCCCTTGGGGGGTCCCAGCCCGCCTGATGCCATCTGGGGCTCAGGCAGGGTGCCCCTGGGGGGTCCCAGCCCACCTGATGCCATCTGGGGCTCGGGCAGGATGCCCTTGGGGGGTCCCAGCCCGCCTGATGCCATCTGGGGCTCAGGCAGGGTGCCCCTGGGGGGTCCCAGCCCACCTGATGCCATCTGGGGCTCAGGCAGGGTGCCCCTGGGGGGTCCCAGCCCACCTGATGCCATCTGGGGCTCGGGCAGGATGCCCCTGGGGGGTCCCAGCCCACCTGATGCCCTCTGGGGCTCGGGCAGGATGCCCTTGGGGGGTCCCTGCCCACCTGATGCCCTCTGGGGCTCGGGCAGGATGCCCCTGGGGGGTCCCTGCCCACCTGATGCCCTCTGGGGCTCGGGCAGGATGCCCTTGGGGGGTCCCTGCCCGCCTGATGCCATCTGGGGCTCGGGCAGGATGCCCTTGGGGGGTCCCTGCCCACCTGATGCCATCTGGGGCTCAGGCAGGATGCCCCTGGGGGGTCCCTGCCCACCTGATGCCATCTGGGGCTCTGTGAGGCTTTGC